>NC_141141.1:38139853-38739853 GCF_053477565.2 Lygodium microphyllum
GTGCATTTTTCTTGCATGGTCTTGTCAGTTTTGTGCTTGAATAAGCTCTCTCTCTCTCTCTCTCTCTCTCTCTCTCTCTCTCTCTCTCTCTCTCTCTCTCTCTCTCTCTCTCTCTCTCTCTCTCTCTCTCTCTCTCTCTCTCTCTCTCTCTCTCTCTCTCTCTCTCTCTCTCTGGGGTAAGATCTCCATTAAACTCTCTATAAATGGAGATTATTGGGGAGCAAATATTGAAGGGGAAAATGGCATCAAAGCAAGGGAAAAGAGGAGCTTTTGTGGGTTGAAATAGAGCATGCCTCTTTGTTAAAACAAGGAGTTTCAGCATTAGATCTTCTTCATATCTTTTATCATTATTCATGAAGCTTCAAGCTTGAAGGTACTCCTAAATACACTCCTAATCATAGCCTAATACTTGAGGCTTCAAGGGAATGTATTGGTGGATGTTTTGGGGCTAGAGTTGACTGTTAAAATAGGGTATATAGCAATATATATAGTGTCGGAATTAAAAAAACACTATACACCTTACAAGTGGATGCTACAGCTGAAGCCTATTGCTTGTTCACAAGAGATGGATGCATAATGTATTCGAAGGACTTACTTTGGATGCACTTGGGCAACAAGAACTCAATTTCTTATGATGTTGATGGGTTGAATTTGATAGGGAATAATAGGGCAAGGGAAGGCAGCATGATGTACATGATATTCAAGAGCTTTAAACTTGCTTCTAAATGATTTTCTTGATGGAATCTAGCTCTTTGACACTAGAGAAGGTTTTGAATACCATCAAAACTCAAGTTTAGAATGGATTTGGAGTAGGAAAGAGGTATTTTTATGCTACTATAATAAACTTTAATAATAGTGTTGATGTTGTATTTAGTGGCCCGTATAGGGTTTTATCTGGATATTATGCTTTCTACTGCTTGATAATATGTATGGATCTTTGAAGTTACCTTTTACCATATAGTTGCATGATCAAAATATGGATTTTGGAGCCTATGTGCAATAGCAAATTGATTAGTGTCAAGGTATCAACTGATTAAACTCAAAGTGTTGGGGAATCATCCCATAAAGGATTTATATTATTACTTATAGTGCATACATTGATCTTGAACTGATGTATAGGTCCTGAATCAAAGGGCTTTTCCTCTTTCTACTTGAAATATTGAAAGTTGTGATGTGGGTCACACAACATGTAAGGGTCATGTGCCACGTCCCCTCTTAGACTATGTTACACCACATTGCCTACTAGCATTGCTCACCACATCTCCACAAAAAAAAAGGATGAGAAATAATAGTATTTGTTGAATGTATTTCATGCAATAAACTTTTTAGAACTAAAATTGTGTAATTATCACCTGGGGTGATAATATACTGACCTCTAGCATTGGTAGAGCAATCAGTGAATTTTGGATGAAATCGATGCAAAATAAGAAAACAAGAGATATTAGAACTTCCATTTATTCCAATCATTTGATATCCACCTAATGTGTCAGTGGTGTATCCTATAGTCATCATATATTTGCATAATATAGTAGTACTAAATATAACCATAATACAAAATCTCTCTATATAAAGGAGAGTTTTCTTTGGTAAACACTACAAGATAGAGGCCTTATACCGACGTTTAAAGTGATGAAAATGTTCATAAAGAAATTTGCGCCCTTTGTCGCAAAAAACATCAGTATTAGCGACGCCATAGAACAATCGATATCAGTGTCGTTATCAGCGTCACTATTTGCGTTGGTATTAGCATTACCGACGCAAATAGCGACGCTGATAACGACACTTTTACGATGCATGTTGCGATATTGATAGCGATGCGTGCAGTAAATTTGCGACGCTAATAGCGACGGTAACAGGAGAAAAAAATTTGTGGCAAGGCAGTAAGCTACCCTGCCACAAGTAGCACTATGTGCTTTATTTGGGCCATACAAAATAGTTTTAGTAATGTGTACAATGCTCGTGTAAATAAAGGCAAAGTGTACTTGAATCATAATACTAATATATGAAATAAATACATGATGGTATAATGAAAGCGACCGGTACAATCATGGCAAGATACCACTATTACATAGAAAATGCCTACACAAATCATGTGACCAAAAAAGAAGAGTATGTGAACTCCACGGATCCAAGGGCGAGCTATAGATCCTCACCATCCAAAACCTCGCCCCGCCGCAAAGGAGCATCGAACGGACTCTGCAAAAAAAGAAACAACTACACATCAGTCCACCATACAATAATGCATTTTAATTAAACTTAGTAACTACGGACAAGAAAGATGAGTGATTTACAGGGCCGTTGCATCCATACAATCGGTCGATCAATGCAATGAGACCATGTCTCTCTGCATATCGAGTCTCTAGGCCAATGGGATCACGGTCTGTAATGGAGTGCTGTAAAGAAAACAAAATACAAGTGTTAGAAACACTATTGTCAATACAAGGGATATTGCAAAAAAATAAGCAAGTAGAACAAAAGAAAAACTTACAAAGTCCTCCAAATATATCATGTGACTGCCACTCCCAAGATGATGGACCACTCCTTCCTCCAGTCGTACCCTCGCCGCCTTGCGCTATTGTCTCCAACGCCCTGGAGAATCTGTAGCCTCCTCCCTGAGTCGCCGACAGTCATCGACGTCTAGCCACTCGAGCTTTGAGGACCCACTCTTAAGTGTCTTGCATGCGCCCGATCGTATGTGTGACATGTACGCACGCACACACTCCATCATCCAGCCCGAGGAAAACCTATCGATTGCAGCTGGTACCGGAAACTCCTCATGCAAGGATACTACTATGTAGTCCTTGCTCCACTCCAGTATGTTCTTTCAATGATCCAAGACATTGTGCCGAAAACTTGTTGGCACAACTCTCTCATACGAGCCATCACCCTCCTCCCCTCATCATTCATGATGATGGCTCATGTCCTATCATCTACAAGGTATCCATACCCCTCCAGGGTATACCTAAAATATGCCCTCTCCCACCTGCGACCACACTCCTGGGTATATCCAAGAGACCCATGTACATCTAGTGTACCTATGGGGGTAGTATCTCTCAGAGTAGCACCCATAGGGGTGCCACCTATGGACGGCTGAGCAAAAGTTGGAGTGACTCGAGTAGACGTATAAAACATGTGGTTTATGTGGAGGATAAGCAGAAAGTGTCTAAGAACTTTCTGAGGAATGGTTTGCCCTTGTAAGTCCTGTCGATACATGTGAGCACCACACTTTGGGCATGTCTCCATAGTCTCGTATTCTCCTCAAAACAGTATGCAATCGTTAATGCATGCATGGATGTTGTTGTAGTTGTTGAGATATCGAGCTCCACTCGTGATACGCCAGGGTGACCGTTGTGTATTTATGTCACCGACTTGTCAGTTGCAGACGCGGTTGGTACACCGCCCATGAATAATAGCTACATGACAGCTATCCTTATCTACTCTAGTTCGTGGCTCAGTTAGTACGCCACCTTAGTTAGTTGAGTTTGGTTTAAGACCCATATATAGGGTTCTTCTATTTCTTTGTATGAGAAACCCATATATAGGGTTCTTCTATTTCTTTGTATGAGAATTCTTTTTGGATTACACAACTAAGAAGAGGAAAACTGTTTTCAGCCTCCACCCTTGTGTGTATTCCCCCATTGTGCAAGCAAGAAAGCTACAAGTGAGACTCCTTTCTTCTCTCCCACAAACTTGACATGGTATCAGAGCCTTGTTCGTGGTAAGGAGCTCAAGAAAGCAAGCCAAGATCGCGGTGTTCTGGTAAGAGGAGCAGTGTTGCTTTCATTTTCTGTTTTGGGAGCAGATCCTGCAGGTAGCACAGCCGAAAAGTGCAAGAGTGCATTGTCTCAGGTTGAGACGCCCTTCGCGGTGAAGCAAGAGGGCAGTATATGCTGCGGGAGAGGCCTTTAGCCCTTGGCGACCTTGTTTTTTTTATTTGAGGCCATTTCGGGGCCTGTTTTGGAGGCGGAAGTTTTCTGCATGCACTCAGGAAAAGGCCCAGTTTTATGCTGTGCAACCACTGTTCTCCAGGTCGGTGAAAAGTTACTGTAGAAATTGCATCGTATGCTTGTGCGCAGAGACATTAGGAGTTACAGAATCATCCCTGTTGCCTGTTGATGCAAAATCGTCACTAGGAAGTGACTGTGTGGTCAAATACCACTTTCTCCAGTTTTGCAAATTTTCCCTTGTGAGGGTGAAGCTGTGTTTTTGCAGTGACAGAATTTTTTGCAGTGTTCTGTAATGGCATCTGATTCTCTTTCACAGATTGTCACTGAAAAGCTTGACAAGAACAACTTCCAAGCATGGAAGTTTAGAATGACGAATTTCCTTATGGAAAAATGATATTGGGAATTTGTTGCAGGAAATGAAGAAGAACCAGTTCTTCCTGGGGCCTGTTTTGGAGGCGTAAGTTTTCTGCACGCACTCAAGAAAAGGCCCAGTTTTATGCTGTGCAGCCACTGTTCTACAGGTCGGTGAAAAGTTACTGTAGACATTGCATCGTATGCTTGTGCGCAGAGACATTGGGAGTTACAGAATCATCCCTATTGCCTATTGATGCAAAATCGTCACTAGGAAGTGACTGTGTGGTCAAATACCACTTTCGCCAGTTTTGCAGATTTTCCCTTGTGAGGGTGAAGCTGTGTTTTTGCAGTGACAGAATTTTTTGCAGTGTTCTATAATGGCATCTGATTCTCTTTCACAGATTGTCACTGAAAAGCTTGACAAGAACAACTTCCAAGCATGGAAGTTTAGAATGACGAATTTCCTTATGGGAAAAGGATATTGGGAATTTGTTGCAGGAAATGAAGAAGAACCAGTTCTTCCTGATGTTCCCAATCAACAGCAAATGCAGGCATTTAAAGCATGGCATGAGAGAGCCAGGAAAGTTATGTACTGGCTGTCTATCAGCATTTCAGACTCTATGATTGTGCATATTCAAGATGCAAGTATGCCAAAGGAGGCATGGGATACTTTGTCAAAAATGTATAGCACAAATACACAAGCCAGAAAAATGTAGCTCAATCAAGAGTTGCATAATGTGCAAAGAGAAAATATGAGCATCAATGACTACCACATGAAGGTGAAGAAGATTGCAGATGCACTTGCTTCCATTGGGTCGCCAGTGGAAGATGATGATTTAGTATCTGTGACCTTGAATGGTCTAGGAAAGGATTATGCATAGTTTCGAACATCCATTTCAGTTCATGAAAGATTTCCTGATTTTGAGGAGCTGATTGCTCTTCTAATTTCTGAGGAGCAAAGAAATGGTGGTGCATCTTCTTCAGGAGGAACTTCAAAAGAAGCTGTCTTCTATTCAAATGCTGGAAGAGGTAGAGGCAGAGGTAGAGGAGGCCGATTTGGAGGCCGTGGTAGAAATCAGAATATACAGCAAACTCAAGAAAACCAGTCCTATGGAGGACGACGTGGTAACTCTAGAGGCAGGGGGAGCCAAAGAGGTCGTGGTGGATGGCAAAGAGGCCAAAATGCAAATAGTAATGTTGAATGCTACTACTGTGGTAAAATGGGTCATATGGCTAAAGACTGCTATAAAAAGCAGAATGGCATAATGAATGGAAAATTGCAACAAGGGAATTATGCACCTTCTAGTAGACAAGGTGATGACAGAAATGAGCATTTGTTTATGGTGCAGCACATGAACAATTCTGTGACAAGTGCAGAAGAAAGCAATGATGTATGGTATGTTGACTCAGGTGCATCAAACCACATGACAGGTCATGCAGAATGGATGCAGGATGCAAGGAAAATGAAAAAACCAGGATTTGTGGAGACTGGTGATGATACTGCACATCCTATTGTGCAGATTGGAAAAATTCCTTTGTCTATGCAGGATGGGAAAAAGAAATACCTGTCCGATGTATTTCATGTCCCTAATATCACCAAGAATCTGGTTTCTGTTGGTCAAATGGTTGAGCAGGGCTTGCAGGTCAGATTTAATTCTCATGGATGCTTTGTTGAGGATATGAAAAATAAAGGTCGCTTGATAGCAAAAGGAAACAAGAAGGGCAGAATGTTTACATTGGATGCAGACATGTCTGAATTGAGTGCAGCAATGTTTGCACATGGGACCGGTGTAGTTGCAGATATTGATATCTGGATAAACGCATTGGTCATGTTAATGTACAGCGACTTAAATCAATGCAGGCCCAAAATATTGTTGCAGGATTGCCCAAATTCAAGATTGTAGAAATGCATAAGGTATGTGAAGCCTGTCAGTTTGGAAAACAGGCAAGGAAACCATTTTCTAGACATGTTCAAGAGAGTGAGAAGCCATTGGAATTAATCCACTCTGATGTGTGGACTACTAAAGCTGCATCTCTTGGAGGTTGTCATTATTTTGTCACTTTTATTGATGACTATAGCAGAAAAGTTTGGGTATATTTTATGAAAAAGAAAAGTGAAGTTTTTGGGCATTTCAAAACTCTTAAAGCTATGGTTGAAAAAGAAACAGGCTTACAGATAAAATGCCTAAGGTCAGATGGAGGGGGAGAGTACCTCTCAAATGAGTTTGCAAGGTTCCTGCAAGAGCATGGCATAAAGCACCAATATTCATGCAGTCATACCCCACAACAAAATGGAATTGCAGAAAGGAAAAACAGGCATATTGGAGAGGTATCTCGTGCCATGCTCAATGAAAAAGACTTGCCAGATTTTTATTGGGCTGAAGCAGTTGCTACAACAGCCTACATAATGAACAGGACTCCCACTGCAGCAATACATGGAATGACTCCAGAGGAGAGGTACACTGGTAGGAAACCAGATATTTCTCATTTGAAAATTTTTTGTTGCATTGCCTATGTACATGTGCCAGATGAGTTGAGATCCAAGTTGGATCCAAAAGCTGAGAAGTGCATCTTTATTGGTTACTCTCTGCAGCAAAAAGGGTATAGATGCTATAACCCTTCTACTCGTAAGTTAACAGTGAGTAGAGATGTTGTTTTTTATGAGATGAGTAGCTGGTATAAACCAGTAAATGTGATTGATGATGTAGATGCACAAAATGGTAATGCTGCACAGAGTTCACAGCAGCAGTCACAAAATATTAGTGGACCTTGAGCGTCCTCTAGCAGTGGTTCACATTCTTCTCCACGGACAGGCAGATTGAGATCAGGAGAATCTTCTCAAAGTAATGCAGATAGTGGTATGCAGGTATCACGAAAAGGAAAAGAGAAGGTTGATCAGCCCATGTTTGATGTGAATGCAGGTCACTCTTATGTGGATGGTGAATCCAGTGGCTCAGAACATAGCATTGATGATGAGTTGGGTATTCCTTCTATTGTTACACCTGCAGTAAGGAAGACCAAGGATATTTTGAGAGCACCTGGGAGTGAACCTACTTTGCGCAGGTCTACCAGAGCTAGGTATCCTGTGGATAGGCTGAAATATGATGGATTTACAGCCATTCACTATGCATATATGGTCAAAGTGATACAGAAACCAGAACCCACTTCTTTTGAGCAAGCCATGGGAAAAGAAAAAATGGGAGAAAGCCATGGATGAAGAAATGGATGCCTTGGAAGTAAATGCTACATGGGAATTAGTACCTTTGCCTAAAGGTAAGAATGTAATTGGCTGTAAGTGGGTTTATAAGGTGAAACACAATGCAGATGGTTCTGTGAACAGATACAAGGCAAGATTAGTAGTCAAGGGGTATGTACAAACATATGGCATTGACTATGAAGAAACATTCAGTCCAGTTGCAAGGATGGCAACCGTAAGAGCAGTCATTGCTATGGCTACATCAAAGGGATGGTCTTTACATCAGATGGATGTAAAGAATGCCTTCTTGCATGGTGATTTGCAAGAAGAGGTCTATATGGAGCAGCCACCAGGTTATGTGCATACTGTTCATCCTGAGTTTGTTTGCAGGTTGAAGAAAGCCTTGTATGGCCTGAAGCAAGCACCTAGAGCATGGTCTGACAAGATAGGACAGTATCTTGTCACTATTGGCTTTCAGATTTCCGAGGCAGATTTTTCACTTTATGTGAGAGAAACAGAGAAAGGTATTATCCTACTTGTCATTTATGTTGATGATTGGATTATGACAGGTGACAGTGATGAAGATATCCTTCATGTGAAAATGCTATTGAAGCAGAAGTTTGAGATGAAGGATTTGGGAGAGCTGCGTTATTTCTTGGGCATTGAGGTGATTAGATCACCAAGTGGGATACAGCTCTTACAGAGGCAGTATGGATTGGACATGCTGTCCAAATATGGGATGACAGGCTATAAGCCTATTTCAGTTCCTTTGGAGCAGAATGTGAAGCTGAGCACAGATGCAGGTGAGCTTCTAGAAGACCCTACTATGTACAGACGCATAGAAGGAAGTTTGATTTATATGACTATTACCAGGCCAGATTTGAGCTATGCTGTTGGATTGGTAAGTGAGTTTATGTAGGCTCCAAGGAAACCACATTTGGATGCGGCTAGACGCATACTTAGGTATGTGAAGTCCACATTGCAGTATGGACTATTTTATGAGACTGGGGTTCAGATACAGTTGCATGGATACACTGATGCTGATTGGGCTGGTAGCATTTCTGATAGACGATCTACCAGTGGATATGTGTTCTCTTTTGGGAGTGCTGCAGTCACTTGGAGCAGCAAGAAACAGCCTACAGTTGCCTTGTCGAGCACAGAGGCTGAGTACAGGGGTGCAGCAATGGCTGCATGTGAGGTAGCTTGGTTGCATAAGCTACTTTATGATATGCATCAGTCTACAGATGGGCCAGTTGTCATTTATTGTGACAACATGAGTAGTATACACTTGGCATATAACCCAGTCTATCATACTAGAACAAAGCACATTGAGGTGCATTATCACTATGTGCGAGAGAGGGTTTTACTAGGTCTTATTGATCTAGTATATGTCAGCACAGAGGATCAGGTAGCTGACATATTCACGAAGGCATTAGGCGCAGAGAAGCTGCGCAAGTTCAGAGACCTGCTTGGTGTGCAGGAATTGGGATTGAGCTCGAGGGGGAGTGTTGAGATATCGAGCTCCACTCGTAATACGCCAGGGTGATCGTTGTGTATTTATGTCACCGACTTGTCAGTTGCAGACGCGGTTGGTACACCGCCCATGAATAATAGCTACATGACAAGTATCATTATCTACTCTAGTTCGTGGCTCAGTTAGTATGCCACCTTAGTTAGTTGAGTTTGGTTTAAGACCCATATATAGGGTTCTTCTATTTCTTTGTATGAGAGTTCTTTTTGGCTTACACAACTAAGAAGAGGAAAACTGTTTTTAGCCTCCACCCTTGTGTGTATTCCCCCATTGTGCAAGCAAGAAAGCTACAAGTGAGACTCCTTCCTTCTCTCCCACAATCTTGACAGTAGTCCATGTCAAGCTTTCGTAAAACATGTCGTGCATCATCACGAGACTCAGACATGGTATTTGCAAGTGGTAATATATGATACTTTAGTAACCTGAAAAAAATAATCATAAAACACCTTGAAAAAGCACAAATGTTTTTTATGATAGTGCCGAAAAGAAATCAACGAAGCGTATGTACAAGGTACCTGAACAACTCAATCACACTCGCATTGCTCCACCCGTATTTTGATTACACACTTAGGAGTGCAAGCAGTGTCTTTAGGCAAGATACTCGGCACCCATCATATAATGGTATGGATGCTTCCTCTCTAAGCGAAGGAGATGTTTCGACATCCATGGGCATCAATGCATTGATCATTGTCTCCATCTCAGGCTCCAAGATTGTAGGAAAGTCTGGAAGGCTGTCTGTCTCCTCTGGTATTGACGGTATAGATTGGGTAGTGCCTTCCAAGTGGTGGATTGGCTCAAGCACTCCATCCATCGCACGCCCACAAACTCTTCTAACTAGCCGCAAAGGGTGCACTCCTCCTTGGGATGAGATGTCACCTCCCTAGATAGAAAATTTGCCGACCACAACCAATGTTTTTGTATATGATATTCAATTAGCTTGCAAATACAATGCATGATTGATATATACTTTTCTTACTGTTTGCTCAAAATCTGAGATCGCCTAATTAATTATCTCTAATTGAAACTCGTCGAAGTGTCGTACGTGTTCTATAGATAATCGACGTTTTCGTCTAATTGCCAACTTACATTGAGAGCAAGGACATGGGACATGTTGATTAAGATGCGCCTCACGATCTTGAACATCACGACCTTCATCATTTTCCATTTGGTTTACGTTATAACAAACAATTTTTTCTTGTTATTGTTCTTTTTATCTTTCTTAAATTATTTGAGAATGGATTTATTCTCTTGTAACTCAACAAAATTAACGTATATAAAGTCTCCACCCACCCACAAATTAACATATGTCGGAGTGTTTTCTGTCTCATGGTATTGTACCAGACCTCACCGGACCTCGCCACCACCACCACCACCACTATTACTACTACTCTTATTACTACTACTACAAACAAGAAAAGAATATGTTAAAGAACAAGATCTTACCCTCTCTTTGTTTTAAATGCATTCATTCTCTTCTCTCCTTCCATCTCTCTCTCTCTTTCTCTTTATTTATTATGTTGTGTGTTTATTCCCTCTCTCTCGTTCCTTCTTCCTTTTTCTCTTCCTCTCCCTCTCTCATTTCCTTTAACAAAACATCTCTCTCTCTCTACTACCACTACAATAAACAAGAAAAGAAGAAAAAACAACAACTACTACTACTACTATAACAACAACAAATAAGAAAACTAAACAACAATAAACAAGAAAAGAAAAAAAAAACTACTACTACTACTACCACGACTACGACTACCACAACAACAACAAACAAGAAAAGAAGAAATTAAACAACTACTACTACTACTATCACTACCACTATCACTACCACTACCACTACTACTACTACTACTACTACTACGACTACCACAACAACAACAAACAAGAAAATAAGAAATTAAACAACAACAACTATCAGTACCACTACTACTACCATAACAACAACAACAAACAAAAAAAAAAAAAAAATTAAACAACAACAATAACAACTACTACTACTACAAATAAGAAAATAAGAAATAAAAGAACTACTACTACTACTACTACTACTACTACTACTACTACTACAAATAAGAAAATAATAATTTAAAGAACATGATTTTACCCTCTCTTTGTTTTTTATTCATTCATTCTCCTCTCTCCCTCCCTCTCTCTCTCTCTTTCTCTCTTTCTCTATTATGTTTAATGTTTTCTCCCTCTCTCTCGTTCCTTCTTTCCTTTTCTCTCTTCCTCTCCCTCTCTCATTTCCTCTCCCTCTCTCGTTTTCTCTCTCAATACACATGATTTTTAACAAAAACAAGAAAAAGAAAAGGAGAAAAAACAAAAACAAAGCAAGAGGGAACAATGCACTCACCGCAAAGGCCTGAGGATGGATTCGGCGGCTCCTCTTCGCAACAGTGGCTCCTCTTCGCCCTCCGTACACTTCCTCCTCTTCTTTACAAACAGCAGCAGCGGCAATGAGAAGCTTTTCTTCTCCCTCTTTCTCTCTTTCTCTCCCTCTCCCTCTCAAACGCAAGATGCAGTTCGCTCTCCCTTTCGCTCTCTCTTTCATTCGTTCACGCGAAATGACGCGCTCGGGTTTTGGCCCGTGTTTTTTCGCCTAAGTACTGTCGTTATTTGCGATGCAAATAGAGACGTTGCTAATTTACATCAAAAAACGTCGTCACTATTTGCATATATCCTTGTAGTGGAACCCGTCTATTGTGGCAATTTTTCAATTACCCTTGCAAGAGATATACAAATGATATCATTCATTGCTAATGGCCATAATACCTCTTGGAACTGCATTTGATAAGGTGAGGCATGATAATATTGGAAAACAAATTGGGTCATCTAACAAAGCACATTAATAAAAGCATAAAAATGTAATATTTATTATCAATTTTTAATAATGTCAATAATAAAGATAAGACACCTTTGAAACTAAGAATACACTAAAAAACAAATAAGCAAAGAAGATACTTTTGATTTAACAAAACTAAAAACTAGTAATTATCATCATTTTTAAAAAAATTTAAATATTTTCAAAAGATAACTCACCTTATGATCAAAGGATAAAATAAAAACAAATAAGTAAAGAGAAGAAAGATAACAACTTTGATGATAGTGGAATTGAAACAATATTGATTTAGAAAATTCAAATTTTAATAACTTTTAGGTGAAAAAATAAAATTTTACAATAGTTTATATAAAACTACTTTGTATATGTGTAAACAAAAAACTAAAGATAATAGTAAATATTATCATTTAAAAAAATAGTCTTCACAGTTTGATAGTGGCAAAGTTATTAATTACACATGAATATATTTAGAGACAAATAAGTACATAGAGTTATAAAATAAATATTGTATTACTAAATAGAGAATGAGAGCTTACACTACTTTCTTCAAAAGTTCTTTGTCGTACATAAACAAATATGCAAAGAAAATAAGTTTAATGGTATTAAAACTTTTATATATACATATTTTGAATGATAATTAGTTAGGGAAAGGAGGAAAAGCCAATACCAATTATTTGACAAAATAAAGAACTTCATATTGAAGAGAAAAATGATAGGCTGTAAGACTTTCTACAATACTTCCTTATACATAATGTTGATGGTAGCATTACCATATTCTTTTTGTCATGAAGCAAAACTTTAACTTTGTCTCGTGAATTCACTATTGAGAATGCAACATAGAGTTATCCATGAGTAACAATTGGAGTTTTCATACATAATCTCAAATATGATAATGTTTGGCCTTGAGATTTGTCAATTGTCATTGCAAATGCTAAACGGACAAGGAACCCCAACCATTTCATGGAGAAAGATAGTTGTAATGTAGCTGGGATGAAAGTTATTATAGAATAAATACTCCCCAATATTTATCCTTGTTATTATCTTTGCTTCAATTACCTTATTGATAAATGCCTTGCATATAAGTATGGTTATGTTATACAAACCTTTGGAAGGATTCAAATTCTTGAGCAACATTATTGAAGCATTTATTTTTAGTAGTAAGATATGGAAAGGAGCTTCAATGGCCTTGTTGCTAGATGCCTTGCATATAAATCTGATACCCTTGCACAAACATTTGGAAGAATTCAAATTCTAGAGTAATATTATCGAAGCATTTACTTTTAGAAGTAAGATATGGGGAGGAATATCTCCATCAAGATCAAGAGAATCAAGATATTCAACACTAATGAGGAAGTATTTTTCTTCTATCTTATCTATGGAATCGCCTTTTTTATTGGGGGGGGGGGGGGGGGGGGGGGGGGGGGGGGTCACTTATGAATATATGTATGTATCACATGGGTTCAAATTAAGATATTTTAAAAATACCAATTTATATATATTTTTTACAGATAGAAGGATGTCATATAAATGAACTATTTATAGATTGAATAAAAAAGATTTGTGTTTTATTTTTTTTAAATCATAAATAAGAATATTTATAAATAGGCATTAAACATATGTGACATAGAGGATATACATATAGTGAAACCGCTAAGTGAAATTAGCACTGAAGTATTCTCTAACCCCTCCTAGCATCAACTATAATGCATAATTATTAAAATTTCTATCTCACTATTTTGAGACACAAGAATGGCACGTTCATTAAAGAAAGATGCATAATCATATATGAAATGGACATCACGATAGAAAAAATTAATCAAGACTTGTAGTGACACTCCATCTTATACCATTGTAGATGGATTTTGCAACACGTCATTACTATGTGTCAAACATTTTCCATCACCAATATCCTACAATCATGCAATAAAGTGATCTTCATTCACAGTCACTTGCATGTTTTATGTAAGTTTTAAAAAAAGTGATATATTGCCATAGATTGGAACAACATTAAAATGGCATACATTCTCACCAACAATGTCCTCATAGGTGCCCTTTGGTACCGCAAGTAGTATCTACCTAAAATCTCCACCAAGCAAGATAACTTTATTGCCAAATGGCTTATCAAATTGCATTATTTCTTTAAGAGTTATGTCAAGTGCTTCAAAAGGGTAATGGTGAATCATTGGAGCTTCATCCGATAAAATAAGACTTGACTTTTTTAACAGCACTATAAGGAAACTTTGAATAGGCAAGCAAAATGATTATTTGCTTGTAATGGCAACTTGAATTTTGAATGGGTTGTATAACCATGTGGCAAAAGGAACGAAGCAATGCTAGAGGATGTTGTAGCCATACTGACGTGACCTTGACTACAAAGCTTGGCAAGTAAACATTTATATAGAAATGTTTTTCCCAAACCACCTGGGCCATCCAAGAAAAATGTTTTGCCATTGTCATAAACTTGTTCATCAAGTATCAAAGGATTTACTTTCATATCAACCACAAGTAGATCATGATAGTCAAATAAAGTACATCCATGTTGATGCAAAAGATCTTTAACATAGATCAAAGCTTAATTATTAGCCATATATATGCCAAAAAGAAAAACATTTTGCAAAGACAATCAATGCACTATATCCTTTTATTAATGGCATAAAAAACTCTTTTCATAGTACTCCAAGTTGGGTAGGTGATAAAAATACCAAAATAGACACAAATAAAGCTCTTAAATGTGTGCAAGTCTACATTAATGTAGCTTCTCACAAGTATATTTTCCATCCTTCATTAGTTTTCAAAAACCTTTTGCCATGCAAGCCTCCTTGAAAATAAAATGCATCACATTATCAATTGTATAGAATGCCTCAAATGAAGTGTATCCCCTACATATAGTGAGGAGTAAATGAAAGTATTATCTCTCTCCGCATGTAGGAGCAACAAAATAAATTTGACCATGTGTATTTCCTTGATACCTTTTTGTCCACATTTTTGCCTACACATTCCAAATCTAGTATATTGAAAAGTCTTGGTACAAGTTTGCCTAAGAATAAAGATGATTGCAAGTAAACCACTCTATAAGAGTTTTTTTCTTTAGCACTCTCATTTTGGACCACATTGTGAATATTATTAGAGTAAAAAAAGTAACAGTATTTTCTCTAAGAAAATGAAATGAAAGTTGTTAAATATCAAGTTTCTCATCATGAAAGATTTATCAATTACCTGCCAATATGCTTCAAAAGATTATATATATCATGCATCTAGATAGCTCTCAATTTCATCAATATCCTACCTGTCATTTCCATTGGATGTAGAACCATGCATAGTTGTAAATCTAATAGTCACATGACCATGGACCATATAAATGTACTTATATAAATATTTTAATGCTACAATTGTCAAGCACACCTCTATATTAAAATGAGCATTGTACTTGGAACTCAAATAAGGGATTGTAAGGTACAATACATCAATTGTCCAAGATGTTATCCTTGGCATTAAGCTTGTTTCCATCATCTTGATATCTATATAAAGGATAACCAATGTTATCAAATGTAGCTGCATGCAAAACTTCTTTGGAGACCATTTTGTACATTGGCCATCCCTCATGCAAGGACTTCTTCCATTGAACACCATGTATGTTGCATTTAGAAATAATATCATACAAAGGTTAGAATCTTTATTTATCAGGAAGCTCTCTCAGCACACACCAATCTATCATAATGGTGTGGTTGTAAGGGCTTAAAACATGGCTTTAGTATTAAGAGTATATGCAAATGAGATAAGCCCCTCTTTTAAAACTCTATAATGGACACATATCCAATAACCTTGTTGAATAGTTCTTTTTTCATTATTACTTTTATCATATCCTTATGTTTATTGTGGAAAACTTGTGTAGTCAAATCTAGCTAATCATATGCAAATTTCCCTCAACAAAGCATTCATAATTTCTTGCCACTTAGGATTACATGTCATGGTGATAAACAAATAAGATATTTCTTTGCTATGCACAATTGCCATAGCATCTTGATATGATTGGTACAAGAATCTAGGTCCTCCTATAAAAAGAGATGGCAATACTACTATCTTGCCCACATCAACTCCAGCAATATTAGTATCAATTGCATCCATTGTATTCACCATATTTTTCCATCCCTCATACATTTCAGTTTGCAAAGTTACTTGATTATGATGATACCAAGTTAATATATATTGCTTAATACTAAAATAAGCATCAATAATCTAATGTTAGAGTAAGTGGCCACTAGTAAGAGATATACATTAGTGTCACCACGAATCTAAAGTGGAAAAGCATAATATTGCATTTAACTAACACAATCTTTGTTTGTGAGATTTTTGACACTTAGATGTCTTATGCAAGTTAGATATAGTAATCAAATGCCCTTGTCAAGTGCAAAGTTGAGTATTCCAATGATCAAGTGTATCATCATCAACTTGTCCAGGCATAATTGCAACAACTTCACTCATAGTTGAATACAATACTATCTAGAAGTCGGTCAATTCTCATAAATTTTCATTCTTATTTCCATACAAGGATTTGGTTTGCAAGCTTGCACCCCACCACGGCTCTAAATGCTTGGGCGTAAACATTGTAATCGTACATTATCTATTGAAGGCCCTCCAATAAGATTGGGAAAAAGCCCAAAAATAACCTCCATGCAATTCAAGAGCTCATGTATCATAAACATAAAGTTATGCAAACTTTTGCATTTGTTGTTCATTCTCATTTGGAAGCAAAGAACCTATGTGATGATATATTGATCCATGGATCCTAAAAGTATAACCACTTCCATTTTTAGGCAAAAGCTCATCAAAGTGTGCACCCATAGAAACAAATGCCAAAACACTATTGTGTGCATGTATGTTTCTTTAAAAATTCTCTACTTCTTTTATGTGAGCCATCCAACAAACTACACAAAGGTTGTGAAGGTTGTTGTAAAGGTGGTAGAATTACTTTTCCACATCTACAACAATGTTTTCTTGTAGAAGTAGAATATACTTTTTTTGTTTCAGATTGCCACAACATAGCCATGCAATGATCACAAACCTCATAAACCATACTAATTGTATGCACATTGGTTGTTGAAAAAATAGAATAGTTGCCAATGGATAAACTTCCAAATTAGGTGGCATTTCAATGAAAATCGAGGAAAATCCATCATTTTCAAGAAGAAACACTCGAGTGTCATTTCATAATGCTCATATTGCATATCAATATATGTATTATTTGTAGTTCCATTAATCTGTTGAGCAATGGGTGGTGTCGATACTTGTAAAGGCAAGAATTCATGGAGAGGAGCAAAATGGTGCACTTGGCATTTGAACATGTAACTTGCTTCTATATGCATCATCTTGTTGATGGATTTTGAGTTCATTTAGAATCCCAGATAGAGCTTGCATAACACTATATCTATCTCTATCTCTTGTAACTTATTGTAAGTGTTGTAACTCTATTTTAGCTCTTGCCATGTGCCTATGTTTAGCTCTAGTAATATTAAGCATTTGCCTGCTTGTACTTAATCTACCATTAACTCATATGGGTGAATATTGCCAAAAATCTATTGAGAAAAACTTCAAAAGAGGTAACTTGTACACTTGTAAAAGTGCTCTATGTTGTTGCAAAAATGTTGTCATTTTTGTGAGCAAGTAGCTCACATACTCAATCCTCTATACAACTAGTACTCCTAGCAAGCTCTTGTAGCTTGTCTTCTTGATTTTCCAAAGATCTTGGTGGCTAGTATTTTTGAATATGTTTATATATCTCTTATATAGTCCTTTATTTCTTCTAACTCCCCTTGCATAGTCACTATATCAACCAAGTTAATCCCTTCATATTTTTCATTCAATATTTTCTTGATTCTTTGTAGGTAAATACCACTATATTTACCAAGAGAAATTGAAGCACTTTGTTGTTTTTTTTATGTCTTCACTTGCTTCTCAATCGCATTCAAGTGACAAATGATCCTTAAGCATTCAACATTACTGTTATATCTGTTAACATGTTGAGGCATTGTTATATCCGTTAACGCACAATATTTGGTACAAATGCATTGTTCATCAACAAGCTCCATATTGCGTAAAATGTGTGCTTGAATATTAAAGCGTATATAAATTTATCATAACATCTAATTAATCATGCAAAATTTCTCATAAATTATATGAAAAATAATTTCATGCTTTGGGGCTAACATGATTAGAATAGAGAGTATCAAGAGCATTTAAAGAGAGAGAGAGAGAGAACAATAGAAAGATAATCAAAGCACATGAGAGAGAGAGAGAGAAATAAAAACACGAGAGAAAATAAAGTATCAAACTAACCTTTAAAAAGTAAAATATGTTAAAACTAATAGTACTCAAAAATATTAAAATTTAAAAATAATAAGCATATCAAAGATACCGAGGGAACGAGAGAGAGAGAGAGAGAGAGAGAGAGAGAGAGAGAGAGAGAATATACCATTATAATAACCACACAACGAAATTGGTAATAACAAAACTAATCAAGTCAATTCAATTCAACATTGATAATAGTAAATATAACTTAACTAATTAATTGGTCAAATTAATTCAACATTCACGAACGATAGTAAACATAGATGAAAAACTTGCGAACTAATAAAAAACAAGTTTGAAATCACATTTAATCAATTTTAAAGGAGGGATGAAAAAGCATGCATCTTCAAATGAAGTTAACGAATTAGGGATGCAAAGGTAAGAGAGTGGTAACTACAATAACGAGCGAGGGACACGAGAACATGGCATGGGAACATACCAGTCACATTAATGATATATAAGGTGTAAGAGGGTATTATGAGGTATCATGGAATTATCAAGAATCTCTCTTTTCACCTTCACAAGCTTTCATGGCTTCTTCTTCTTATTCCTCTCTTTCCTCTCTTTCTCTCTGTTCTCCCTGTCTTTCTCTCTCCTCCCTCTCTTCTTCTGCGATCTTTCTCTCTCTTAGTTAGATTAGTCAGGTATCTTTCATGACAGATGGTATTAGAGCCTAGTTTTTAGGTCCTTCCTTTCGCCCTCCTTCCTTTAGATTTAGTTCCTTTTTCAGTCTTAGGAAACCCTACTGTGAACAGGTACAGCATTGAAGAACCCCAACAGTGAAGAAGTACTATAGAAATGGTAGGTTTCTTGGGAGTTTACACAACTATGGCAAGAGGCTTGGCCGAATTTGGAGGTCAAAAGACAAAGATGGTAGCTCATTTTTCAACCCCAAGCCAATTTTGACGAGGTAAGTTGGTGGAGATGCCTTTTCTTTCATTTTCCAAGAGAGACAGAGAGGCCTTTTCTTTGTCAAGGGCAGGGCATAGGAGTCGGACAGGACTCTCAAAGGAGGAGAATCTAAGAGTCTGGGACACTCATGTTCGGTCATCAGTGAACCTTTAAGGGGGCTGGTCAACAAACAAAAGCAACAGTAGAACAGAAGGGAAGAGGAAGGAGGAGAATCGAGATAGAGGAAAAAAAAGAAAGAAAAAACAGAAAACTGCTTATTCACGAGTCCTGGTTTTTTTTCATTTACCAAGTCAGGGAACCTGCAAAGTGCTGGAAGACAAAGTGGTCAGCAGTAATCCAACGTCGACGACAAGAGACGAGTTTAATTTTTCCGGCTCTTGAATAGACCTTTCTTTCTTTTAACTTTGGCTACAGTCACTCCATTGTTGACAATTTTGGGGGAGCCATACTTTCTCTCTAGCTCACAATTTTCTCGTTGGCACCTGCGGCAACCAACTTGAGGTACTTGGCAAGTTTTTGTTATCTCAAGATTACTGACTTCACAAATCTCCTTGAGGGATTTGTATCGCGGGCCTTGGCTGGACGAGTTGTTGGAAGGGGTTCCAGTGCACATAACTGGTTCATTGGTTCCTCACGTGGAGAAGAAGGGTTGAGAGGTGAGAGAGCTTCATCATCTTGAAGAGGGTCAACAGAGGTTGGGCAAGGATTATCACCACTTCAGAGAATGAAGTAGGTTGATTTGCAGGACCTACATTTGAAACTCTTCTTGGAGATGGTCCTGACTCGAGAGTCCAGCGCCGTTGAGCATCACCGAGAGAAGAGCGCTCAGGAATCAAGGGATTGAGTGATTCATGGACATCACAAAATTAGTATCGAACCTGCATGCAAAAGCACTCACCACTGAGAATTTGTTGGCATGATGGAGAGGAGGGAGAGGAGGGAGAGGAGGCAGACAACAACCATTCAGCAGATGGCACTTCCAAATAGGAGCGATCTTCTCTATCGCCCTGTTTGGCCAATTAGCATCTATCCTAGATTTAAGAAGCACTTCTTCGGCTTTTCTGTGTGACTGCAAATTCACTGGGCTGGACTGGTCTTGCATAGTTTGAACAAGAGAGCTGAATTTTTCAAGCTCATTCTGCAAATTAACAGTAGAAGACTTGCCTATAAGCAATGTTCCTGCAAATACTCCATAATCTTTGACAAAGATTGGGCTGCAAGAAGAAGGGCAACCACAAATTTCTTGGAGAGGGCAACCATTAACTCTTCCCTGAGCTTGAATAAGGTATGTCAATCGGTTCTTGCTCTCTCTTTTAAATCCAATTGTTGAGCTTAGCCACTTGATGAGAGAGATTGAAGAATTGCATGCCTTCTTAAAGCTTGAGAGTGCCAATTGAATTCCCATCCCCATTCCACACTCTTGAAATGCATGCATGGCTGAATGCTCTTTAAATTTCTTTCCCCATTGATCAAGATTTTACTCTAATCCTTAATCGTACTCTTGTCTTGATTCTGACCGATAAGAAAGAAATTTGTAAGAAGGGTAAGTCATGCAATCAGTGAGTCACTGATTTGCAAAGGTAACCATTTTCCCATCCCATTTTCCTTATTGATCATGCTATCATGAAAGGCCCTGTCCTCAATTTGTAAATGCATATCATGTTGGTTGCTTAATAATAAATATCTGCCATGTATATTTCGGGTGAGAAAAAGCCCGATGCCAGGCCAGGTGGCAAGACAAAAGAGGGGTGACCCCCCTTGCCATCAAAGACCCTGAAGGGGTGCACAACCCGGCCCGAGGGGAACTTTGCGCACCTCTCGGTGATCCGGAGCCCAAAAATTTCATTCAGGTGCAGGTACACTTGAATGAATAGCCCGAGCCCCAATCATTTACATTCCACAACCTTGTAGATGTATTGGCAATGGCATGTATCACTTGGAAACTATGGTGGATGTATACAGTGATGGGTAGGGTATGCAGTCAAGAAATGGTCTTAGCAAGAGAACTATTGATGCAAATGATGTATGGCTCTATGTGACATTGAGAACCACTATTGAGACCCAAGATGTCTTGGAATAACACCTCAGCATTGGGATAATATATGCTCACTAAAGGAGTTCTTGTAGGGTGTTGCAGACAGCCAGTCCCACACAGTCAACCCACAAAAGTCAATTATAGCAAAGCCTTCTTGTGTGATTGAGCATGGATCCCATATCTTGATTCAAACAAGGCATCATCCCCTTTGATCCAAACCAAAAATCTCCCCATTCTGCCCTACGGTTTGGGACATACTCCCAATTTTGTGCTCAGAGGTACTATGGGACAGGCAGCAGTACTACACAGTCAACCTACAAAAGTCAATAACAAAAAATCCTTGATCATTTACTATCAGAGATATTTTTACATTGTCTCATAGAGGGGATTGAGAACTTTAATTTGAATTAGAAATTTTGGCAATTGGAGCTTCCTAGCTCAAGATATTGCCATTTCTGTACCAGGGGGTCTAGTGGACTGCACTTAGGATGGCAGGCCACAAGGGAAAAGCAAAGGCCCAAGAGGACTTCCAAC
Source organism: Lygodium microphyllum (assembly GCF_053477565.2). Lineage (NCBI taxonomy): Eukaryota > Viridiplantae > Streptophyta > Polypodiopsida > Schizaeales > Lygodiaceae > Lygodium > Lygodium microphyllum. Next base: position 38,161,541 of record NC_141141.1, read on the forward strand.
GTGAAATAAGGGACTCCCGTGCCTCAACAAATGATCCTAGCTCGACCCAAGAGGATTGTGAAGACACGTTTGAAGATGGTTCCCCCAAGATAGACCACTTGTCTATGCTTAACCATACTCTATGCCAACATGAGACTCGTCATGCCAACTGGCATCGAGAGTTGGAACAACGCCATAGGGAGATGGAAACCCACCAAGATCAGCGTCATTTCGAGATGATGGCCAAGATGGACTTACTCATTGAGCGCATGGGCACCCTCATCCCCACCATCGCACCCTCCTCGGATCGACCCAAGGAGCATGTCCCTCCCCTTGAGGCCAACCGCCCTCCTCCGTTGGAGACCGGGCGTAGCCCACAAGGTTTAGGTGGCACCCATGGCTTTCCCCATAGAACTTATGAGACCGCTGAGCCCTCCACTCGACATGATGAACCCATCCTTCCCTCCCCCATTACGAACCCTTCAAGCCCATCCTTGGGACATCAGCTCCCCTGTAATGGAAGCTATATGCATACTCATGGGAATGGCCAGCAAGGGCCTAATGAAAATGTTGGGTAGCATGCACATGGCAATGGGTAGCATGCACATGGCAATGGGCAGCATGCACATGACAGTTTTGGGCAAGAAGGGCCCAATTTTTAGCTCCGTTCGCATTTAATGCATGGGCAGCATGGTCATTTTGGACAGCAAGGTCCTAATGTGCAATTTGGTATTCATGTAATGCATGGGCAGCATGGCCCACATGGAAAATTTGGATAGCCAGGGTTTGGACAGCAAGGCATGTATGGGCAGCACAACATACATGGGCAGCATGTAGCACATGGCATACATGGGCAACAAGCCCAAATGAGCTGCGTGACAAGATTGTGTTTGCTAAGTTTAATGGGCAGTCCTCATCCCCGACTAAATTAGAGGAATGGACCTCTAAATTGGAAGCCTATTTTCTCATTTATCCCCGTACTGACGAGGCAAATATTATTTTTGTCTCCCTTCACCTGGAGGGCTTTGCCCACACATGGTGGAGATTTATTCAAAGAGAAAACCGGCAGTTTCATGACTGGGAAGATTTCAAGATGCATATGGTCCAAGTTTTTGTCTCCCCAGTAGAGAAAGAACGTTTGGCTAGGCAATGGTATCAGTTTGATCAACGAAATCTCACCGTGAGTGAGTATACCAACTAGTTTATGAACCTATCCATGTATGTAAAGGTCGTCAATGGATGAGACCAAATTGTATAAATACATCTATGGGCTAGATGCTGTTAACCCCAACATGAAGAAAGAAAAAGAAAGTGGAAAAGATGCAGGGCAAAGGCGTAAAAAAGGTAGCCCGACTGAAGAAAGAAAAGGAGAAAAGGCCAAAAGCACAAGGGCAACCTTAAAAGTCCAAGGCAAAGGCAAAAGGGGAAAAGCGCATTTTAAAATAAAAGGGCGCACCCTGAAATCTTGTAAAAGAGCACCGGGCTCTCACCCATGCAATTTGTAAATGCAGATGGGCGGTGGACAGGAAGCTAGGAAGATAGAAGGACAATGGGATAAAGGGCCTAGGCTATGTCCGGCCATGTAAAAAGGGGAAAAGGGGATGACCGCCCAAAAGGGATTTAGGGTTTTGTATATAAAGTTGAAAAGTGAATGAGAAGCTCATTCTTGTGTGTGGCCAAAAGTAGCTCTCCTCTTCTTCTTCTTCTTCTTCTTCTTGCTTGCTTGAGCTTGTGCTTGAGAGAGGGAGTGTGAGAGTGTGAGGGAGTGAGTGTGTGAGGGTGAGGGACCGAGGAGGAGAAGCTCTCCATCTTCTCCTCTCTTCTTCTCTTCTCTTCTCTTCTCTTCTCTTGTCAAACGCACGGAAATCGCGCCCGTCGTCGACGCAGTCTCGGACCAACTTGCAGTGGTCCGATTCCCAGAATCGGACCACCCGAGTTCGGGAGTCGGACCGTCCTAGTCCTAGAATTGGACCGTCCGACTGAGAGTGAATCGGACCAGTCTGGTCCAATTTCCAAAATCGGACTAGCCCGATCGGACGTGCCACGTGACACTCAAACCACTCAGATTTGGACCAACCCGTCCAACTCGGACACTCAGACCAACCCGTCCGATTTTGAGAATCGGACGCTCGGACCAACCTATCCGACTTGGACACTCAGACACTCAGACCACCCAGAATCGGACCGTCCAGAATCGGACCACCTCGTCCAATTCGATTCCCAGAACCGGACCACTTTGAAAATCGGACCACTTTTTCGATCCGATTCCCAAAATCGGACGTGAGCAAAATAGAACCACTGGGCCAATCGGACCAACCCAAAATCGGACGTCCGATTCTGATAATCGGACTTCTGATAATTGGACTCTTAGAATCGGACCAAAAGCTGTCAAAATCGGACAAGTATCTAGAACACAAATTTTGACACATCTAAACCCCGAGATGGACCCCAAAGGCTACCTAAAGCTAAAGGCACTTGATAGATCCATCACTGGGCTAAATTTTAGAGCACTTAGTTCAAAATTTGGCTATAAACGGTCCTCCAAATTGCATATGGCGTCTACCGTAACGGCCCTGTGGGCCGGGGGGGGACTGCCCCCCCCGAACCCCCGTAGAGGGGGCCCCCTCCGCACCTCCCCTAAGTAGGTTGGAGAGAAAATGCGCGCCGTGACAGGTCTTCCAAATTGGACCCTAGTGAAGTAATGGCTCTACACGAGTATGGAGTCTCCCTTGCAATAGAGCAACCAAAAGCCCATACCCGAACAGAGAGAAACAGAGACCCTAGAACATCAATTGGCCAATTAGCCATCAAGGGGAAAAAGGCCACACCACGAGAACACAAAGACATTGTGTTCAAACCGTGTCTAGTCAGAGCAAAATGCAACTTCAGCAAGCTACAAATGCGAAGATGACTAGACATGACACTCTTGACGAGAGATGTACCTTGAATAGCACTGCACTGACGATCCAAGACAGTAGTGGAGAATCCACATCTGGTCGTGCAGTCGAGAACTCAAGGCCATCTGTCATAAGGCTTAAATTTACAAGCCAGGACCCGAAAGATGAAGACATAGTACCACTTGCTTATCTTAGGGTCAAACTCGCCGCGAAAAGAGAGCATACTATCGATGCTCTAATTGATGAAGGAGCAGATTTTAACATCTTGACCTATGAATCATGGACCCTACTAGGCCAACCAGAGCTCACACCGACTAGTGCAACTCTCAGCCCTTATGGGGGACACCCACAAGCACTCATAGGGAAGTGCAAAATCCTTGAGACAATTGAAACGGAAAGCTTGCCTATCCTATTTCATGTTCCTCCAAAAAGTGCTAGCTGCAGGAAAGAAACCCTCCTAGGAAGACCCTTCAAAAGGGCGACCAAATGTGAGGCTGACTATGTAGCACAGAGGATACACCTGACACTACCGGGTGTGAGGATAGTCACCACCTTTAGCAAGGGTGACCTCGTCGAACCTCAAGGGAAAGGCAAGGAAGGTGATGACATAATAGTCAAGCCTACAAACAAGGGCAAGGACTTGTTGGAAGAGTTAATACAAGCACAGGTCGAACAACGAGAACCAATGAGTGAGGCCAGGCCTGAAACAAGGAGGTCAAGAGACAATGCCAAGGGCGGGCTTTGGACTTACAAATATCATAGAAGACCCCAAAAGAAGCCCAAGCCTTATAGACGGAGGCATTGATGGAGAGTCAGCACAACGCCGCGATGGATATCCAAAGCGTTGCTACGTGCTCAAGGGTACTACGCAGGTAACCAATGGATTTGGGTACCAAAATCCCCTATTAAACCGCCTCTATCAGCTGAAGGCCAGAGTGCCTCAAAAGCATGGCACAGGAGGAAATCTAAGAGAAACTCTAGGTCTCAAGGCAAGAAACTAGACATGATTGTTCGAAGAAAAGAGCCCCAGCCTAGCATGATAAATAGACAGATGTCATACGTAGCCATTGAGCAGGCACAAAAATCGTTAGTGCCCAAGGAGCCTTTGATTTCCCAAGGGGAGAAAAAGCACCATAGGCACAACATTGCTCAAAGCAAGGCTCATCGCTCAACAAAGCAAGTGGCACAATCATCTAATAGCCTCGAGCAAATCATTCAGCGAATGCCAAGTCCACCTAAGAGTCCTAGATCTCCTACATCCTCTTTTTCCAAACGGACACAGGAAGCACACCAGCGGTTGTCAAGGGAAACTGCTCAATTCCAATCTCTATCTCCATCTAAGCTTCGAAATGTCCAAAAGGTGGGACATGACACCATCTGTAGCTCTCAACCCAATGATATGTACGAGCAACCTAATGTGACCAGATCAACTCATGCTCGATCTACACAGATGAGTGCTCAAAGGCCAACAAAAGACACAACCACTTCTGATCGCCCTAGGGACTTGACACCGCAATCCACCAATGGTAGCCATCCCACTAAACTAGCTGCTATTACTTCCAATCAGGGACCACAGCAGTCACAGCCCTTGGCTTTGACAACGCCCCTTGTGGAACGTGTCCTTAGTAGTTTACCTGTGGAGGAGGTGTCGCAACCAAATCCCTCGACAACTCCAGCACTTTCAAAGTGCCTAAAGCCTAGGACGGAGGAGTCAAACGCAAGGGATTTGGTTGAAAAGCTAGACTCTCCGAAAAGAGCGGCAATTGTGTCCTCACAACCGAGCAAGGCTATTCAGCAAACCACAGCTATGCCCCATAAGGACACACTAGAGAAGGGAAATGCTTAGGCCCGACCAAGCACATCAACGGTCGATATAGCCTAGGGTCCCGAGTCGTTGAGAGAGACACCTTCATTGACCAAGAAAAAGAGGAGAAAGCAAAGAAAACAACAACAGTTGCAGGTGGTTGTGGACCCCAAGAACATTGAGACGAAGGGCGCTGGAGAGCTTATGAATAAAGCATCGAGTCCATCCACCAATAAACCCACTGATGCCGCTCTTAAAACCTCAGACACATCTGTGTGCTCTGACAAACCAAAGCAACAGTTGCCATCAATAGTTGCTTGCAACACTCTATCCACTGACAATAGAACTCACATTGATCAATCAAGAGTGGATATAACGCTATCACAACATGGTGACAAATCTATACCAGTCACATCTGAGAAGAACCATGACAAAATAGCAGGAAAACCCCAGGAGAAATGTGAGAATCCCAAGAGCATAAGAAATCCTAGCGTTGACCAATCTTGCTCATCTAGGCCTGAGCCCCCAGCCATGCTAAAGCCTAAGGAAACTCTTAGAACTTTGCATGAGATAGCAACCGAGCAAGCCCTCGTTGAACATAGAAGTGTCGCAGAATGCTTAACTGAGTTGGAGGCTAAGCTCAAAGTGGTCGCGCGTGTCTACGTCCTTGCGGACATGGGCACGATCCCCAAGGAGCAGCTTGGAGATTACTTGACCTTTCCTCTATCATGGGAAGAACAAGAACATCCTAACGAGCACTACGACAGGCTCCTGCATGAACAGATGCGACTCATCCCTGACGAGGAGGCTGACGAACTATGCTTAACCGTCACATTCAATGAAGTGCTATGTCGACCAAATCTCGTAGACATAGAGCTACTAAAGCGACTGTCAGCAGGCCAGAGTCAATTTGAGCAGCCTTGGTGCGAAAGCTGCGTTGTAATGGCTGAACTAGGGGCTCAGATCATGACGGTCTCAGAAGAGCGATTGGCCAAATGGCGGTCTCGAAGAGACCCAACCTACGTGGCACCAACTTCCCTTCGAGTACTCACTGACATTCGAGCGGACTTAGCTGGGACTAGGCTACAGGGCCCTTTGATTGATAAGGTTCTCACTGAGGAGGAGTTACATATTGCCAGTAGACTCGGTCAAGGTTCCATGCTACTTGACGTGGCAAAATATCTATCAGTATTAAGTCAGCTGCTACGAATACTAGATGCGTGTGCCACACTCTGGTACAACCCCGAGTTCTACACTTGGTTCTTATCCTCGTGAAGTGACATGGATTCATAGATATGTATATAAATAAACACTGATTTTTGTGTCACCATGTACAAACAATATCAACACACACAAGCAATGATAGTCAAGCGCAGGGAGAAGAGTTGGGTTTGACAGGCTAAGCCCCTCAGGTCCTCCTCTCATCACACTTTTAAAAGTTGTGTGACCAACCCCACCTCCAAGTGAAGGGCATGCAACCCATATTGCCGCCATAGGAGGCCTTGACCAACAACTCTGATGGTGTAGACAGGGTGTAGTCCCTTCCTATACACCTTCTTCCCTTTTTGGTCTATCCTTACGAGGATGTACCCTGTCCCACTCCACGACAACCAGTCCACGCGACTTAGCATAAACTAATATCCACTAATGACTGAAGGCAACGCGAACATCTACATGGGGGCTATTCCTCTACAACAATCACCGCATGCCTCACCCCTCCCCATCTTGTCATATGCGCTTCATAAACCACACTAAAATCCCTTCCATGCAAACAGTTGTATCATGTATCAAGGTCTAACCCTTGGACTACATCTTGCAGGTTTCCTTTTGCGGCGGAACGCATGGAGGATCATGGAGATCTAGCATGCAAAGACGCTCTGCGTAGAAGGCGGGAGCATGTGGCACGCGTCCCTCCACCGGAGCGCTATGTGCCCACCATCAAAAGGTATGCCAAGAAGCAAGGCCCTAAGAGCCACTGTCTAAGGCGAAGGCCGAAAAATCCTCAAGTCAAGAAAGTCGAGACTCGAAACACGCAACAGGTGGCAACACTAGTGGTGCGAACTCCCAGCTCCCGCTCGGGCCCCAGATGCTCAAAGGCAGAAAGGGAAGCTCGAGAAAGAGAAGAATTTAATGAATTATTTAAAGACATCCTGGAGACGATAGCAGGCCAGGATTACACCATTCATGTCCCGGCCGATATGTTCCCTGCTCACCCCCACGGGAGCCCCACACCAACAGAGCCCCAATCACCTAGCTACCCAGACTCGCCCCGCCTCGTACAAATCGAGTAGCCCATAATGCGTAAAGGGCTTATCAAATGATAAGTGGCCATGACTTTTTGTTTTTAAATGGTTAAGTGTTCCCGACTTGTTAAGTGTTGACATGTTCCTGACTTGTATGAACTTATCATATCTGCATTTAATATATGTTACGCCTTTAGCAAAAGAAAAAGCTAATCAAGCACAGGAGATAAATGTCTAAGTCAACACCATAGAATTCAAATCAGTGATGTCTCCTTACATTGCACTGGCTTATTATAGTTGCGGCATATGCCATACTTGTACTCTCATGAAAAGACAAGTGGATATAGGATGGGACAGATCTTTGGGCTAAAGTGTTCAATGCTCGATCACTGCAAAACCATCGACCCCCAAGGAGCCGTGGCAAAGCCACCCTGCCGAAATCACGAATCACCCTTGCCAACCACCCACATTGCATGGCCCAAAAAACATTCATGGGCCACGCCCCTTTCTGGGTCATGCTCTATAGTTGGCTCACGACAGTCGTTACCTCATCACATGTGCCGCGAGGGTTGCAATATCTCAAGTGTATCTCCCCCTTTCGCCAACTGCTTCTCTAACAACGAGGCTAGGGCATCATCATCATTGTACTAGTCATTTTCTGAGCCTTCAAAGCTTGACATTTTCCAACCCATTGAAAGGCTTATAGCCTCAACATATTGTAATGGTTGTACTCAGGCAAATCAAAAAAAAAAAGAAAAAAAGAAAAGAAAAGAAGAAAAGAAAAGAAAAAGAAATGAATGGAAAGATAAGAAGCACCCACGATCACAGCACAGCACCTAGGGGTCCTCAAATTAGGTACGTCTGGTGACCTTGGTCGATCGGCTTCATCCCTAGTCCCCTAGCCCCTTACAATCACCCACAATTGTTCAGGGCACATCAAGGGCAGGACATACCTGGGGAGCTTGTCTCGCCTAGGGTTAGACCTGTCACCCTGACCCACTTGCACAATTTTCTTTTGCACGCTGCCTTAGTACCATTGCAATCAGTGGTGATAAGCACCGCACGATTGGCCATGAAAAGTACACCGTACTCATCAAACAAGTCCAATAGTTTCCAGCTACTGAAAGCATGGTGTCCTTGTATTCAATTATGCTACATCGTGCAGTCACAATGCAAAGGATGTCTCATATACCTTCACGTGTACTCCTTCTCCACATGGACCACTTTGCTTCACCCACGCATTGTTATGAGAAACTAGCCCACGGTCTTCTAACTATGTAATATCTAAGTAGGCACGAGCACTCACATTATATCCGCACCGAAGTATATCCACAGTTTGGGTCCTCAAGTGCAGGACAATACTCTAGGCTTGCTTAGAGTTTGTCAACCTGTCTCCCAACCTAATCAAAATATGTCTTGTGCACGATGAGAAGCCTAGCACTATCCCTTAAGGAGAGACCACATGTGAGGTTTTCCAATTGCAGGTATAAGGTGTTGTTCGCTCTTCATCAACACTCAACTTTGAATGCTGGTCCCTTACCATCCGACAAGCCTGCAAAGAATCGTCATGTGCAGAATCCCCAACAAACCAACACTTGTGCTGGCCATCAATGTGATCCCCAACACAGCATAGCACTACCACCACCTCCAACAACCTTCCACCAGCCACCTTGGCCACCAACACGCCCCCAGGACCTTCTGCCACACCACCACCACTCCTCCACGGAATCCACAGGCGTCCTTGTCACCCACGTCTTCGGTGCATGCTATAGCCTGCTACCTACGACGGTAAGTGCCATGGGACTGGCACTCGTCTAGGAGGGGGTAATGTTAACCCCAACACGAAGAAAGCAAAAGAAAGTGGAAAAGATGCAGGGCAAAGGCGGAAAAAAGGTAGCCCGACTGAAGAAAGAAAAGGAGAAAAGGCCAAAAGCGCAAGGGCAACCTTAAAAGTCCAAGGCAAAGGAAAAAGGGGAAAGGCGCACCCTGAAATCTTGTAAAAGAGCACCGGGCTCTCACCCATGCAATTTGTAAATGTAGATGGGCGGTGGACAGGAAGCTAGGAAGATAGAAGGACAATGGGAAAAAGGGCCTAGGCTATGGCCGGCCATGTAAAAATGGGAAAAGGGAATGACCACCCAAAAGGGATTTAGGGTTTTGTATATAAAGTTGAAAAGTGAATGAGAAGCTCATTCTTGTGTGTGGCCAAAAGTAGCTCTCCTCGTCTTCTTCTTCTTCTTCTTCTTCTTCTTGCTTGCTTGAGCTTGTGCTTGAGAGAGGGAGTGTGAGAGTGTGAGGGAGTGAGTGTGTGAGGGTGAGGGACCGAGGAGGAGAAGCTCTCCATCTTCTCCTCTCTTCTTATCTTCTCTTCTCTTCTCTTGTCTTGCTCACGGCAATGGAGCTTAGAGCTTGGAGTTTGAGGATGGAGCTTGCTTGAAGCTTGCACTTGGATCGTGGAGCTACTAGAGTGCGCGGGAGAGGAGGTAACTCGAACGGCATCAAGGTAAGCTCGCTACACCCGTAGATATGGATGGCGCGTCGGCTATGTGAGAGGTAGCCATTAGTGCTCGGCTTGGAACGCTTGAAACAATAAGCGGTCCATGGGTCTTGGTGGTTGAGCGAAGGCTCCCATAGATGCGCATCTTTCTGCTGATGTAATGGCTCAAAAGCCAGCCACTTTGTTTGCAGCCATAGAATTGGCCGAATGGTATGGTCGGAAATACCGTTGCAATGAGGGCATACAGCCAATTTCACGACAGCAAAGATACCCTACTAGGAAGCCCCCATATGTTGGTAATTACTACAGCAACAATGCAGGGAATGGCAACCCAAAAATCCCCACCTACCCCACTTTTAATGCTGAAAGGAAATATGGCAATCTTGGGACCCCTTCCAAAAGTGACCCAAAGTATGCTGAAAATTAGACAGAATGGCTTCAGTTCTAACGATCAAAAATTCATTCCTCCCGAGGTTGTCAAGGATCGCAAGGCTAAGGGCTTGTGCTTTAAATGTGAGGATAAGTACACGGCTGATCATGCATCCAAATGCCCCTTTAAGAACGCCATTGTGAAGTTTAATAGCATGTATGTGTTAGAAGATAGTGACAAGTTGGAAGAGGACTCACATGACACCTCTCCTATGATGACACATGCTAAAAATGCCAAATACGAAGAGGATCTTGACCCCGATCAGTTTTATGACTCATCGGATGGGTTTCCTTTTGACCCCGGTGGCTGCCCCATAGATGGCATGCTTGGGAATAACCCTTTGCACCCCACACTTACCACTATATCAGCTTGCTCAATCTCCATGGATGCATGGACCGGCTCTAGGATCCCAAACACCCTATGGGTACATGGTAACATTGATGGTAAGAATGTATACATTCTTATAGATAGTGGCAGCACACACAGTTTTGTGAATAAATTGACTCTTGCCCATTTGACATGTATTCCTACTGAATTACAGCAACCTCTTAAGGTTCAAGTGGCCAATGGAAGTGAGGAAATAAGCTCCCATGTATGCGCACAAGTATCTCTCAGGTTGGCTGAAAATTATGCAGCAAAGGTGGACTTAATTACCCTTAATATGGGCCCCGTGGATGTTATTTTAGGTTTTGATTGGCTGCAGCAGTTGGGAAAAATCTCTATGGACTTCTCTCAGCTATATATGGAATTCGTAATGCATGGGCAGCTTGTACATTTGGAAGGCATCAAAGAAATTGCAGATTTTCAGCTTATAACAGCAAGACAACTCAAAAAGGAATTCAAGAAATGCTCACAAATCTGTCTTGCATTTACATAAGGATATTGATGACCAACACACTTTAGGGAAGCAAAATGCAGCAGTAAAAGCACTTTTGGCTGAATATGAGGACCTATTTCAACTCCCCACCACTCTCACACCTCAGAGATCAATGGATCACCCGATTAACTTGGAGCCCCATGCCAAGCCCGTCAATAAACCCCCATATCGGCTCTCTAAATGTGAGCGAGAGGAAGTAGTTAAGCAAGTCAAGGAGCTCACTGAAATGGGATTCATAGAGCCTAGCTCTTCCCCTTATGCCTCCCCGGTTCTATTGGTTAAGAAGAAGGATGGATCCTTCCGATTGTGCATTGACTACCATGATCTCAATAAGATCACTGTCAAAAATAGATACCCCATCGATGACTTGCTTGATGAGCTCAAGGGAGCATGCTACTTCACCAAGATTGATTTGCAATCAGGCTACTACCAAATCAAAATGAGAGTGGGTGATGAAGTTAAGACAGCCTTTCGGACTGACCATGGCTTGTACCATTTCCTTGTCATGCCTTTGGGCTCACTAATGCCCCCACCACGTTTCAGAGCCTAATGAACAAAATATTACAGCCATGGCTTTTCCAATTTGTGTTGGTATTCTTTGATGATATACTCATTTATAGCAAGTCACTACATGATCATTTGAAGCATGTCAGACAAATTTTTGATATACTAAGAGAGCACTGGTTATTTGCCAAGGAAAGAAAGTGTGTCTTCATGCAAACGGAGGCTGAGTATTTGGGACACATTGTCACTGAGAAAGGCATCCAAGCTGACCCTAAGAAAGTGCAATGTGTTCGAGATTGGCCCACTCCCACTACCACTACCTCCTTGCATGGTTTTCTTGGCCTGTCCTGTTTTTATTGGAGATTTAATTATGCCACAATTGCAGCACCATTAACTGACAGGCTGAAAAAAGAGACCTTCTTGTGGGATGCTTTGGCTGATCACAGTTTTCAGCAGCTGAAAGAATTGCTCACTTCAGCCCCCATCCTTGTATGCCCCGACTTTTCAAAGGAATTTACCATTCAGTGTGATGCTAGTGGATGGGATATTGGTGCAATCTTGCTGCAAAAACACGGTGTAATAGCCTTTGAGAGCCGAAAATTGGATGATAAAGAGAGAGAGTTGCATGTCTATGATCAGGAGATGTTGGCAGTCATTCATGCTATCAAAAAGTGGCACTACTACTTGTATGGCAGTAAATTTAAAGTGAAAAGTGACCACCGTGTGCTCAAATACTTCTTGACTCACCTCACTCCCAAATAACGCAGATGGGTAGCCACCCTGCAGAACTATAACTTTGAGATCACCCACACTCGTGGCAAGGACAATATAGTGGCTAATGCACTCTCTTGCATATGGGCATGCAAGGTTTCATCTATCACTGAACTCCACCATGATTGGATTGAAGAGCTCCAAGAGGCTTACTTGCTTGATGCTTAATTCAGCCCTCTTTTTCAAAAATTATAGCAAGGTGTTATGGATGACAACTCTCAATATCAGCTCCACAATGGCCTCATTTGGATCCATGGTTATTTCGTGATTCCCCATACCTCTCCTTTTACCCAAAGGATACTTAAAGAGATGCATTCTTCACTGATTGCTGGCCACTTAAGGGTGTTCAAAACATATGACCGCATTTCAAAAAGCTTTCATTGGAAAGGCCTATGGTGAGATGTTAAAGACTTCGTATCTAGATATGTGCCTTGTCAACAAAATAAGGATAGCACTCTTAAACTGGGTGGATTATTGCAGCCCTTGCCTATTCTCAAAGGCAAATGGACCCACATTACCATGGATTTCATCACCAGTTTACCTACAACCAAGAAGGGTTGGAATAGCATCTATGTGGTAGTTGACCAGCTCACTAAAGCAACCCATTTCATCCCTACAAAATCTCAGTTTACAGCATCTCAAGTTGCCACTCAGTTTATGGAGCATGTATTTAAGTTGCATGGCTTGCCCTATGTCATAGTACATGATCAAGACACCAAATTTATGAGTCAGTTTTGGCAGATTGTTTTTAGCTCCATGGGGACCAAATTGGCCATCTACAGCCTATCATCCCCAAACGGATGGACAAACCGAGCGAGTCAACCAGTAGCTTGAGACTTATTTGTGACATTTTTGTCATGATGTGCAGAATTCTTGGGGTGTATGGCTGCATTTGGCTGAATTTTCTTACACCAACTCCACTCATTTGAGCATCGAAGTCTCCCCCTTCGAAGCATTGTATGGTTATTGGGTGCCCCTCCCCATTATGATCTTCAATGAAAAGCTCAACCCCCTTGGAAAAGAAGAGTTGGATCACATACAAGCTTTACTTCAACAATGCAAGACAAATCTCAAAAGGGCTCAAGAGCACATGAAGCTCCACGCTGATGCAAAAAGGAGACCCCTTGACTTTTAAGAGGGTGAATTGGTACTCCTCAAGGTCTCCAAGTCCCGTTATGCTACACTCAAGGACGGTTCTTGCAACAAGTTGGCACACCACTACTATGGGCCCTACATAATCCTTAAGAAGGTTGGGGAATTGGCCTACTGTCTCCAACTCTCTCCCACTACTAAGATCCATAATGTCTTCCATGTGAGCCAATTGAAACCCTTCATTGGCACTCCCAAAGATTATGTAGAGGAGCTACCCCCCATGGATGAGGAGGGCTTATTCAGTATATTCCCGAAGTGGTCATTGGGCAGTGTGAAAAGCAACTCTATACCCGTTCTATTCATGAATACTTGATCAAATGGTAAGGCCTACCAATAGAGGAAGCTTCTTGGCACCCGACCTCTATCTTCGATGAGTTTCCACACCTCAAGGAGGCCATATTGGCTGGAACTTAACCACACTTGACCCCTATTTTGGGATGTAGTCTGCGTCTGGACAGCCAACTATTTTGCACCAGTTTTGGTCCTGACACAGTTTTAGCCCCACTTCCCATACATGGGCTGAAAGTACACCTCAAGGGCTCTACAATGACACCTCACTTGCCCCAATCGGAGTTTCCTAGAGGAAGTTATGACTGTTTTTCTCCAGTCATATTGTCTTGGATAGCACAATAGTTACTTCTGGATAGCCATATGTTCTGCAACAGTTTTGGTCCTGAATTATTTTCAGCCCCCCCCCCCCCCCCCCTTCACCGACATAGGCTGAAAGTACACCTCGTGGGCTCCTTAACGACACCTCACTTGTCCCGTTCGGAGTTTCTTACACAAAGTTATGGCTAATTTCCTACAGCAAACCCCTATAGGACAGCATGCTGTCCACCCCATCCAGGGTCTTGTCTATCATGAAATGGTGGATTATAATGCGAGCGAGACCCTCCTATATGGTCTCCCATACCTCACACCTTTGGTGCGCCATTTCTCTTCTATGTCCCGCTGCCCTTGCTTATTGCCATTGTATCATGTGCAAAGTCGTACTCTGTAGCTCCCACTTTTTCTTTTCCGGTTCATCCCTTGTTTTTTAGGACAAAAACTCTATGAGACGGAATGGTTTGTAACGAGCGGGGGACACAGGAACATGGCATGGGAACATACTAGTCACAGTGACGGTATATAAGGTGTAAGAGGGTATTCTAAGGTATTAGGAAATTATCAAGAATCTCTCTTTTCACCTTCACAAGCTTTTATGGCTTCTTCTTCTTCCTCCTCTCTTTCTCTCTCTTCTCCCTATCTTTCTCTCTCCTCCCCCTCTTCTTCTGCGGTCTTTCTCTCTCTTCTCTCTCTTAGTTAGATTAGTTAGGTCTCTTTCATGACAACTACATTCAAAAAATAATCACCAATGTAAGGTAGATCAAACACACATTTCTATTTAAACTATATTTCACACACACACACACACACACTCTCTCTCTCTCTCTCTCTCTCTCTCTCTCTCTCTCTCTCTCTCTCTCTCTCTCTCTCTCTCTCTCTCTCTCTCTCTCTCTCTCTCTCTCTCTCTCTCTCTCTCTCTCTCTCTCTCTCTCTCCGTTAATCAATTACCTTGCATATCTAGATAAATAATGATAAAGAGAGAGATAGAGAGAACAAGTGAGAGAGAAACAAATACATGAGAGAGAAAAACATGGCATATAAATCCTAAATTGATATTTGACAAGTCAATTTTATAAAAAGATAAGAGCGTTTGTAATTATAAAAATAAAACTAATATCTTTTATAACAAAATTTTTAAATAAATAAAATGCATAGGAAGAGATAACAATTTTAAAAGACATTTATTGTATAAAAAATAAACGATAAAAAATAAAATACATGACAGAGAGAAAAAAGAAAATATGAGAGAGAAAAATAGAATGTATAAACCTTAAACTAATATAATCAGCTAAATTTATAAAAAGATTACATAATTACAAATGTAAAAATAATATATATCTTATCACAAAAATTTTGAATAAATAAAGAGAGAGAGAGAGAGAGAGAGAGAGAGAAATTTTAAAATTTATTTATTATACAAAAATAGAATATAAATAGGAAAACACAAGTACTACACAAAAAATAAAAGATGAAAAAACAAAACACATGAGAGAGAGCGAGAAAGAAAAACATGAGAGTGAGAAAAAGAGTATACAAATACTAAATTGATATGATAAGCTTAATTTAGAAATAGATAAAAATATCCATAATTGCAAAAACAAAACTAACATATTTTATCACAAAAAATTTGAATAAATAAAATGAGAGAGAGCACTTTAAAAAATTATTATACAAAAATAGAATACAAATAATGAAAACACATGAGAGAGAAAAAGAGAAAGAAGGAGGAAAAGAGAGAGAGAGAGAAAGAAAACAATAGAAAAATGATAATAATAACTAAAAATTTTAAAAGATAATAATCAAAACATGAGAGAGAGAATAATAGAATATAATAATTATAATGTAAAAAATTAAAAGATAATAATCAAAACAAATAAGAGAAATAGATTATATATAAGAAAACTCACACTAACCTTAAAAAATTAATATATATAAATACTAATATTTAAGAAGCTAATTTTTTAAAACATAAAAATGTTTGTAATTACAAAAATAAACCAATATATTTTAGTACAAACTCTATCCCTCTCTCTCTTTGCCTCCATTTCTCTCTCCCTTTCCTCTCTCTACATCTCTATCTTCCTCTCTCTCTCTCTATTTTTCTCCCTCCTCTCCTCCATCTCTCTCCCTCTATTTTTCCCTCTCTCTATTTCTTTATCTCCTCTCTTTATTCTCTATCTCCATTTCTCTCTCCCTCTCTATCTCTACCTCTCTCTCTCTCTCTACCTCTCTCTCTCTCTCTACCTACCTCCCCCTCTCTCTATCTCTATCCCTCCCTTCCTCCGCCCCTCTCTCTCTCTCTCTCTCTCTCTCTCTCTCTCTCTCTCTCTTTTCATGCTATCAAGCGTTTTTTTGAAAATTGAAAAACCCTTTAAAAACTATAGATAGGTTGGATTTTTATTAGCTTAGATGTTTGCGTGATTGTTTATGTTGTCATTTCATGGTTGGACTTTTTTTTTACTATTTTATTTATTTTTTAAGTGTGAAAACTTGATGGCTTTGGTCAAGTTTAGTATTTTTTTGGACAAGTCGGAGCTAGAGCTTTCAAACATTGGGGAATAGGTATGTTTTCTTGCCAAGACTCTTGCACATCACATGGATTATGGGTTCATGAGCACTTCACAATACACTTATTTGAAACACTACACTTGGGGGTTGTCTCCTGATCTTTTCAAAAACTTCTATGCCCAGGGTTGGGTTTATACATGTTTTGCACCATCGTTGAGCACATGCATGGCATGAGGCCCATTGCAACTATATGCAATAAATATTAGATGCACATGCACATGAGAGAGCACCGTTCAATGAGTACTCACTATTTTTTACACACATGAGAGTTGGGATATTCATCACCAAGTTAGGAGCCTCTAGTTGAGTGGGAAAGGTGGTTAGATGAGTTTGAGTGTTGTGAAGGACGCCGCCAGTTGTGAGATGGATTGTTTTCTTGGTCAACATCTTGAGGACCATATTTTCTTGAGTGATAGTGAGATTTTGGGAGGGAGGAGCAGAGTATGATTATTTTTTTTTGCTGAGTGTTGAGAGGTGAGGATAAGGATTAATTCTAAATAAGGAACTTTGTTTGCATGACGTACGAGCATGTGTAGATAGGCTAAGCACAATTTCTCTAGTGCATACATAATTTTCATGTAAGCATCGCTTGTTTTGGAGCATAGCATGGATTCAACTTTGCATGTATTCTCAAACCATGAATGATTGGGCACGAAGTTCTATTTCATAGCATATTCTTGCTAGGGCACATTGCATGGAAAAACAAGTTCATACGAAGAGAATATCCGTTTTGAAGACTCCAAGGATGTGTACACCATATCGGAGTTTATGAAGAATGCGAGGGAAGAATGATGAAGGAAATTCGTGATTGGTTTGAATACATAAGAGACTCAATCAAGTATCTTGTAATTGGAATGGCAAATACCAGTATTTATGCAAATGGAGAAGGTGTGCTTGTGGAGGTTCTTAATGGTTCTTGGACATGAGTTTTGCAACATGGCTAATGCTACATTGGCAATTATTTAAGGTTGCAAGCAAAACATTGATGTTACTACTAGTTTTCAAGGGCCAAATGAACTTGATCTTGTAGAACTAGGTGGAAGCACTGAAAAGGAGGAATGGTAATAAGGTTTCGTGATATTCTTTAGCATTGTCTTCATCAACTTTAGCATCGCTTTGATGTTGCAAGGGCTAAGTATGATTATGAGAATGCTTCCGAGGTGTCTTTCCCATTAAGTGCAACCATGATTGATTTCTAAATTTGGAAGACATTGTGACTTTTGGTCAGTGCGTTGTTGGGAGAAGATCTCACCTTGAATCGGCACAAAGGGATCATTGTAGCTTTGGCAGGGTCCAAAGTGGACGAGGATCATTCAAAATGGTTGCATTGGAGGATTCGATCACCTCATTCTCCAACGATGGAACTAGTTGTTAAGGAAGAAGAAATGATGGCAACAGGAACGACGTAGGCAAGGCGACGGCATCGGATCGCGGATAGAGACGATGAGTGGAGATCAACGGCTCCAAAAGCATCGTACAAATGTAGTAATAACAATTGTCATTGATTTCGGACAGGTGGCGGCATATTTCGTTGATGGCAGGCAGGCAGGGTGGCAACGTTTTAAGAACACAGGGCGGCAAGATTTA
The DNA here is from genome assembly GCF_053477565.2 of Lygodium microphyllum. Lineage (NCBI taxonomy): Eukaryota > Viridiplantae > Streptophyta > Polypodiopsida > Schizaeales > Lygodiaceae > Lygodium > Lygodium microphyllum. Next base: position 38,179,456 of record NC_141141.1, read on the forward strand.
ATAGCCTTAAGGCTATTTGATCGTAATAAAGCCTCAAAGGCTTTTGTTTTGTAACGTTAAAAGCTCATGGAAAAGCTTTAGAGTTGTAGAGCCTTAAAGGCTTTTGAGTTTTCTAAAACATTTGAGGAGAAAGCAAAAGCATGAAAACCTTTATGCTTTTTTAAAAGTATACCCAACGTGAGAATTTGGAAAAACTATATAAGACGAGGGGAAAGGTGCAAAGGGCCTTGCCCTACTTCTCATAAACTACTTGTAATTTGAGTGAGGAGAGTGGAGGGTCGCATGTGAGAGTGTGGGCGCTTGTTGTGCCAATTGTAGAGATTGAGAATTTGGAAGTTGAAGTGTCAAAGTGTCGACTCAAGGTTTTTTCAAGGTAAGAGAATTCAATACAAGTGTTTTCGAACATTATGCAAAGTGTGTGATGCTCTACTCGGATTCAGTTTTTAATTCATGATGAGCTACAAGAGGCATAGTGTGTCGTTGGATTTTGTGTGTGGCTTGTGTGGTGCCAGTGAAGTTTTAAAATTTTACCAAGTTCTTGTTTTTCAACAACAAAGTTAATTACTCTAACCGGCACTCCTTAACGTCTCGCTATCGAGTTATGAGAGAGGCTTGTCTCGATCATTGCTTGCATAGCAACACTTGCCCCTCAAAACAAAAATGCCATGTTCTGCTTTTGATGTTTTTTTTACATAGTATGCCATCATTATTTATCTTACTGAAAGCGTCTGTATATTCGTTGATATGCACATATACTGATGAACATCCCAATGCTTTTAGAACTGCAAATAGCAACATCGTTAAAAGTCATCAGAATCATATGTCAGTATCTCTCTGTTTCCTTGTAGTGAAACAAAAATAATAGTGAAGGATAGATTCCAAAGCATTAACAAACCTTTAAAAATAAGTCTTAAAAAATAATGAATCAATTTAAAAACATTAGCTTTATAATATTTAATAATAAAAACATATAATAATAAGAATTATAAAATGAATATTTTTAATAATACTTTATATTACGGATTTTTAAATAATAATAGAGAGATATATATATCTCTTAAAAATACAAATAATAACAATATATAAATATAAGCAATAACATATAATATAAGATTAGATTTTACATTATGTTATATTATAAACTTGAAAAAAATAATAATGAAGGATATATTATAAATCATAAACATTAAGATTAACAAACCTTAAAATAAGCACAAAAACAATGAATTCATCAAAACATAAAAAATAAAATATAATAATAATAATAATAAATACTAATATCACAACATATTTTTTAAATTTATGTAGTTTACTTATAACAATGAAAATAGGAGACGGAGATATACATACACACACAAAAATTTAAAAAATTTAAAACATAAATAATAACACGCAATAATAAGAATAATAAAAAATATTATTATTATTATTTAAAAAATATGTTATGTATTTTATTTATAATAATAGAGAGAGAGAGAGAGAGAGAGAGAGAGAGTGTGTGTGTGTGTGTGTGTGTGTGTGTGTGTGTGTGTGTGTGTGTCCTAAAAGATACAAATAATAACAAAATATCAAGCATAAATAATAATAACTATATCAATAATAAATAGTACTAATAATACAAAATTTGATATTACATAATTTAAGAAATAAATATAAATATAAATATAATACATATAATAAAAAGAATTACAAAAATGTATATAGTACTAATATGACACACATAATATCATAATAGTACATAATAAAGACATAAATGAGATATAATATAATAACCATTAAAAATTAATAAGGGGAGCATGGTAGCATAATAACATATATATATTACATATATATAATATAATATAATAAATATTTAAAAATATTTGGGAGGGAGAGCATGGTGGAATAAGAGGGAAGTATGAAAAAATATAATATAATATAATATAATAACAATTAAAAATTAGTTGGAATGAAGGGTATGGTGGTAAGCGGGGAGCATGGTGAAAGGGGGGGGATGTGCAAAAGCATACTAGCAGGCGGTGAGGTAGGGGGTGTGGTGGGTTGGAAGCAAGAGGAGCATGGTGGCGAAGACAAGGAGGGGTTGCTAGGGGAGGCGGGTGAGTAGGTGGCCAAGGGATGTGGTGGGGAGAGGTAGGGAGGAGCATGGTGGCGATGGGAAAGGGTTGTGGTAGGGGGCATGAAGCAACCTAGAGGTGGCGATTGGGTGAGTGGGCAAGGGGAGTGAGGGATGGCAAGGTAATGAGAGACAAAGAGAGTGATGGATGGCAAGGATAATGAGAGAGAGAGAGAGAGAGAGAGAGAGAGAGAGAGAGAACGTAGTATACAAGAGGTAGTAGTACCGTGAGCAACCAAGATTGAGGCTAGCGTCCCTTATAAGGGTGCGGCTAGAGAGAGAGAATCAAGACATGCCTTGCAAGTTGAGATGTTGGCCTCAAGTTGAGAAAGCCGCCATCCCACATGTCAAGGTATTGTCCAGACTTAATCTTAGTTGATGTAAGGAAAAAAACTTATTCATCTTGATGGTAAGAAAAAGAACTCTAAAAGAGATCTTTAATAATTGACTTGAGCTTGCTTTGGAGAGATGATTGTTACACTACAACAAAAAGGCCTCTTAGATGCACTTTTAGACGTGATTTTTGAATTGAGAGAAAATTTTACGGGCGCGTCTACCTGCCCGTCTATTTGTGCGTCTACAAACTCGCGTCTATAGTCGCATGTATGAAGAAACTTACATGCAGAAATAGACGCACATATACACGCGTGAATACAAGCGCATAAAAAAACCAAAATTGTTATTTATTTAATTTCTTTTGTGCGTCTATCAGCGCGTCTACGTGGCAAATTAGACAAGCATATAAACACGCCCATTGACGCGCTTTTACAAGCGCCCATAGACGCGAACGCAAAACAAAAAATCTCATTTTTAAAAAAAGATATTTAATTTCTTTTTTAAATTTTGAATTATGTAGCGTGTGTACTCTGCATTTTAGACGCGCTTATAAACGCGCATTTTCTGCTTTTTTTTCCCCCCTTCCATACATCAAATTGTGCATTTGGGAAAAACACAATGGATCTGAAAGCACGAGATTTGAAAACAAAAATACATGTATTCATTATAGATAAAACGCATTTACATGGGGAGTTTAAGTGCTTGCAACCTAAAGCATAGCTGTAAGCAGTAGGCTCAAAGATGGATAATAGATATACAAGAAAACAAGGCCATAGAGGAGGTATGGTGCTTCTCTACGAATCTGAAGAAGAAACATCTTCGCTAGCACCACCATGGATACTAGTATCGCTATCCCCCTCCTCGCTATGCTCCACATCGGGGTTCGCCTACACACACAAAAGATCAAGGTTGCTTATATACAATTGCAAAGAAAAAGTTATAATTAGCTATACTTTTAATAGGAAAGTAAGAAAAACATACCTATTGCTCCTCAGTTATGAGACCCTCCTCATAGAAGTGAAGCCATGTGGTTGTGCGGCTATGGCCTTGATGGTAACCTACCTCTCTAGGAGTATGTATCCTACTAACAATAGTAGTCTGCAAAACAATTATGATATATACAAACAATTATGAGACACAATGTATTAGAACAAATTATATAAAGAATTGAAAGAAATATAAATTTTAAAAAACTAGAAATCAAAATATACTTACAAACTCTACCTCCCACGACTCTCTACCGCCCGATCCGTAATGCGACGATCCCATGGTTTCCATTTGGATGCGTCGCGCCTCTGCGTACTGGTGACTCTTCACTTTCTCTACTGCTTTCTTCTTGGCTTTCTTCCACTCTATGTGGTGGCACATAGGTGGTTGGCTATAGGCTCCACGCCCCTCCTCCTGTCTCCGTAGTGACTCCCTGGTGCGTGTCATGAGGTGGGATCTTTTGTTGTGAAGCAAATCCCTCACTTTTGTGCGTCCCCAATCATCCGAGAATCGCTGACCCTCAGGATTTGGGTACCTCCTATGGACTGCCCTCAACACCTCCTGCCACAAGCCGCTTTTTTGATTCTTGAAGTAAACGAAACAATCTTTATACGTCACATGCACGACGCTCCTCATGTACGCCATTACATCCCTTCCTTCATCATCATGGAAGATACCACCAGTATCTGTAACTCTATAGTACTGGCGTATTGGATCCTCTACGTGATCTTTTGGTGAGGGTGATCGCTCGCCACCTCCTAGGCAACCCCTACACAAGCCTCGTCCTCCCCCTCGACTCTCCATCCTCCCTCTCTGTCGACTACCCTCTGCCTCATTGGATGCACGTGCTTCTCCAAATACATGTGCGTCGGATGATGCTTGTGCTTCAGCCAATGCATGTACAGGTGTTGCACGTGGAGTACCTACAATTGGAGTTTGGACATTTGGTGTTTGGGAAGCAGTGCCAGGCAAAGATGTTAGAGGCGTTCCAAACATGACGCTGAACACCTCGTTTGTTGTGGGAGAGTGGCCAAGGTGTCTGGTCATCTCTCCCATGAAGTCTTCCTTTCTAGGAAAACCTCCAAAAAAAGCATTGACCCCTTTGCCAAACATGCCCAATGTATCATTCATGCGATCCAAAACTGAGTCATTGCTAGATGAACCAGGATGCGAAGTTAGACGCGCAAATAGACACAGATTTAGACGCGTAGGTAAACGCAGATATAGACGCACATTTAGCTTTTATCATGAATTTTTGTTTTTAAGATAAGTTTTGATAGTAAGTTCTTATCATAAGTTTTTTCGTATTTATGATAAGTTTTGTGTATTTAAAATTGAGATCTTAGAATAATTAATACGCCAGCTTGAAGTTTTTATATAAACATATGAATAACAAATTTGATGTTGTCATGAATTAGGTTTAATAATGTCGTCATCATCACCTAGTGCGATGCATATTGATGAGTCAACGAGCACATCCTCAAGTGAGGATGAAACATTACATCTTCATAATCGAGATGCATGGCTACAATGAAAAATTAAATGCATGTGTGATCGTTGTCGAGGGTGTATTTTTCGAGCACGTCGAGTTGCAATGTCACACCTCAGCATGTATGGAGAATGGACCGAGAAAAATCACCGATATTCATTGTTTTTTTAAACACTAAGATTGCTAGTCTATGTTACTCAATATATATCAATGTACATGAAACCCCCTTTTGTGGTTGAGCAGGATGCGGTGCCACATCCTCAGATGCTCCCTCCCGGGCATCGAGAGGCTGCAAAACGTCGACGCGAGGAGGCAGAGTCTTCAAGAAGAGTGGAGACTGACGACCATGATAGTAGCCCTCATGAAATGCCCCATCGAGTTGTAGAGTATGAGATTTTGGACAACATGGTACACCATCTATTTTCGCAACCGGTTCAGGGAGAAGGTCACTCTACGAAGCCAGATGATCCACTATACGTAGCGTCATCTACTCCATTGTATGAAGGTTGTATGTACTCCATTCTTCATGCGTCCCTCGAGATACTTAACTTGCAAATAATTTATGGATGGAGTAATGTCAGTTTGAATGCGTTATTAAAGTAGGTATCAATTCAGTTTGGCTTATGAATCATAATATTAATTGTTCTATTTTGAAATCAGACACAAATATATATTGGTGGTTTTTTAACTCACTTTTAAAAATATATGTAGGTTATTTATCAGAAATGCTTCCAAAAGGAAACAAATTGCCAACTAAGAGAGAGCAAGCAAGACATTACTTGACATCTCTGGGAGGCCTCGATTATGTCAAGATCCATGCATGTATCAATGATTGTGTCTTATTTCATGGGATTCATGAGTTCGCACGAGAGTGTCATGTTTGTGGCGAATCAAGATACGAAGTGGAGATGAAGTCAATGGATGTTCCTCATAAGGTTTTGCGACATTTTTCGATTGTTCCACGTATTCAACTTATGTTCAAGTGTAAGTCTATTGGAAAGCTCATGTCATGGTATGCTAGTCATCATTCAAGTGATGGAAAATGGAGGATCCCTGCAGACACATCGACATGGCAACATATAGATAATTTGTGGCCCGTTTTCAAAGAAGGGCCAAGAAATTTGAGATTTGGTTTAGGTATGGATGGAATCAATCCATTTGGCATCAAAAGCACATCATATAGTGTATGGCTAGTGGTATTAATGAACTATAATATTCCTCCATCCATGGCAATTAAAAAGGAACATGTAATGTTGTCCCTTTTGATTCTTGGAAAGCACAAGGTAAAAAACATGGACATTTACTTAGAGCCTTTGATTGAAGAGTTAGAAATGTTATGGGAAGGTATTGAGGTGCAAGATACAAGCGCATATGCATCCTCTAGAGATTTCACATTGAAGGCCATGTTGTTGTGGACCATGCATGACTTTCCAGGATACGGAGAGTGTTCAGGTACATGTATATAACTCTATATTTGAAATTTAAGACTTGAATCAATTACATTTTATTAATTCACTTATTTGTTCAGGTTTAACCACATCAGGATATCATGCATGTCCTATTTGCGGTCCCTCTCTAGTTTCCTCTAGGCCGGCACGTTTAAAGAAGGTTATCTATGACAATCATCATCGATTTCTTCCTATTGACCATCCCAAATATGTTCTCCCTACTAATGGAATGACTCCACAATCTCTAACCATTCGAGATTGGAAGGAGAGATGGATTAATGCCAACAGCCACCCTCCACTCGGCATGAGTTGGTAAGAAGTGCATTTCTCTCGATTGACTTTAAAGTATTTAGCATGATGAATTGTTTACATAATATATTGTTTGTTTGTTAGGTTCTCTATATTTTTCACAAAATCAATCACCTGTTGGACCCCATGCACATATTCAAAAATGTTGTATCTACATTATGGGATCACTTGATAGGGGCTCGTGATTCAGTCAATGTAAGGGAGGATTTACGTAACATTGGTCGCATGAGACAAGCCTGGCCATGCATTGGACCCAGAGGAAAGATTGAGCTACCCCATGCACCTTGGATGTTGTCAAAGAATGAGGAAAAAATAGTGAAGGAAAAAATATGTAGCTTTCGAACACCCACAGGATGTATGAGATGTCTCAAGGAAGCCTTCATAAAGAAAAAGAAAAGAGGTGTGGAGCAACTATCGGGTTTGAAGTCCCACGATTGGCACAAAATGATTCAAGTAAGGGTATCTCTAACCATGAATATAGTAATTAGTGGAGTAACTATGTGTAAACTTTGGGATATAATGACATTTTCCTCAACTAATCATTTGATCTATGAATATTGTTTACATTCAGTTCGCACTTTCTATTAGCATATCCCATTGTGTATCCAAAGATGTATGTGATATCATTTACAAGATGGGAGAGCTTGTGAGGTGTATATACATTGTATTTTTTCATTATATATCTTTGAATTTCTACACAAAAATAAACAATTATCAAATACATCCTGACAGATACGTGAGCTCGAAGGAAATTGATCCAAACACATTGCAAGATGCTCGAGTATTATCTGTTGAGGTGGTTTGTTTGGTGGAGGAAATTTTTCCTCGATCCATTTTGACTACTCAATTATATTTACTCGTACATTTGATTGGTGAGATTGCACTTTGTGGGATAGTTCATGCTAGGTGGATATTTTTTCTTGAGCGCTTCATGAAAACCTTGAAAGATTTGTGAGGCAAAAAGCACGGCTTGAGGAAAGCATGGCTGAGGATTGGTTAGTGCAATCATCCCTTGTTTATATCTCTGAATATCTTGCTGAAGTGGACCCCTCTCAACCACGGCTATGGAAAGATGATGAAGACTTGAGGATGACCTCTATAATACCTCAAGGAAAAGGAATGAGTAAAGTGCTAACAAAAGAAGAACTTCGTAAGTTAAATAGTTTTTGTGTGTTGAATAGTGATGTAATGAGCAAATGGGTGACACTATATAATGAAGCAAGGGCAAGAAGAAAAAGCAAAAGACAAGCTTTTCGCACCAGATATGGACGTAATGTCTCATTTCCAGATCATCTAAATGCGCTCCCACGTCATATTGATATAGATTGGTTACATGAGGAAATGGAGAGAATGGAAAAAGAGAAGGAAATTAATATATCTCAAGAAGAGTGGGAATACGCACGAGGTTGCTTATCAAAGGTGAGACATACTATCAATTAATTTGTTTCTATAAGTTATATTTTATATAAAAATTTGACATATTTTATCTTAATCTTTTACTACTAGTGCACATTATTCAATGCTATTTGGTGTGAGGGTAAACATCTTCGAACTCAACGTATAGATGAAAAGATAAATACCCAAGATTGTGGTGTCCTTGCTCACTTCGAGGATGCCAATGGTACCATGGAAGGTTATTGTGTCTTGATCCAAGATATTCTGAAGCTTGACTTCAGACGATTCTTTATATATGTACTAGATGTGAAGTGGTTTAAAGAAGTGGTAACAAATGGTGAGCATTGCACAATTAGACATCATCCAAGTGGTTTTGTAATCATTGACTCTACAAAACTTCACCAAAACAAGAATGACACATTAGTACTACCTCAACAATGCGAGCATGTATATATGCAAAAGCTAAATTTTTTATATGTATACATGTGATACATATACACAATATAATAAGTAATTAAGTTTTTTGCTTTTGTTTTTCAAATACAAGTTGTGTATCATCCAATGGTAAACAATAACCGATGGTGGTATATCATCCCTATATCTAATCGTTCAAAACCAATATATGGTAATATTACCGACATAGAGATAGCAGATGATAATCCAACAATTAATGATGATGTACATGATAACACCATAATGGATTATATGCGTGATATAGTACAAATGAACCTCGCGGCGATGTTCAAGGAAATGCAGAATATGACAATAATGTGATTGATGATATTGATGAAGTTATTGAGCAATATAGCAACACATCTGATAGTGGGATAGACTTATTTGTTTCGTTACCTCTTGATAACATAGACCTAGAAGTAGATAGTTTAGCAAGGACTAATCTCATTGAAGATAAGATGGATCATTCACTGTAACATACTTAATTTGCTTAATGATTCAATGTATATTCTTAATTCTATGGAAAATATCATGCGCACATGTGCATACTCAAGAATCAATAGTCAAGTTTAAAGCTAAATTGAATTTTCCATAATAAAAAGGAAGTATTTTTTATCATCTTCAAGTAGAGAAATTACAAGATACATGCAATGCTTACTACTAATTGTATAATAAGGTTTCTGTCGCTTGCCGCTAATTACTTATATCAGGCTTGTCAACTGGAGGAACTGCCATTCATTAGAGAGCAATGCAAAAATAATTATTAACTCTGGCTTTTTTATTATATTAAGTCCAATTTCAGGTGGTTAAATAATTACGCATCTGAAGATGCGTCTATATTCGTGTCTATTTGCGCGGATATATAGATGCAAAATTCGTGTCTATTTATAAGTGCATATTGACGCAACGATAGACGCGCTCGACTTTGCGCGTCTAACATGCATGTCTATGCCTCATTTCTGTTGTGGTGTTAATAATTAAGAGTGTGACTTCATGACAATAGCATGTGTATTGAGGAAGGTCATAATATTTGTCAGAGAGTCGAAGATGTCTTTTCCCTTGCACTATCTATCTTTCTCTATTTCTCCCTCTCTATCCTTCTTAATTTCTCTCTCTATCTCTCTTCTCTCTCTCTCTCCCTCCCTCTCTCTCCTCTCTATTTATTGCCCTCTATATTTCTCTATATCTATATCTCTCTATCTTTCTCTCTCTGACATACACTCTCTCTACTTCTACCTCTCTCTTTCTCTATCTCTATCTCTTCAAGAAAAAGCCATTCAATTGGATGGGGGAGAGATAAAAAATAAATGTAATCCCCACTCACCCTTCAAGAAAAAACCATGTTTTTTTCTTGAACATCAAACTCCTCCTCCTTGTGTGTAAAGAAGAGGAATGAAGAGGGAGAAGAGAATTAAGAGAAGACTATAGCAAGAAGAGAGAAAGAGAGAGAATAAGAGAGAGAAAGATTACAAAAGGAGAGAGAAAGAAGGAGAAGAAGCCATGGAAGCTTGGAGAAGGTGAAGAGACTAACTACTTGATAATCTCTAGATGTCCTATAACTTAGTCCTTTACACCTCTCATATCACATTAGTGTGATTGGGTATTTTCATGTGGTCCCTGTGTGGTCTCTGTCAGAGAGAGAACCAGGGAGAGAGAAAGAGGAGAGAGAAAGATTGCAGAGGAGAGAGAAAGACTGTAGGAAGAGAGAGAATAAGAGTGACGAGGAGAGAGAAAGACAGGAAAGATGAAGAAGCCATAGAAGCTGTGAGCAAGAAGGGAGAGAAAGATTGTAATTGTATTGATATGTCAAAAAGATGTGAAAAATTACAACTTCTCTCCTTATATACTAATGTCTGTGTGACATGGCATATTATCAACATTCTAACTATTCCCAACTTCTTACAATCCATCCCTTCCCAAAAGTTTTTGTCCTAAAAAACAAACCTAGAAAGAGCTAAAGAAGAGATGGATAGAACAGAGTACTACTCTATTTTACAGCTTTACAAATGGAAAATGAATGAAGAATGACCATTATAAGGGCTGAATTTGAAGAAGGGAAAGAGGACCCAACTATATACATGACTTGAAGTACTTCAAAAGCAAATGGAGCCATAGAGTCTTCAATAAATAGTTCCAGAAGAAAGTAGACAGCTTGCTGAATAAACAGTCCCTGCTGGACCAAATCTGCCATAACTTTTGATAGAAGTGTCCAAATAAGATGTACCACATATCAAAACGAAGCTCTTGAAGAGTACTTTAAGCTCATGTAGATAACTTAATTCTGAAAATGAGGTACGATAAAAACTGTTCTAAAATAGCGTGCTGTCCTGAACCAGTCTGCATCAATACTAGCTCCATAAGCAATAGGCTTTAGCCACCAATGTATCCCTCAAGTATGGATACTTATCCAATATTGAATCAGGTCTCCAAGAAGCCTCTTCAGAGGGTAAACCTCTCCATTTAATCAAATATTCTACAATAGAACGTGATCGAAGCTTCTTTTTGCGCTGACCTATAACAGCCTCTGGGATGTACTGAACAAGACCATCTTCATCAATAGGTGGCAGCTCATCAACTATATCCACTGGATCACCATAATAGGGCTTGAGCTGACTAACATGGAAGACGTTATGAATCTTTGTAGAAGAGGGAAGCTCTAGTCTGTATGTCAAATCTCCAATCCGCTTAAGGATCCTATAAGGGCCATAAAATCTGTGGGCAAGCTTATTACTGGATCCATCTTTCAATGTAGAGTACTTGGATTTGGGCACCTTCAACAAAACCAGCTCTCCTTCTTGAAACTCTAAAGGCCTCCTCTTCTCATCAGCATACATCTTCATCTGATCTTGAGCCTTCCTTAGATTCACCTTGCATTGATGAAGAAGGGTCTGCATTCTTTCCAACTCTTCCTTCCCATGAGGGTTGATCTTTTCATTAAAGATGACTGTGGGTAAGGGCACCTTGTAACCATACAAAGCCTCAAAGGGTGAAACTCCTATACTCGCATGAGTGGAATTGTTATAAGCAAACTTAGCCAGGTGTAACCAAGAATCCCATGAGGTTTGGACATCATAGCAAAAATGGCGAAGATAAGTCTCCAACCATTTATTAACTCTCTCTGTCTATCCATCAGTTTGGGGATGATAAGCCGTAGATGGAGCCAACTTAGTACCCATAGATGTAAATACCACTTGCCAAAAGTTACTTATAAACTTTGAGTCCCTATCATGGATAATCACCTGCGGTAATCCAAATATGCTCCATAAACTGATTGGCCACTTGAGAAGCAGTAAACTGAATTTTTGTTGGGATAAAATGAGCTACTTTGGTGAGTCTGTCAGCCACCACATAAATACTATTCCACCCCTTCTTGGTAGTAGGTAAGCCAGTGATAAAGTCCATAGTAATATGAGTCCATTTACCCGTAGGAATAGGCAATGGCTGCAACAAACCTCCTGGCTTATGGGTGCTATCCTTATTTTTTGCTGACAAGGCATACACTTCATAACGAAGTCCTTGACATCTTTCCACAGTCCTTTCCAATAAAAGCTCTTGCTGATCCTGTCATAAGTCTTGAAAACTCCCAAATGTCTAGCTAAAGGCGAAGAATGTAACTCCTCCATAATTTTCTGCTTGAAAGAAGAAGTAGAGGGAATAACAATCTTGCCCTTCCACCAAATAAGACCGTTTTTAAGCTGGTAATGCGAGTTTTCTTCCATAAGACCTTGCTGTAATTTCTGAAAGATTTGGATGAATTCCTCATCTAAGAGATAGGCCTCTTGTACTTCTTCAATCCAATCACTATGTAGTTCTGTCATGGCTGACACTTTGCAGGCCCACATACGAGAAAGAGAATCAGCCACTATGTTATCTTTGCCCCTTGTATGAGTGATGTCAAAGTCATAATTTTGTAATGTTACTACCCATCGTCGTTGCTTTGGAGTGAGATTTGACTAAGTAAGAAAATACTTGAGTACCCGATGATCACTATGTACTCTGAATCGGCTGCCATATAAGTAATGGTGCCATTTCTTGATTGCATACAGGATAGCCAACATTTTCTGGTCATAAACATTCATGGCCATCTCCTTATCTGTAAGCTTACGGCTTTCAAATGCAATTACTCCATGCTCCTGAAGCAAAACAGCCCCAATGCCACGGCCACTAACATCACACTGTATAGTAAACTCTTTGGAGAAATCCGGGCATACAAGGATAGGAGCAGAAGTAAGTAATTCCTTTAACTGGTTGAAGCTGCTATCTGCAAGAGCATCCCAAAAGAAAGCCTCTTTCTTCAACCTGTCAGTCAAAGGAGCTGCAATTGCCGCATAATGCTTTATAAATCGGTGATAGAATGAAGATAGACCAAGAAATCCTCTAAGAGAGGTAGTAGTAGTAGGCGTTGGCCAATCTCTTATGTATTGCACCTTCTTGGGATCAGCCTGTATTCCTTTTTCACTGACTATATGTCCCAAGTATTCCACTTCAGTCTGCATAAAAGAACACTTCTTCTTCTTAGCAAAAAGCCTATGATGTCTCAACACATCAAAAACCTTCCTCATATGTGACAAATGATCCTGTAAAGTCTTGCTATAGATCAAAATGTCATCAAAGAACACCAAGACAAACTGAAAGAGGAAAGGTTGCAAAATCTTATTCATCAGGCTTTGAAAGATAGCTGGAGCGTTTGTAAGCCCGAATGGCATCACCAAGAAATGGTAGAGCCCACGATCAGTCCTAAAAGCAGTCTTGACTTCATCACCCTCTCTCATGCGAATCTGATGATACCCTGATCTCAAATCAATCTTCGTGAAGAATCAAGCCCCCTTAAGCTCATCAAGCAAATCATCAATCCTGGGTATAGAATACATGTTCTTCACTGTTATCTTATTGAGATCCCTGTAGTCAATGCACATTCTGAAAGATCCATCTTTCTTTTTGACTAACAGGACTGGGGATGCATAAGGTGAAGAACTTGGTTCAATGAATCCCATTTCAAGAAGCTCTTTGATTTGCTTGGCTACTTCCTCTCGTTCACATTTTGTTAGTCTATAAGGTGGCTTATTGATTGTCTTTGAGTTGGGTTCCAAATCAATGGGGTGATCCACCACTCTCTTAGGAGGCAATGAAGTAGGTACTTCAAATAAATCTCTATACTCCTCAAGAAGAGCTGTCAAGGCTGGATGGTTTGCTGAATTATTGGGCTGATCCTGTGTTTCTTTGTTCAAATGCAAAACAAATATCTGTGAGCGCTTCTTGTACTCTTTCTTGAGTTGTTGAATGGTGATAAGCTGAAAATCAGATCTACTAGGAATTCCCTGTAAATGGATGAGCTGTCCATTGGAGAAAAACTCCATATATAACTGTGAGAAATCAATAGTAATCCTGCCTAAAGTCATCAACCAATCACAACCAAGTACAATATCTATGGGCCCCATTTCCAAAGTGATCAGGTTTACTTTGACTTCAAAATTTTCAGCCATCTGCAAAGAAACCTGTGGGTAAATCTGTGTGCTAATTTCCTCTTCACCATTAGCCACTTGTACTCTAATGGGCTGCTGTAAGTCGGTGGGAACACAACTCAACTTGTACATAATGGATTTATTGACAAGACTGTGAATACTGCCACTATCTATCAAGATGAACACTGGCTTTCCACATATGCTTCCCTTCATACGAAGTGTATTAGGGCTCTTAGATCCCGTCCAAGCATCCATAGAGATAGAACAATTAGTGGCAGCAGGCAACTCATTACAAAATCCACCGGGATCAAATGGAATATCTCCGCCTGGATCAAAAGGAAAAGAGTCAGATGGATCATAAAAGTACTCTTGTCCACCATCATCCTCGAAATCTTCATTTTCAGCTGGTGCACAGATCAGTCGCAGATAGCTTACGTAGTGAATCCCTGAAGGTCCCCAAGAACAATGAACTCTACCTTTTTGCACAAAAAACAATGTAAAAGCATGCACGACAAGAGGCAAGAGACAAATTGGGTTCAATCTCCCCCATGCCTTGTGTGAGCGCTTCACAAAGCATGTATTTTATGTATATTTCCATCTTCATGCTCAATAATAGCCCAATTTACAAAAATATGACAAGCTTTTAGCTTTTGAGTTTGCTTTCTACAAAAATAGGAAATAAAGCTAATGGACGGTGCCCATAGAGTCTGGCACGCCCAATCTCAATGTCCAAATAGAAATAACATATCCGTGCCCATAGGCGCATACAAAATAATAATCAATAATCAATGTCTCAATAGACATAACAAAATATAAGCGTGGCGCCTATCAAAATATAGTCCAAAGGTCGAATACCCGCTAGACTCCAATGCTTTCCTCCGCCACTGTTGCTATCTCTACACATCAACTGAAGCATTCACAATCGTTAGTAAAATAATACAATTAAACCAACAAAAGTGAATACCTAGCAGTCTTCAGCTACATAAATAAATCAACTGGTTAGAAATAAATCCTAACCTTAATTTATTACGAGTGCGCACTCTAAACTCATAAACGTTTATTAATTTAATATGCATTTTGCGGAATCACCCGCTATGGAATCACCCATGTACACACTAAATTAATGAAACGCCCGAAAAGGACAGGCGTCCCCATCAACTTCTCACACAAAGAATCCTCTTTGTGTATGAGCCCCGGTCATCTAAGTTTACGGAATCCATCGTAAAACCTCACGGAATCCACCGTGGAATATGCCTCCTGGCATCATACCCCCGGGGTGGGATAGCAATTGACCTCAATTGCTATTAGCTCAATGTGGAGCTAACAGAGTGGGGAAAGCATTTAAGTCTCTAGCGTGCATCCATTGTGCTTCCTCTACAGGATGGTTCTTAAATTTTACTAGATATCTAGAATACCTTCGGCCAGTTCTAGTGGTCATGTAGTCAGTGTCTATGATGGCTTCTAGTTCAAGTATTTCAGTCTCTTCCTCTAATAAAGGTGGGTTTTCATAAACAGGGTGGATAGGTAATTGGCCTCTAAATGGTCTCAATAAACTAATATGAAATGTATTATGAATTTTCCAATGAGATGGCAATTCTAACTTGAATGCATTGTCATTAATCTTATGAATAATTCTAAATGGTCCATAGAATCTAGGAGCTAATTTGACAACTGGATGTCTATCTACACTTTGTAGTCTACGCTTTTCTATTCTAAGCCAAACATAATCATCAACTTTGAAATTCATGGCTTGTCTTTTCTTGTTGGCTTGTTTGGTATATGATTGCTGGGCTTTAGCAATCATATCCTTAACCTCATCAAAAATACTGTTGTGCATAGTAGCGATATCATCAGCACTCTGAATTCTATTAGACAAAGATGCAACAAGTGTAGATAATCTATATCCATAAATGACTTCAAAATGTGCTTTCTTTGTAGATGTGTGCGGTGTATTGTTATATGCAAACTTTAATAAATGTAAATGAGTATCCCATGTCTGAGGTTTAGAGATAGTGTATGCACGTAAAAGATCTAAAATAGTGCTATTTGTGGCTTCTATTTGTCCATTTGTTTCTGGATGAAATGCAGATGAGAAATCAATCTTTGTGCCTAGATTTGCAAACAGTGTAATCCAAAAATTGTTACAAAATCTAGAATCACGATCTAAAATAATCACTTTTGGCAATCCATGGTTAGTAAAAACAGTTTTCAAAAATAACTGTGCTGCTTGTGATACTGTTAAAGTTTTCTTACATGCAATGAAATATGCTTGCTTACTAAATCTATCTACAATTGTCCAAATCATGTCATGATTAGATTTAGTATTTGGTAAACCAGTAATGAAATCCATAGATATATGTTCCCAAGGTTTAGATGGAATAGACAAAGGCATTAATAATCCATACTGTTTACCATGATGTCTCTTTATTCTTTGACAAATCAAACATTCAGAAATGAAATTAGATACATCTGCATCCATATGCGGCCAATAAAAATCTTCAGTTAACATGCATAATGTAGATATGATACCTCTATGACCTTGATATGGGGGACAATGAATTTCATTCAAAACAAAAGATCGGAATGGAATAGTAACACACAGTCTCTTTTCAAAAAACATAAATCCATCATTATATGACAATGAATCAACAGGAATGAAATTATTTTGAACTAATTTTTGCCAATCAGAATGAAAAGTAATATCTTGGTGATATGTATCTTTCATAGCAATCAAAGAATCAAAAGATATGATAGATATATTATGAATTGCAGGTCTTCTACTCAATGCATCAGCAACTACATTTTCTTTTCCAGGTTGGTATTGAATGATAGGATGAAAACTTTGAATGAAGGAAGCCCATTTGATATGACGGTCAGAAATTTGGGGTTGGCTAAGTAGATGTCTAATGCTTTGCTGGTCAGTCTTTATCATGAATTCTGAACCCATTAAATAATGATTCCATTGTTTTAATGCTTGTACAACTGCTAATAGTTCCTTGTCATAAGTGGAATATTTGAGCTTAGAGGGTTTCAGCTTAGAACTAGAATATGCTATTGGATGGTTGTCTTGCATTAGTACGGCTCCTATTCCTGATCCGCTAGCATCGGTCACAACTAGAAAGAATGGTCTATTAAAGTCAGGCAATTGTAGAACAGGGGCATTAGTTAAGGCACGTTTCAGTAAATCAAAGGATTTCTGCTGAGTTTCAGTCCATTGATAAACAATTCCTTTCTTAAGTTTGGTCAATGGTAAAGCAAGTAATGAGAAATTACGTACAAACTTCCTATAGAAACTAGCAAGACCAAGGAATGAGCGTAATTCATGTACATTCTTAGGAACAGGCCAATGCAATATTGCGTCAATTTTCTTAGGATCAACTTTAATTCCTTCTTTTGATACAATATGACCTAAATATTCTATTTCTGTCTTAAAGAATTCACTCTTTTCAGGATTTGCAAACAATTGATTTTCTTTCAGTAATTGAAAAACCAATGATAAATGCTCATAATGCTCTTTTTCAGTTTGATTAAACACCAAAATATCATCAAAGAAAACAATCACACAATATTGATATTTCAGAAAAATACGGTTCATCATTCTACTGAAAGTAGCAGGTGCATTAGTTAATCCGAATGGCATGACTAAGAATTCGTAATGGCCAAACTGTGTCCTGAATGCAGTCTTAAATATGTCGGATCTATCTAGCCTCACCTGATGATATCCAGACTTAAGGTCAATTTTACTAAATATAGAAGATCCTTGCAGTTTGTCCATAAGGTCATCAACTCTAGGTATAGGATACTTATTCTTTACAGTGATCTTATTTAATGCTCGGTAGTCAATACACATACGATAGGTATTATTCTTTTTCTTGACTAAGAGTACAGGTGCACCGAATGGGGAACTGCTAGGTCGAATTAGGCCTCTATTTAGTAATTCTTCAACTTGACTCTGGATTTCTTTTTGCTCTATTTGATTGTGCCTATATGGTGCTTTGCAAGGTGGTTGTGTGCTAGGTATTAGATCAATCTTATGGTCTTCTGGACGTGAAGGTGGTAAACCTGGTGGTAGGTCTTCTGCAAAACAGTCCTTAAAATATGCAAGAAATTCCTTATGCCTAGGGTGCATATGATTTTCCTTTGCGTGCAGTTCATTCACCCAAATGAGATATGATTTAGTATTCTTGCGTAGTGCACGTTTTGCTTGAGTATGCGAAAGCAGTGGAAAAATATGAGATGCATGCGTACCATATAATGTAATAGATTTTTCTTGAAAATTAATATTCATTGTGTGCGTGGAATAATCTATATTTGGATTATGCTGGTGTCTCCATGGCATTCCTAAAATAATGTCGCTTGACTGTAATGGGACAACTAAGAAATTTCTTCTTTCAATATATGAACCAATTTGAATTTCTAAATCTTGTACTTCTTGTGTGCCATTGTACCTAGTGCCTAAAAATGCAGCTTTTATGCGATAATGCGTAGGTACTGTATGCAATTTTAATTCCTTTACCAATTTTGTTGAAATAAAGTCATGGGTACTATCATCATCATGCAAGATAGTTCTTTCCTTTCCATGCACCATACATTTCATAGTCAACAATGAATGTGGAGTAGGCATACCTGGTAAAGTGTCGGAAGTAGTAGTAGGATCATCCTCATCTTCAGTGAAATCCGGCATATCCTCATGCTCGTCTTCGTCCATAGCTCCAAGGTAGTTGATATGTGCTGGTGGCTTCTTTGAATGACAATTTGCTGCGAGATGCCCTGGCTGGTGACACTTGTAGCATACTATTGGCTTGGCTTTGGTTACATTATTTGCAATGGCTGGAAGTCTGGGTACATTTGGATTTGCTTGTGGAATAGGCTTTGGATTTGGATTGACAGTGGATGGTAATGCAGGTGGTTTAGGCCAATTCTTGCGGAAAGATGGTGATAAGAAACGACCTGGATTAAACCTTCTGAAATTGGAATTGAATTGTTTAGATCCATAATTACCGTTAGCTTGGAATTGCTGTGGTCGTCGATCTCTTCCGCGTAACTTATCTTCAGTGTCGTGAGCTAAAGAGATGGCGTCTTCAAGGATAGCAGGCTTGAACATGTTCACTTCAGCGTAGTAATGTCCAAGAAGTCCAGACATATACTTCTGCTTATGCGTCGTCTCTGGTACGTCTTCAAGCATGCGTAGCTGTAGGAGTGCATTCCAAAAACGCTCTATATACTGTGGAATAGGCTCACGATCTCGCTGTTGAAGTAAATCCCATTGCTTGATAGCCTTCTCATGAAATTGCGGTGGAAGGAAATTCTGCATGAACCTCTTCTTGAAATCTTTCCAAGTAGCAGGACATTCTATGCTCTTGCGGACTACAGTCCACCAAAGTGATGCTCTGTCTATCAGATGATTAGTAACACACTTGATTTTATCTTTTTCGGGATAAGTTTCCTCATGGAAATAGTCATCAAACTGGCTAATGAATGATAAAACAGTCTTTCCTTCTCTTATGCCATTGAAAGTGCGAAACTTGAAACTTCGTTTACTTATCTTGGATTCCTTGCGAATGGTTTGTGCTTCAAGAGTGGCGTCGATGGTACGTTGAATCAAATCTTCAGCTTGAGGTTCTTCTTTGTCGGTGGATGCTCTTTGTAGTTTTGTCAATTGCGCTTGCAATGCTTGCCTAGCTCTTCGCTCTTCTTCCAATTGTAGCATGATTAGATCCAGCTTTTGTTCCATGGTAGGCTCAGGTAGGTCGTCTTCAGCTATAGGATCATCCATATGTGGGGTAGTCATCCTGTAAAACTCAACAAACCTTTCTCTCTCAAAATCAGGTTAGCGGGATGAGCGTAGCTCAAATTTGGGGTTACAAGGCTATGCATTTTTGGGTATTTCTTTGTATATTTTCTGAAAATCTGCAATATTCCTGTATCCGTTTGCTGAAAGTACTTCAACGAACTTGAAGATAGGTAGAACAGCTTGCTGCGAACAACTTTCCAGTTCAGAGTTTTTCCATACGAACAAGTCTTCTATGAGTTTTAAGCACTAGTCAGTTCTGATTTAGTCTGACTTGCAGAGTTGCAGACTTAGCAGACTTGCAAAGTTGTTGACTTGTTGAACTTAGGCCGACTTGCAGAACTTGATTACCATTGACTTGCGGAACTTAACTGCAGAAGTGCGGGACCCGGAGTTTGCCAACTTGTCTGCCCTGTGTGACTTGCAGTGGCTTAAGCTTAAGTGATTAAGCTTAAGCTTATGAAGCTTAATGAAGGACTAGCAGGCGGCGTCGATTTCGTGAGGGGGGGGTCCATTTTTTCCGCCGAAATTCACGGGTTGAAGCCGTTTTCTCCACGATTTTGAATATTAAACCTTCTTAAGCTTAGGATTAAGCTTTGATAAAGTAATTAACTTGAATTTGAGAAGAGCTTATCTCTGTAACTCCACGACTTGATGATGGAGATGTATGCGTGGTCCTCCGCCTGCAGAGCCTGGTCCTTCGCGATCTGACAGTGGAAACAAGGGTTCTTGATCGCCAGAAGTCTGCATGTATCGACGGTTCGCGATGAGATTGACTATAGAGCCCGTTTGTTCCTGGACCTCCGCCTTCGCCCGAGATTGGTAGCGATTGGAAGCTCTTGATCTCTGCTCCGCTCTGATATCACTGGTGCACAGATCGGTCGCAGATAGCTTACGTAGTGAATCCCTGAAGGTCCCCAAGAACAATGAACTCTACCTTTTTGCACAAAAAACAATGTAAAAGCATGCACGACAAGAGGCAAGAGACAAATTGGGTTCAATCTCCCCCATGCCTTGTGTGAGCACTTCACAAAGCATGTATTTTATGTATATTTCCATCTTCATGCTCAATAATAGCCCAATTTACAAAAATATGACAAGCTTTTAGCTTTTGAGTTTGCTTTCTACAAAAATAGGAAATAAAGCTAATGGAGGGTGCCCATAGAGTCTGGCACGCCCAATCTCAATGTCCAAATAGAAATAACATATCCGTGCCCATAGGCGCATACAAAATAATAATCAATAATCAATGTCTCAATAGACATAACAAAATATAAGCATGGCGCCTATCAAAATATAGTCCAAAGGTCGAATACCCGCTAGACTCCAATGCTTTCCTCCGCTACTGCTGCTATCTCTACACATCAACTGAAGCATTCACAATCGTTAGTAAAATAATATAATTAAACCAACAAAAGTGAATACCTAGCAGTCTTCAGCTACATAAATAAATCAACTGGTTAGAAATAAATCCTAACCTTAATTTATTACGAGTGCACACTCTAAACTCATAAACGTTTATTAATTTAATATGCATTTTGCGGAATCACCCGCTATGGAATCACCCATGTACACACTAAATTAATGAAACACCCGAAAAGGACAGGCGTCCCCATCAACTTCTCGCACAAAGAATCCTCTTTGTGTATGAGCCCCGGTGATATACGGAATCCACCGTAAAACCTCACGGAATCCACCATGGAATATGGCTCCTGGCATCATCAGCATTGATTGTCACTGCATTAGCTTCATCTATGTCATTTTCAAAGTCCTCAAGAGCTAGCATACTCTGAAACTTTGGCTTGGCATTTTTGTATACACACTTTGAAGCATGGTCAAGAGTATACTTTTCTCCACACTTGAAGCATAAGCCTTTGTCCTTTCTTTCCTTGTAAAGATCCATGGGAATATTTTTGGAATTTGTATTGGCTGAAGTGGACTTAGGCTTATTGTCACCCTACTTAAATTCAACCTTTGAACTGTTTGCTGTCCTGAAATTGCTTTGAAGCCTAGAAGCATTAAATGGAGGATAAGTTGGTACTCGTAAGCTCCCACTAGGCATATGATTGCTGCCATAAATGTTACCAACTTGCCCTTGCTTTAAAACAGTCCTTGGCTGTCCATAACTTGGCTGAAATGAAGACTCTTTCCTATACTTTCTTCCATAGTGCTCTGCAAGCTCAATAGCCTTGAAAAGTGAAGTAGGATTTTGCGCCATAACATCAGCTGACAAGGATGGTTCTAAACCATACATAAACTTGTGTAACTTGGCCTCATCACTGATGCTTTCCACATACATGGTCAAGTTGAGGAATTGGTTTGTATATTCTCTTACACTTAGGCCCCTTTGTTCCAAACCATACCATCTTCGTGCTAGCTTTTCTTTTTCAAGAGGCGAAACAAAGACTTCAGCCATAAGTGCCTTGAAAGCTTCCCAATTCTCAATAAGTACATTCTCTTTCTTGATATACCTCCACCAAGTGTGGGCAAATCCTTCTAAGTGCAAGGAGGCAAAGTGTATCTTCATATCATCAATTTTAGGAAATATGTCAAAGTAGGACTCCATCTTAGAGGTCCATTCCTCTAATTCTGATGGTGAAGATGATTGGCCATTGAATTTGGATAAAACAATTTTATCCTTGAATTCTCTATCATGAAAGGGTTGCTGTCCCAAAACTGGCTGATCAGGATTTCCAAGTACAGAACCTCCAAATTGAGACTGAAATCTTCCAACAGGTGGCTGAGAATTACCATGTAATCTTCCAGTTGGTAAAGCACCCCTAGAATTCTGAGTATGCAGTCCAAAAGCTTGAGTATTGGCTCCATTCAAACTGCCCAAATAGTCATCATGCCTTTGTGAAGCTTCTCCTACTTCATACTGACTATTTGGGATGCCTCTTCTTCCAATGATTCCATCTCCATGACCATTTTGGTTGGATGGCTGAAGTGGGACTGAAGGGTCACTGTTTGAACAAGCCTTCTCATTAACTTCTTTTGATGCCACTTGCAATTGTATGAGTTTAGAGATTTGTGCCATGAGTAGATCGTTGGATATTACCAACCTATCAATAGAAGCCTTGGTCTGATTAGTAGATTGAACCATCTAATCCATTCTTGACAGGATGGCCTCATGTCGCTCTCTATGCCTTAGTTCATGGGCACACAAAGTATCAGTGAGTATGTTGGTTTTTACTTGTTGTTGAAGCTCCTCAAGGTTCTTTTGAAGTGTGCTTTCCATCATGGAATCCCTGATTTGCTGTGCATAATCCTCCTGGACCTTATTTTTGCCTTTATGTCCTGCCATACTAGTGCAGTCCTGCAGTACCCCCTGTCAGTAAAACGCTTATAACTTTGGCTAGGAAACTTCGATTTCAGAAATTTTTTGTGCGAATCGAAGCTAACAATGCCCTCTTCGAGATGAGCTATAGCACGCTATAACAGGTTTAGGACAGAAAATTCTGTAGCTGAATTTCAGAGTCTGAATTGTCTAGTCCTGCACCCTGTTTAGACCTGTAAGTGCCCTGTTTTGACCCTGTAATGCAAGAGAGTAACCTCAAATGGCTACCAAACCCTACAAAGGGTATATAGGACCTGTGGGTACCCTGTAGTACCTGCACATGTGCTTCTTGTCAGAGAGAGAACCAGGGAGAGAGAAAGAGGAGAGAGAAAGACTGCAGGAAGAGAGAGAATAAGAGTGACGAGGAAAGAGAAAGACTAGATTTGGAGAGAGAAAGACTGGAAAGATGAAGAAGCCATAGAAGCTGTGAGCAAGAAGGGAGAGAAAGATTGTAATTGTATTGATATGTCAAAAAGATGTGAAAAATTACAACTTCTCTCCTTATATACCAATGTCTGTGTGACATGGCATATTATCAACATTCTAACTATTCCCAACTTCTTACAGTCTCACTTTATATTGTGTCACGCAGGCTTGGGAGCCTTCTAGTTGGTTTACGATCCCAAGTCAAAGCCCTCAATAATAAAGATGTATACATTGCATGAACATGTTCAACCATTAAAATTATTATCCCATTCCATACTATTCAATTAAAAAAAATTTGGCTCTTTTTTTAATAGTGTTCTATGCTCTTTGCGCCTCAATTCTCTCAACACTTTCCACCAGTGTTCTCTTAGTGCTTTGCACTGAGGTTCGAAAGCATGTTTCATGAGGCAAGATAGTTCATGAAAGGTTGATATAAGGAACATAATTCAAACTTCGAAAACTTTGGCAACTTAGACTAATACAATGTTGAACTGACAAAAATGCAATGTATGGGGATGTGGCACGCAATGATATATAGGTAGTGGAAGATCACTATTAATAAGAACAAGCCTAAATTATATCTCTGAAAAACCTTTATGACTATTTCTCAAAGTTTCTTAAAGACAAATGCATTTAAAAGATGATTACTATTTATATAGTCTATAATGGTATGCATATTATCCTCACATATTAAGCCTACAACATTACAAAAATTTGACAACCCATAAACTATATTGAGAATTTCTTCTTTTTCTTCTTCTCTCTCTTTCCCTCCCTCCTTCCCTCACACACACACACACACACACATACATAATTAATACATAATAATAATAATTAATCATATATACATAAATATATATTAATTAAAATATAATTGTATATTTTTAATAATTAATTGATATATTAATAAGTAACTATTAATACATAATCAATTATATTATTATATAATAAAAATATTAATTATTATATATATAATTAAATATATTGAAATATTAATAATTGTAATATGTATATCACTACAAATAATACATGGAGGATAGTTAAACATGCTAATAATTAGTTAAAATAATAATATAATATTTAATATTATAGATTATAGTGATGTATTAATATATATACATAATACACTATATATACAAACTTATTTGTTAATTATTATATATATTATTAATAATTAATTAGCATATTAATAGTTAAGAATTGATATATAATTAATTAATTAAAAATAATAATGATGATTAATGGTATATATATATTAATCAATTTATGTATAATTATATAATGTATCATCATTATTATTTAATAATATACACATCAAATATAGTAACACACACGCACACACATCTTTTATAGATAACATAATACATTCTAATTTTATGCATGTATACACATACACATACATAGATATGTATATATGTATGTATGAATGAAATATATATATATATATGTTCATATGTGTATGGTGTGTGTATGTATAAATAATAGGTGTACTCATACACACATATGTACACATTTTTCCTTTTTCCCTCTTTTTGCTTTTTATATTCTCTCTCTCTCTCTCTCTCTCTCTCTCTCTCTCTATGCGCATGCATGTATTTGTGTGCATATATATGTATATACATGTGTGTATGTGTGTACGTATGTATGTGTCTATTTAATACGTGTGCATCTATTTGTGTGGCATCGTAAGTGTGTATTCCCTCTCTCACTCTCATTATTTTTATTTTTTCTAATTTTTTGATTTTCCTCTTGTCTCTTATCTTTTTTCATCTCATATATATGCATGTTGTGTATGCATGCTTATACATATGTATGCACATACGTTAATGCATTGCATGCATATATACATGTATATATTTGTGTGTGGATGTGTGTATGCTTTTAAGCGTGTATTTTATAAATGTGTGTCCACTCTCTTCATTGTTATTTTTTTCTCTCATATACATGTTTAGATGTGTTTGTGTGTATATGTTTTATATATGTGCATCCATTTATGTTGCCTCATAAGTATATGTCATCTTCTCTTATTATTTTCTCTCTCTTGTCTCTTCTTTGTTTTTCCTCTCATATCTCTCTTATTATTATTATTATTATTTTCTCTCTCCCATATGTATGTATGTATGTATGTATGTATAATACATACATATACATTTTTTCTTTTTTGTCTCTTCTTGTTTTTTTATTTTCCATGTGCGTGTGTGCACACATATAATGTATGTATTTTTATATATGTGTGTCTGCATGTATATATATGTATTTAATACATGTGTGTCTATTTTATAGTCTCGTAAACATGTGTCCTCTCTCTCCCTCTCTTATCATTTATATTTTCTCTCCTTTCTTTTTCCTAGTCTCTCATATTTCTTTACCTTATATGTAAGCATGTGTATGCAGGTTTATATATGTCACTACAAGATATAGACCTTATACCGACGTTAAAAGTGACAAAAATGTTCATAAAGAAATTTGCCCCCGTCGTTGCAAAAAGTGTCGTTATTAGCGATGCCATAGAACAGTCGGTATCATGTAATGGAGGGAAATACCTAGTGTCACACTGACCTAGGTATAAAAGGTGTGAAGGACACTGGCGTGGTACCATTTTTTATGAATATGCATCTGTCATTTCACCTTCTTCCCTGTCCTTCCATGGGGTTGACAGTCATTTCTCTCTCCTCTCCTCTTCTTTCTCTCTCTACTCCTAGTCTTTCTCTCTCCTCGTCACTTTCTTTCTCTCTCTTTCTCTTCTCTCTACAGTTCTTCTCTCTCGTCTTGCACCTACTCTCTCTCTTCTTTCTCTCTCTCTTGTCCTCTTCCTTACAGTGGTATCAGAGCCTATGCTTCTTGATCCCATTTTGGTTACATTTCAACTAAATTTTCCTATTTCTTTAATCAGGTCATCTATGGTAGACAAGTACCAGGAGTATAGACTTACACGCAGCAGTGCATTAACCAGTGGACATTCCCAAGGAGAAGACACGCTGCATTGAAGGCATTTTTAGAAGTTGAAAGTTGCATCCCGATCATAAAGAAGGAGAGAAACCAGAGAAACCAGAGCCTCCTGATCATCCGAAGAAAAAGCTTGGAACTCTGAGAAGCAAGCTCTCTTACAGTTGTACAGCATTGAAGAATCCCAGCAGCCACACCAAATTTCTTACCCCTTTCTGTCATACCAAAGTACACCATGGGCCTGCAGACAATAATACCATCACACAATAAAGGCGCAGCATCGTCCATTGGCAGGCTTTCCGGCACACACAAAGCAGATTTCTCATCCACTACCATGAGATCGGAGTAGCCTCCATAGCCTTATCAAGATATGGCCATAACTCCCCTATGAAGCTGTTCAACCAATCCACCCTCTCATAATCTAGATTCTTGACCCATAAAGGTATATCTGAAAGGAGGCTTTGAAGACTTTTGGAATCTAGCTCGCTCAAAGGTCTTATGATAGGATCCTTGACATCTGAAGGTTGCCAGTAGATGAAGAGGAAGTAGCCGACGACAGGGCCAAGGACAATCCCGATGTCGAAGCTGAAGAGGCCGAAAATGGTGCTGAAGATGCCCATGGGAAGTCAGCAGCTATGGAGGAAGGAAGCGAGGACAGGGCTAGGGTTACATAGGCTGAGGGTGGGGAAGAAGGGGAGGGACGGGTGAAGCAAGGAACATGATGTGCAAACTCTTGCATTTTCCTCGGGGCAGCAAGTTATGCACAAGAAGACAGCCTGCCGTGGGAGATATCCCTTAGGCATGCCAGAAAGGAGATCCATGCTTAAGATTTTGTGCTCATCCTTGGATCACTTCAAGAAAAGAGCAAGGATCTGAGAACTGATTCCATTCCACCTCCAACAGCGTTGAAAACTAGGAAGCCTTGAAGCCTCATGCAGTTGTCTGCTAGCTTGTGGATCTGGTCAATCGACAGATTACAAGCATGTTAACAACTGTGATTTGCTGGCCAGATAACCAGAACTCTCTGGATTGCAACTCTCACAATTTCAACAATTACCAAGTTCAGATAATGTATTCTCCGGTGGGCAACAAGTTGATGAGTGAAGAGTCCATGGCTCTGGGAAAGGCTCTCCTTTAAGAGCTAAAGTTTTCAATGAAGTTCACAGGGAGAACATAGAACAACAAGCACCGAACCTGGATTGGGTTAGTGATCTCATCAAGTGAGTTCGGAAGGTCTCTACCCAATTCTGTAGTGTTGCATTTGTCCTATTTGGACTACTACTGAAATGGGTAGTATGTCTTCTATTCCCCTCATAGCGTGCTTCCTCAGTAGCCATGCAATTGCGGACTCATATATTGGGACAGCTGGCCAAATATAAGCAAAGCACTGACTTTCAATCGACTCACAGTAGAATTCACACATTGAAATAAAAAGGGAAGAAGTTCCAACCACGGAGCATCCTCTGCAACATTTGCTGCTACTTCTGCTACAGTGTCACGTAGCTTTTTGAGGACACTCTGGCTTTCTTCTTACTGAACACAGTAAAGAAGCTGTTCTTTGATAGTCGCCTGTGATTGCAGATTAAGTTGTGACCATGATCCAAGCTGCTTACGGACCAGAAAAGGGTAAATGGTTCATGCATATTTTCCAAGAGTAGACATAACGCATTCAGCATAGCCAAGCATAGTCTGTGTTGTAGCAGCAAGTGGAAAATTAGCACCTGAGGCTACCTTTCCATGGCCCATACCTTGCTTTGGTGTCTAATCCTGAAAAAGTGGGACCTGCCTAGCATGGATCAGTCAGGCCATAGCTGTTTGTTAGCCGTAGATAGACCTTTTCAAAGCATCGGTCCAGGACAAAAATGGAAGCGTGAGTCTGCCAACTCACATAAATGCAGACTTGAGTATGGAGGCCTCTTGCAGGTGCATGTGGGTTGGGTAAAGAACCGTCACAAATAGCATCAGGATGTAGATTGTTCACAGCTACAGTAAATGCATGCGCTTGTGGTTGTATGGTCACTACTGAAGTAGAAGAAGTAAATGCATTGATCTGCTGTTGACTCGTTGTGGTTGCAGCTCATTTGTGATTGTGGTTGCAGCTGTGAATGCATTGTGACGATGGTGTAGCAACAGGAGCTGCAATAGACTATGCATTAACATTGTGCCGAGCTGAGCAACAGTAACAATTGGATTGGAAGCAGTCCCATAGCTGATAATCATTTTTAGGAAGCATTGTTTGGAAAACAGTCCATAGTTGACAATGGCAGTGCATTTTCAGGATCTTAGAGCAATGACTCATAATGGCCGAGGACCATTTGAGGACGATCAGATGCTTGAGGAGCTCAGACAACTCTACAACACCTTGCACGAGCATGAGACATGGTACTCTAGCATATCCAAGCAATTGAAGGTGGAAGCCAAGCAAATGCTCATTAAATTGATACCCATGGTCAATGCAGAGGCTCAAGGAGATCTCATGGAGTCTTTGAGAACCTTGTGCAGCACGGGTATTAATCTTTGGCAATCTCTTCAGCGGGGAAAGGGAGTTTGGTTGCTCACATCATTATTAGGACGGCTATCTAAGCAACGACAACAGTAAGATGATCCATTGCAACACTACTCTCCATTCTTAATGTAGAGGTTAATGCCAGCAAATGGGCATGGATAATTGCGAGTGCAGGTGGCCTCCCTCCATTGGTCAATATACTTGAAACAGGTTCTACTAAGGCCAAGGAAGATGCTGCTATTATACTTGTTAATCTTTGTACTCATAGTAAAGAGGTTCGAGATTGTGTGGAGTTCGCTAAAACTCATTTGCTAAAGAATGCTAGATTAAAAAGGCAAATGCTAGCATTAAATGAGATTTGGTGCAGTCATACCAACTTCAGCCATCTTTACAAGATATGAGCATTTCATTGGAGCATCATGATTTGGAGACCCTTCAGTCCAAATGCAACAAGGCAGCTAATGCAGAGAATGAAAAAGATATTGCTGAAGGTAATCTTTATGAGAGTCAAATGAAAGAAGGACTCCAGCTCAAGGAAGAAGATTGTGGGCAGATTGTTGATCAAATTGAGCAAATTACTAATCGTACTGCCCCAACCACAGTAAATACAAAGGATGATGCAATGAATGTTTTAGCATATGCATCCGTGTATGCTTTTGAGTGCATCATGGGAGAATCAAAGACTCACTTTATGCTGATGGTTGAGGATTACATCCATAAGATACTGATTGACTTAGCCATGTTTGCTTATGGTGTTGGGGATGATGACCCAATGGATGGCAATGATCCCACTTTTCCTTTTGATCCTGGAGGTTAAAGGATCACAAGCGAATGGCTCGGCTATAGTGAGGCAATCTTCAAGTGGTTGTTGCTGTGATTAAGGGACAATTGCAGTCTACAAGGCCTCTTAGTGGTCCAATTTCGGGACATACAATGTCTTGGTCCTAAGGAATAACTCCTATCAAACGAATTTGGTTCTTTCTTGTCAAGGAGCTCTAATGGGTTGGTCATAGTAGGCTCTATGGTTTCACTGGTTTTATAGTTGGCAAATGTCTTCTACCTGCTGGATGGGATAGAAGGGCATCTCCTGGCATTAAATGCACCCATCAATTTTATATTTGGCTACTTAGCCAAAGTAGTGTTACCACGATTCATAAATATTTCAAGATCTTCCCCTGCCTTGGAAGTTTCTGGATACAAGAACACTTTGAGTCCTTGCAGAGAAGATTTCTGATGGAGACTTCTAAAATTTGAATTGCACAGCTGCAAATGGTACTTCTTGTTTTCTAGTCTTGAACTCTATGCAGGGGTTGCTTTTGTCTTTGCCAGCAATACAACCAGAGATCTACTCTCTACAACACTGTTCAGACTGCTGCAATTGCCTGCCTTGTATCCAGTCCTGACTAAAAGGTGTGTGTACACGATATTCAGACCTTTCTGGTGCCACTTCTGCACCTCATCTTTGATCAACAGATGTGTGTCTTTGTCATCAGAATCGTCCAGTACTTGGACAAGTAATCTATCTCTAGGCCAGTCTAACTGCGCAACAGCTCCAACTGATTGTTGATATACCTCCCTTTTGTTGCACATAGGCATCTGAATGAGCACCTTCGGATAGCCAGCAATGGGTTGCTCCAGATCATCAGACTAAAATGATTGTACCTTTGGTATAGGTTTGATCTTCTTCAGCTGATCCACACCACACCCAGACATTGTGTCAATCTATCCACCGACGACTGAATCAGGAACAACACGATACAACCATTTACCAGTGATTGCAAAGAAGGTACAGATACTTGCCAGTTGCCTCAAGCCAAGGTGCGGACTTCAATTTAGTGCATTGTAAAGTGCAGACTGGAATAAAGAGTTGATTTCAAACCCCTTTTGGTAGGGAGCATTTATATAAACATTATGTGAACTGGTCTAGAAGGTTGGGGTTGGATGATTGTATTGAGACGAATGCCTTGCTCTCAACTGAATTCAGGGCTTGATCATAGCAATATTGTTCCAGAGTGTGAGAACTGATTTCAGGCTCCTTTCCAGAACTTACTGGGATGTGAACTGCAGTTCCTTCTTTATTTGCTTGATCTGCCATAGTATCTTCCAGAGGAGACGCTTATGGTACTGTTTTACAAACATTGGGAAGCTCATTAGCTTGGCAGATTTCAGGTTCTTTGCGAAGTCATGGCTTACCTATCATATAAGGGCAACAATAGCAGCACAAGTGGCAGAGAATGCAGTGGAATGCAAGTGGTAGCAGTGGAATACTCTAGATTTCAGTCTTGGTTCCATCAACACTAGTTGTAGACATACTAGCAGCAGTAGCAAATTCAGCAGAGCAGCAGTTCAGAGGCTTGAAGCAGTAGTGGGCAACAGTTGCTTACGTGGTCTAAAGTTTAAAGCAATAGTGAGCAACATTAGTAGGCAGCATGTATGCAAATTGCAATGCAACTACCTGTGCTGAGACATACCATGAAGACATATTGGGGTGGAAAAATCTCAATGCCAAATTTGCCACACTTTTCGACAATTTTAATCAATTACTTGCAATTGAAGAAGCAGAACTAGAGAAGAGAGCAATATTTACATCAGTGGAAGCAAATGCATATACTCAACCACATTGTCCCTATGGACAACAACATGGTTCCTATGAGCAGCGTGCTTATGTACATGAGCAGCGTGCTTATGTACATGAGCAGCAAACATCAGTGGAAGCAAATGCAAATGCTCAACCACATTGTCCCTATGGACAACAACATGGTTCCTATGAGCAGCATGCTTATGTATGTGAGCAGCATGAGCATCATTGTGGACAGCATGATGTTACTCGAGGAAAGCTTCTCACCCATGCTGATATAAGACGACTGCATGCTCAAGGGATATGCTACCGATGTGTTGAACCTATGTCCTCCAATCACAAGGATACATGCAGAAAAAGGAATGCTAAACTAGCAATTGTTTTAGAGCTTTTAGATGACGAGAACAATGAAGGGGAAGATGAACAAGTGGATGACATAGTGGATCATGAAGATCATGACCAGCATGAGGAAGATCATCAACATGAGGAAGGTTACGCATATCATGCAATATTTGGTTCAGTTGCTTATGATTTTGTGGCCCAAGGGGCACATACATATGATTTGATGGATGATGACATCTATGTCTTGGAGGACAATGACTCGATGCATGGCAGTGATGTCACTTTTCCCTTTGATCCGGGTGGACAAAAGGGTGTTAAAAACTCTATATAGGTTAGTAAGCATCTTGGCTAATCCTCATATCTTCATGATGATATTTGGATGCAAAGGATGCAAGTTAAGTGCCACGTTTCACTGCAGTCTGCTTCCTGCCAGCTCTTTGTTTTGAGCTCTTTAAAATTTTGAATTGCTTAGAGATATGTACCACTTACATTACCTGATAGTACACTAAAAGAGCTTTCTATAGAGCTATTAAACGCTTGGTTTGGTTAAACCTACCCAAACTTATGGCAGTTTTTCTACCGCAGGGTCTGCAGGACAGCACCGTTATTCTATCAGGTTGCAATTCATGATTGCAGAAGAATGCATCAAGTCATCATCCTATGGTTCCACAATTGATGTATGCATCTGATAGTATGCTTGCAGCCATATACATAACCTACCATATGAAGATTTGGAGATTGTGATATCTTTGTACACCTGCATAGAGTCCCATATCCTCTCCACTACAATTTTCTTACCCATGTAATAAGTCCCTCCTTTCTTTGTTTTTGGGACAAAAACATCCAAGCAGGGATGGATTATAATGGAGGAAAATACCTAGTGTCACACTAACCTAGGTATAAAAGGTGTGAAGGACATTGGCATGGTACCATTTTTATGAATATACATCTGTCCTTTCACCTTCTTCCTTGTCCTTCCATTGCTGACAGCCATTTCTCTCTCCTCTCTTCTTTCTCTCTCTACTACCTACTCTCTCTCTTCCGTGGTCTCTCTCTCTTCTTTCTCTATCTCCTATCCTCTTCAGCGCCGTTATCAACGCCGCTATTTGCATCAGTATCAGCGTTGCATTTGATACCGACGCAAATAATGACGCTAATAACGACGATTTGCGATGTTAAGAGCGACGCATGCAGTAAATTTGCAACGCTAATAGCGACGGTAACAGGGAAAAAAAATGTGACAGGGCAGGGCTATATAAAATAGTTTTAGTAATGTGTACAATGCTCGTTTAAATAAAGACAAAGTATACTTAAATCATAACACTAATACATGAAATAAATACATGATCGCATAATGAAAGCAACTGGTACAATCATGGCAAGATACTACTACTACATAGAAAATGTCTATACAAATCACGTGACCAAAAAAGAAGGGTGTATGAGCTCCAGGGATCTAAGGGCGAGCTATAGATCATCGCCATCCGAAACCTCGTCCCGTCTCGCAAAGGAGCATCGAACGGACTCTGTAAAAAAAGATACAACTACACATTAATCCACCAGACAATAATGCATTCTAATTAAACATGGTAACTACGAACAATAAAGATGCGTGACTTACAGGGCCACTGCATCCATACAATCGGTCGATCAATGCAGTGAGACCGTGCCTCTCTACATATCGAGTCTCAAGGTTGGTGGGATCACGATTTTAATGGAGTGCTGCAAAGAAAACAAAATACAATTGTTAGAAACACAATTGTTAGTACAAAGGATATTGCAAAAAAATAAGCAAGCAAACAAAAGAAAAACTTACAAAGTCCTCCAGATATAATGTCATGTGCGCCACTCCCAAGATGATGGACCACTCCGGCCTCTAGTCGTGCCATCGCCGCCTCACGCTGCTGTCTCCAACGTCCTAGAGAATCTGTAGCCTCCTCCTTGAGTCGGTGCCAGTCGTCCGCGTCTAGCCACTCGGGCTTTGAAGCCCTACTCTTGAGTGCCTCACGTGCGTCTGATCGTCTGTATGACATATATGCATGCATGCACTTCATCATTTAGCCCATAGAAAACCTATCAGCAGCAGCTGGTGTGGGAAACTCCTCATGCAAGGATGCTACTATGTAGTCCTTGCTCCCCTCTGGTATGTTCTTCCAATGATCCAAAACATTGTGCCGAAAAACTTGTTGGCAGAACTCTCTCATGCGAGCCATCACCCTCCTCCCCTCATCATTCATGATGATGGCTCTAACCTATCATCTACAAGGTAGGCATACCCCTCTAGGGTATGCCTAAGATGGGTCCTCTCCCAACTGCGACCACGCTCCTGGGTATATCCAAGAGACCCCTGTACATCTGGTGTACCTACCAGGGTAGTATCTATCGCAGTAGCACCCATAGGGGTGCCACCTGCGGACGACTGAGCAAAAGTCGGAGTGAGTGGAATAGACGTCCCCATAGGTGTAACAAATCCCGGAGGTGACACAACTCCACCAGAACGACGAGACAGAGACACCGTGTCCGTACCTCCACAACAACCACCAGAGCTACACTCTCTCGAACTGCCACGAGAGCGAGGAGTAGCACCTGTATCCCGAGCTGACCATGGGCTCACTGTATCCGGATCTCTACAGCATCCCCTTGGACCACTCCCTCCGTTTGGCCCACATCTGGAGCGTCGACCTCGTTTGCTAGAAACTAAAGTATCAGAGCGTGCCGAAGTAGATCTAATAGAGCGGCTTGACGGTGTCTGAGACAGCTCCTGGTCCGCTATATCTCTAAATCTCGCCATCTGATCTGGAGACATACGCATGAAGATCTCCTGCAGCTCCTCGTCACTCATCCCTTGACTCATCATGATGATCTAAATATCCGCAAAGGTCACCTGCACAGACAAAAATGATGTTAGCATAATCAATATAAATCATACAAAGCACGGTAATATAAATCTTTAAAAAATGATCTTACTTAAAATGCATATCTTATGTACTCTTATAAGTAATTCGTCAATGAATTGAGTAGGTGGATGCTCCAAGTATAAAGTACCCTATGGTCCCATGTCAATCTCCTGATACAACTCCGCATACACTGGAAGGTCGATAAACATGTCACCACAAAAGGATGAGTCCACCTCATTCTCAAAGAATTCTTGGACTCCAGTATTTCCATCATTGTTATCCGATGCTGGCTCCTCTACATGCTCCAAGCTTTCGATGGCCTCCACCTCTTGCAATATCAACCCCTCTATTTGCATATTGTCATCATCTATGCTCAGAACATCGCTTTGATCATATATTCTCGCACTTCAAGGAGCTGAAGGTATAACATACCACCATCGAGGTTGTCAAGGGTTTGAATAGACAATTATATGTTCACAATCACGTACAAGAGAGATTTAACTATTGTAACATGTACCATGTCGTAATACAATTAAAAATATATGAGTTCATGCACCTATTCACAATGGGCTGGCAACACAAACGTGTCGTGCAAATCCATCCATTTTTTTTCGAAATCTATTTCGAGAAATCCAAATGGACCTCATCGAACTGTTGCTCCAGCTCCTTCAAGTACCACTTTGAACCACTGCATATCGAATAGGATCATGGATAAGCTACGGTAATCTACCGTGACAATACTTTGCAAGTTCTCAAAATACTCCATCTCATCTATGACCGTGTTTGGATTTGTTCCTCGTCGTCAGCTCTCCTGCTCGAACCTTGCCATGATATCACAATCTGTTGTGAAGTGCATTTTGTCAATACGCTCCATGTGAAAATGTCGTCCGCGCGACCACACTACACTATATATTTTGTACTGTACATTGAAACACTCAATTAGTTGTCGCATATAAAATATAAATACGACAAATCCTAAACATGTAATCACCTTTGGACTATATCCCCTTGAGAATTCCCACTCCTTGGTTGAGACCTTCGTCCCTTTGCGAGACGTGCAATCAAAGCTCCATGCAACCATCACATTGACATAAACCATGGCATCTCCTCCTTGCCCTCTGGATATCGAATCAGTCGATAACGTATACTACGTCGAAATTCAGATCGTGCTTCCTCTCTATCTTTCCTAGCTTGCTGGTACCTAGTGAGCCACGTCTCCATAGAGGCATGGTGCAACATACAAAAGCAATTCATTTTCTCCTCCATTGCAGCATCCATTCTTTTTTCTATCCCATTTCCAACCACCACATCTCTGGTCAATCTATCATCGTCCTTCAGTGACCATAGCATATTGTTGTCCGAATCCACCGTTAGTAGCCATTGTGAAATATGCACTAGCGCCTCAGACATCAACCAACCTTCAGCCATGCTACCTTCTGGCCGAGCTCGTTATCGCACAAAGCCTTTCAGGGTTTTCATGAAGCGCTCCAAGAAGAACATCCATCACGTATGGATAGGTCCAACAATCTCCACTTCATCTACAAGATGCACAAGAAGGTGGATTTGTATCGTGAGCATGCTGGTAGGGAGGTATTTCTCAAAGAGATAGACCGTCTCCACTGCTCCCTGTCTCACGATTCAATAGAGGACGTCTTAATCTCCTTCTATCAAATCCATTGTACTAAAGTTGACAACCTGTAAATTGCCCCACGTATTTCTGGAGTAAGGCATCCTGCGATCGTGATCGGTAGTACAAACTACCACAAACGAGAAAGCATTATGAACAACAACTACACTCCAAATAGCAAAATATGTAGGCCACTTACAATCCATTCGTAGTACAAACCTGACATATCTTATGCCAATCATGGGATTTTAGCCATGATAATTGGTCGTCTTTAGAAAACGCAGACCTAAGAGAACGCATCATACTCGTCAAAGTGCTGATAGACTTGACTATTTGCTTCACAATGCACTCTTTTTTAGTGCACAAAACCCAAGGAGCGCGAGGTAGCTGTAAGCGACCATCAGTACTCGACTGCAGCCAAAGCGCCTCCATCTTGCCTACCTCCTTCAAATCCATTCGTGCCCCTATAGTGTCTCTCTTTCCTATGATGTGATTCCATAGCAAGCTGTCCACGTTCTTGAAAATATACATGGGATCTAACAAGTGGTTAATCTGTAAGTGGGTCCAATATGGCAACTCATAGAAAACTAAGAATCGTCGCATTCCATTTGGATGTGACTCCATGTGGACCATTTTCATCTCATACCAGCTTTGGGCATTCATACGTGTTGGAGATCGTCCAAGAAAACCTTCCCTGAGTTTGTGACCCTCTAGCAAAGAAAGCAGCGTGTCCTTGATATACCATCTTCTTCATGGTTCGTGACCTTCGAGAGTCTAACTGTGGCCCGCACAATGAACATGCATGATAACCTGAGGTAACTAGACCTGTCCCAACATCTCTATCCAGTGTGAATACAAACTTGAATGAGCTATGATAGATATTACCAATGAGAATGGAAGCCTACTTACTTGAGCACTCTCCGAATCCCGGAAAGTCATGCATCGTCTACATGAGATGGCTCGAATATTGGCGGACCGTTGACCATCGCGCTTGCTTATATCTTGTACGGTGGTCCCCTCCTTCCACAAAATCTTAAGCTCATTGACTAATGGATGAAGATACACGTCCATATTTTTGACTTTGTAGCGATCGGAAACGAGTAAGCTAAGGATGAGATATCCTTTCTTCGTAGAAAATTCTTCGTAGAAAGCCATGGAGGGATATTGTAGTTAACAAGGACTATAGGCCACATACTGTAAGAAGTTGAGCGCAGACCGAATGGGTTCACACCATCCATAGCAAGACCGAGCCGAAGATTCCTTGGCTCTCGGGCAAAGCCTGGAAAGATAGAGTCAATGTGGCTCCATGTGTGTAAATCCACTGATATTTGTTGAACTCCATCTATGGACCGATACTACGCATGCCGCATTATTAAGCTCGCCATGCCGAACGTACGAAACATGTGGTTTATGTGGGAGATAAGCGGAAAGTGTCTAAGAACTTTTTGAGGGATGGTTTGCCCTTGCAAGTCCTATCGATACATGTGAGCACTACACTTTGGACATTTCTCCATAGTCTCGTATTCTTCTCGAAATAATATGCAATCGTTGATATATGCATGGATGTTGTTGTAGTCCATGCCAAGCTTTCGTAAAACATGTCATACATCATCATGAGACTCAGGCATAGTATTTGCAAGTGGTAATATATGATATTTCAATAACCTGAAAAAAAATCAATATAAAACACCTTGAAAAAGCACAAATCTTTTTAATGATAGTGCCAAAAAGAAATCAATGAAGTGCACGTACAAGGTACCTAAACAACTCGATCACACTCGCATCGCTCCACCCGTATTTTGCTTGCACACTTAGGAGTGCAAGCAGTGTCTTCAGGCGAGATACTCGGCACCCATCATATAATGGTATGGATGCTTCCTCTCTAAGCGGATCAAAAGTCTCAACATCCATGGACATTAATGCATCGATCATTACCTCCATCTTAGGCTCCAAGATTGTAGGAAAGTCTTGAAGGCTGTATGTCTCCTCTGGTATTGATGGTATAGATTGGGTAGTATCTTCCAAGTGGTGGATTGGCTCAGGCACTCCATCCATTTCACACCCACGAACTCTTCTAATTGGCCGTAAAGGGTGCACTCCTCCTTGGGACGAGACGTTACCTTCTTGGATAGAAAATTTGCTAGCCACACCCAATGTTTTTGTATATGGTATTCAATTAGCTTGCAAATACAATGTATGATTGATATACACTTTTCTTATCGTTTGTTCAAAATCTGAGATTGCCTGATCAATGATCTCAGATTGAAGCTCGCCGAAGCATCGTACGTGTTCTATAGACAATTGATGTTTTCGTCTAATTGCCAGCTTACATTGAGAGCAAGGATATGGGATACGCTGATTAAGATATGTCTCACGATCTTGAATATCACGACTTTCATCGTTTTTCATTTTGTCTACGTTACGACAAACAATTTGTTTTTATTATCATTCTTTTTTTCTTTCTTAAATTATTTGAGAAGGGATAATTTCTCTTGTAACTCAGCAAAAATTAACGTATGTAAAGTCTCCACCCACGCACAAATTAACGTATGTCGGAGTGTTTCTCGTCTCGTGGTATTGCACCAGACCTCGCCACCACTCTCTCTTTGTTTTTTATCCATTCAATCTCTTCTCTCCTTCCATCTCTCTCTCTTTTTCTCTTTCTTTATTATGTTGCATGCTTATTCTCTCTCTCGTTCCTCCTTCCTTTTTCTCTTCCTCTCACTCTCTCATTTTCTTTAACAAAACATATATCTCTCCTACTACCAATTTCCTTTAACAAAACATCTCTCTCTCTCTCTGCTACTACCATTACCACTACAATAAACAAGAAAATAAGGAACGTGGTATTGCACCGGACCTCGCCACCACTCTCTCTTTGTTTTTTATCCATTCATTCTCTCCTCTCCTTCCATCTCTCCCTTTTTCTCTTTCTTTATTATGTTGTAAGTTTATTCTCTCTCTCTCGTTCCTTCTTCCTTTTTCTCTCCCTCTCCCTCTCTCATTTTCTTTAACAAAACATATATCTCTCTCTACTACCAATTTCCTTTAACAAAACATCTCTCTCTCTCTCTACCACTACCACTACCACTACAATAAACAAGAAAAGAAGAAAAAACAACGACAACAACAGCAACAACTACTACTACAACAACAAACAAGAAAATAAGAAAAAACTATTACTACTACCACAACAACAACAATAACAACAAACAAGAAAACTAAACAATAATAAACAAGAAAACAAAAAAAACTATTACTACAACAACAAATAAGAAAACCACTTTTACTACTACAACCACGACTACGACTACGACCACGACCACGACTACGACAAACCACTACCACTATCACTACCATTACTACTATAATAAACAAGAAAAGAAGAAAAAACAACAACAACTACTACTACTATTACTACAATAACAACAAACAAGAAAAGAAGAAAAAACTACTACTACTACTACAACAATAAACAAGAAAACTAAACAACAATAAACAAGAAAAGAAAAAAAACTACTACTACTACAACAAAAACAAACAAGAAAACTACTAGTGTTACTACTACAATCACGACTACGATGACTACGACTACCACAATAACTCTTTCTCTCTACTACTACTACTACTACCACTACAATAAACAAGAATAGAAGAAAAATCAACAACAACAACAACAAGAACAAACAATAAAAGAAGAAAAAACTACTACTACTACCACTACTACAACAACAACAAACAAGAAAACTAAACAACAATAAGCAAGAAAAGAAAAAAAGAAAAAAAGAAAAAAAAACAACAAACAAGAAAGCCACCACCACCACCACCACTACGACGATTACAACTACGACTACAACTACCACAACAACAAACCATTACCACTACAATAAACAATAAAAGAAGAAAAAACAACAACAACAACAACAAACAATAAAAGAAGAAAAAACTACTAATACTACTACAACAATAGCAACAACAACAATAAACAAGAAAACTAAACAATAATAAACAAGAAAAAAAAAAAACTGCTACTACAACAACAACAACAACAAACAAGAAAACTACTATTACTACTACTAGTACTACTACTATAATCACGACTACGACGACTACAACTACCACAACAACAACAAACTGGAAGATAAGAAATTAAACAACAACTACTACTATCACTATCACTACCACTACCACTACCACTATTACTACTACGACTACCACAACAACAACAAACAAGAAAATAAGAAATTACATAACAACTACCACTACTGCTACCGCTACTACGACTATGACTACGACTACGACTACTACTACTACTACTACTACTACTACTACTACTACTACCACAAAAACAACAAACAAGAAAATAAGAAATTAAACAACAACTACCGCTACCGCTACCACTACTACTACCACTACCACTACTACTACTACTATTACTACTATAACTACCACAACAACAACAAACAATAAAAAAAGAAAAGAAGAAATAATACAACAACAACAATAACAACAACATCTTCCTCCCTTTCCCTCTCCCTCTCTTTCTCTCTTTCCCTATTATGTTTAATGTTTTCTCCCTCTCTCTCTGTGTCTCGTTCCTTCTTTCCTTTTCTCTCTTCCTCTCTCTCTCTCATTTCCTCTCATCTCTCAATACACATGATTTTTAATAAAAACAAGTAAAAGAAAAAGAGAAAAAATAAAAACAAAGCAAGAAGGAACAATGCATTCATCGTGAAGGCCCGAGGATAGATTCGGCGGCTCCTCTTCACCCTCCGTACACTTGCCCATCTTCTTCATGAACGGCGGCGGCGGCGGTGATAAGCTTTCCTTCTCCCTCTTTTTCTCTTTCTCTCCCTCTCCCTCTCAAATACAAGATGGAGTTCGCTCTCCCTTTCGCTCTCTCTTTTGTTTGTTCGCTCAAAATAATGCACTCGGGTTTCGGCCCGCTTTTTTTCGTATGAGCACTGTCGCTATTTATGTCACAAATAGCGAGGCCGCTATTTTGCGTTAGAAAGCGCTGTTGCTATGCCTCCGTATCCTTGTAGTGTGTGTATGCATTGCATGTATGCGTACATGTATATATTTGCATGTGGATATGCATGTATGCATGTTTGTAAGTGCATGTTTTATAAGTGTGTATCTATTTTGTTTTTTCAAAACTCTCTCTCTCTCTCTCACTCAAAATTTTCTCACTCATGTATGTTTATATGTATATGAGCATGTATGCATGCATAGGTGCATATGTGTTTTTATAGTATATGTACATTTGTATGTGATTTAAGAATATGTATACATTGTATGAACATGTTTAACTATTAAAATTATTATATTGTTCCATTTGTTCAATTTAAAAAAAAATCAACTCTTATAGTATGTGCACATTCAACCATTAAAATGTCTTATCATGTCTATGTTTAATTAAAAAAGAAATTCATCTCTCTCTCTCTAGGAAAAGAGGAGAGAAAGAGCTACGTACAAAATTTCAAAGATTCACCTAAGACCTTTTCCCTTTGATCATTTCCGTGTTGAATTAAAAGAGAGAGAGAGAGAGAGAGAGAGAGAGAGATGATAAAAAGTGATTATAGTCCCCCACTCACCCATCAAGAAAAAACTCTCTTGATTTCTTGAATTCTAAACTTCTTCTCCTTGTGCCACATAGGCTTGGGAGCTTTCTTGTCGGTTTAAGATTCCCAAAGTAAACCTCTAAATAATATATAGAAAAGATTTATATTTCATTTCATATATCTAATTATAAAAGAAATTAATCTCTCTCTCTCTAGCCACATATAATTTTTCAAAGATTTGGATTTTCCCTTTCCATGATCATATACTGTATTTAATTGAGAGAGAGAGAGAGAGAGAAAGAGAGAGAGAGAGGGGGAGGGGGGTATGTATGTATAAGTGTGTTCAATTGGGTAGAGAATATGATAGAAAACAAATGCACCCCCCAATCTTTTTTTCTTGAGACTTGAATACCAAACTCTTTGTCCTTGTGCCATATTGGCTTGGGAGCAGAGTGGTTGGTTCGGGAGGGATCCCCAAGGCAAAGCTCTAAATAATGTAAAATATAATATAATAATGTAATAATGTAATGTAATGTATAGAATAGAAATAGAAATTGATAGAAGAAGAATAGATAGGCGTGTGCCCCACCACTAAGCCTGTCCATCTGACATGGAGGGAGGGTAATGCCATGCCTAGCTGGAACTAGACTTTGTGGGAAGTCTTGCATGTGAAAAGAACATGATGTAGTGCCTGCGTCCTTAAGCACGGCTGCCTTTACCTTGAAAGTCTAGCCAAGACTCTAGGTGTGACACGTTTATTTCAGACCACCTACCGGTACCCGGAGTTCCCTTGTTACAAGTTACCATCCTCCACCATCAATCATCACCATCACCATCACCAGCGCTTTGTCCTTTCTACCAGGTACTTCTTGCAGAGAGGCACCTCCCTTCCTCGTTCCCAACAGGTCTTGTCATTGTGTGCAATTCCATCCCTCCCCTGTTTTCATCAAGCAGATT
Source organism: Lygodium microphyllum (assembly GCF_053477565.2). Taxonomy (NCBI): domain Eukaryota; kingdom Viridiplantae; phylum Streptophyta; class Polypodiopsida; order Schizaeales; family Lygodiaceae; genus Lygodium; species Lygodium microphyllum. The sequence goes on from NC_141141.1 coordinate 38,222,419, forward strand.
TTTTTCCCCTCGTGAAGAGACCCCTCTTTTCTGCTTCTCAGTCGACGAAGCGAGCACAGCTTAGATTGATGACCAGCACATCTTGTTAGGAAATGTAACAAAGATGGCTCTGAAAGATCGCTGTGTTAGCATCACTGCCAAGGAACGGCGATTGGAGCGTCCAAACTCCCGGTAAGCCTGCTTTTTTGTTTCCATTTTGCCTGAAGCTGCTACTCCTAGTTCCCTTTGGTCCAATCTGAATAGAAGTGGTGTTTTGGGAGCTCAATTATCAAGCATTCGTTCGTTCTCAACCACTTATTATGCTCAACAAGCAAATTGATTGATATAGAACTGTTTAATTTTACCTGCTCTTAAGGTATTCTTATATCTGTGTTCCATTTGATCATAAGCTCAACAATGGAGCCATTGGTGCACCACAGTGAGGAGTGAATTATACTGGCCATTAGACTTTTTTAGATGGAGCATCTGTTTGGTGGATCAACGTGAGGACTGATATTAGTATTACCTTATTATCAAGTTGCTAATGTTAACCTATTACCAATTCAACACGCTGCATAGTGCATACGTATCAGTGATTACAGGTTATATTGGATTGATCCGGTAATTTCACTTTACACTTTCAAGTGATTCATCTCTAATAATGGAGTCAATAATAAATTGATCACACAAGAAAATTCTTTGCATTTGCTGGTACTTCCATAATCCATTTCAGCTTGTTTATGTCTAGAGGAGCAATGTACTCATGCAATTAGAATTTAGGACAGAACAACAGTGCTTTAACTCACAGCATGGCCTTATCGTAGCTTAAAGAGGATAAAAATGACATTTATTATTAGTGGGTGTGGTGATAGAAGCATAGAAAGCAGCTATAATAGAGTGTACAACACAAGAGAGAAGAGAGAAAGTACAAGAATAGAGAAACATTGCAAAGGGAGAACTCAAATATATGCTTAGGAAGTGGGATCCATATACCAAACATGAAGTAGTTGTATACAACACTGAGTCATTGGCTACATAGACACTAGCATAGGCTCCCTCTCTCCAACATGACCTACTCTAGGTGATTGCAAGTGATGAATGATCGTGGAAAAGGGAGAAAACAATAAATAGGCAAAAATATGCCTAAATTTGGATAAAGTTGGCCATTAAAAAAAAAATTGGCATAAAATCACAAAAATAGACACTAGAAAAATGCATAAAATATGCTTTTGTCCCCAGTCCACTAAATTACATTTAAACTCACTCATGAGTCGACTAATCTAAGACCCTCTATCAAATCATGGGTGATTTGATACAATAAAATATGATACAATGGCAATAACTCATCATCGTCCATGCAATAGACCATGGATTCCAAGCAATGAGTGGCCAGCCCACCACCAAGGTCCTTGGAGAGAACCTTATGTTGATATCGATTGTACTAGCTCTTGAGAACAGAGAAGAATCATAGCAGTTCTCTATGTTTATCAACAATGCCTTGAAGCCTCTAAGTCTACATAATAATGATTCCCCGCCTTCGGCCAAACCACCAAAGTGTCCGCTCATGTGAGCTTGGACTAGGAGCCAATCCCACTCTTTGTTGTCAAGAAATAGCCCTCATGAACTTGGATGTCAATCCCAGCTCTAGGATTTCAAACAATCGAACTCTAATTGATGTGTAAGGGAAGTCCCTCTTCGAATCTTGTGCACTTGTATACCTGTATAGTTGAGACTCATCGGCCCCATCTCATCACCCTCTCATACTTCCTCTCGGGCATTGGAGAGTTGCGAGGGATGATCTCATCACTTGCACTAGAAAGCAACAGAGGGAGGGATAGGTAGCCCCTTTCTCCTTTCTAAAACAAATGAATCCTTTCACACCTTGGTTGGGGGATTTGAGTTGGAGTTGGAGGAGGATGAGGATGACTCGTAGGAAGAGCCTATATCTTACTTCTTTTTCTTTTCCGTTTGCTTTCTTGAAGCTGTAGTAGCTGCCATGGGAATGTCGAGTCTCAGGATCTCTCCCCCAATTAGAATTAGTGTATCCTTGCAAGCATAAACCATGACCATAAGTTAGTCTGTAATTCTAGGTACACCTTAAATATCTTAACACACGAAGATAAGTAATCCAATGAGACATTTTTGATGCATTAAAATATTGACTAAGCAAACTAATTGAGTATGCAAGATTTGGCCTAGTATGAATCAACCAAAGTAATTTCCCTACAATAGAACAATAGGTGTGAGTATCAAAAGGCAGACCCGAGATATCCTTATGTAGATGGACAGTGGAATCAAGAGGCATGACCATTGGCCATGTCTGATTAGCGCAATACCATTCCACCAGTTGTAGGGTGTACTTCTGCTGTGATAGAAAGACACTTCCCTCGGATCTAACAAATCTCTAACATGGGGATATGAAATTTTGAGATGCTCTTACCTTGCCGATAACATTTGATTAATATATTAATCAAATGTGTACGGTTGTTTAGCACATGTGATGCACATGGCAGTTATTTTATGGTAATAGACCAAGGATCTCGACAATGCAGTGGGTGTCAAAGGAAATAGTTGTAATAAGTTATGTCTACAAGTACTAGCTAGTACTCGATGTCAGATTTGGGCCTAGACCAATTTATTGGCCACTAATATCAGTGTGGTGACATTAGAGACTAAATGTTAATTAATTAATTAATGCTAGTTTAAGGGTCAATAACTGCCCACGGATACTTGAAAGACAAATTGGCTAGCCAATTTAATCATTGACTAGCGAAATTAAATTTTTAAGCACTAATATTAAAGTAATTTTCAGAATTAATATTTTAAAAATTAATTTAATAATCTAGATAATACTGAAAAATAGGATTAGAAGGTTGTTACTTGGCAAAACTTGCCCATGCAAGTGGGAAAAACACTTTTAGGGGTTGGTGGAAGTATATTCTAGCCATTGTGAGAGAGAACGCAGCTATTAGGGAGTAAGGAGATGCTGTGATGTGATTTGTAGCCACCATGGACCAGTTCTACAGCAAGTGACCGCAATTTGGAGCCCTCTAGAAGCAAGTGACAGCAACCCAAGGTCCCTCTAGTGCAGGTGACAACATACAAGAGGGGACAATAGTCTTTTTGGTGGTCCTAAGTTTAGGTGACATCTTCCATGGCTGTTTGAGTAGGGTAGTAGCAGTTTTTCAACATTTCTTGCGATGAAACTCTGAAATTTCTCTCTACAATATTCTCTTTCATCCCCCAATCCAACAGTTTGAGCAATCACAGGAAAAGATTTTGATCAATTTTTGCTATTGTAAATCCTAATTTATAGCAGAAATTAGGGTTTGGACAACCGCCTTTGGGATGCATTGTAACGGGATTTTATGTTTACAGTGTGAAAAATGGAGATGTTGTGGATCATGTAGGTTTGCATACTTGGTCTACATGAGCTTTAGGATAGGTTACAGGACATAAAACAGTGACTCTTTAAGTTCATTTTGCTCGGATGTCATTTAGTTGGACAAGTCCAATTGGTTTGAGCATGGGACATGGTATATGCCTTTGTTAATGACTTAGGTAACTTAAGTGTGCCTTATGAAACTTAGTGGTTATGTGGATGAAGAGCAAGGGCTTCAGTGTGTTTTTCAGCGCATTTCACGGGCGTGGACTGTAGGGAGAGAGCTGGAACAGCTGGACCATAGGAGGAGCTTTCAAGGCATGCAGCTCAAGCTCAACTCAAGGGGAATGGTCAAGATTAATTCCATAAAGGTAAAGTGTGATTTTGCCATGCATTTTGGGGGGAGAGGAAGAGAGCTATGGTGCTGTCTTGAACAAGGAAAAACAGGGAATCCATGACCAGCGAGGTCTCTTCTTGCTTCATCTTCATTCTTAGGGCTTTTCTTGATGCCTAGAGCTTGGTCCTTGCTCCTGGGATCTAGTGTACCACTTGGGACAACCAAAGGTGTGATTTTTCTTGGTCTATGGGCTGTTTTGGACTGTTCAAAACTGTCATAAACAGGGCAGCCCACAGTCCACTCAATTTGGGGGAGTTTGCAAGTGATCTAAGTGAATGTATGTATTGGATGCGGTCCCTAAACAACAGGGCAACCTTGGGCATTCATTAGAGAGGCTTATGATTGGATTTGTATGCGTTTTGGAGCCTTGATTGAGGGTTGGAATACATTGTTATTGACAGGGCTGAAGTGCTTCTTTAGCTTTGATAGGGATTTGACAAGAGCATTTGATATGTGTCTTGGTTGTAGTGGCTTCTACCACTACTAGTTTGAAGTTTACATGTAATTTTGAGGTGAATACCTATAGCAGTCAATGGATGGCAGCAACATGGATCATGGATTATGATCATGGATTATGTTATGTATTTGTGTATGAGCTGAGCTATTGTCTCAGTGTGTCTTTGGCTTCAACCCACCCTTATTTGGACGTATTTGGTTATGAGCTGATATCTTTCATGTATGATAGGATGTTGAAATAAATTGATAGGCTTCACCTCTATTAGTTTTCTTTTACATCTTCTATTTCTTCAAACCCCTTCTCTTTCATCTATTGCTCTCCCTGAATCTCCCTTCACCCTACTGTCTCTTATCCTTGTGGTAGATCTTCAAACCCAAACGCTCCAACAGCATGCTTAGAATTGAGAGCTTAGGACTTGAGTTTTAGTAGTTGAAATGGAGAAATTTCAAGGAGATTCAGGAGGCCAACTAGCCAATATTTGATTTGGGGTTGAATTTGTCTTTCAAAGAGAAGGGTGAAGGGTGATTTCCAAGCAAACCAAGGGGTAAATTGGTTTGGAGACTTGCTTGCCAATTTTGACAGCAAGAAGCCCTTGGATTACCCTTGGAATAGCGGAGATTAGAGGATCTCAGTTGTACTCCTTTCATTTGCAATATAAGATAAAGAAATATTGCAAGGGGTGCCAATTTTGGGGTCAATAGGGTGTCCAATGTCCAAGATTAAAGTGGTAAAGTTTGCGTTTTTAGTTTATGTGAATTTTATGCTTGCTGTAATTAGTACTTAGTTAGGATATTGACCATCCTATCCGAGGAGAAAGGTTGGTTTAATCTCCATCCCAAGAAATAAGAGAATAGGTCATCTTGAATGTAGCACAAAACTTTGTCTTAATTTTTGCGATGGCTGCAGAATTTCAGCCAGTGAGTAACATATCATTAACATATAGGAGAATCTAGTTGATCCGTGCACTAGTGGTGTACATATATAGATTTGGATAATACGGGTGTAGATTGGTATCCATGAGTCTGTAAGAACTCGTCCATCCTATGGTTCCAAGACCTTGGCACTTGCTTCAGCGAATAAAGACTTTTTGTAAGCGAAATACCTTGTCATTCTGGTTAGTGGAAGAAAAGCTGGGAGGTCGCTCCACATAGACTTTCTCCCTCAAATAACTGTTTAGAAAGGCGCTTTTGAAGTCCATCTGATAGATCGGCCAATTGTAGTGAGTGGCGAGCACAACCAACAAATGAAATGATGTGAATTGAGGAGTAGGTGCGAAGGTTTCCTCATAGTCAATCCCATGCTTTTGCTTGAAACCTCGCACTACAAGGTGAGCCTTATATTTGTCCAAAGTACCATCAGCCTTTAGCTTGGTCCTAAGAATCCACTTCGTTCCGATGATTGGCTTGTGATGAGGATGATCCACCAATGTTCAAGTTCCATTTTTATCAAAATTATTCAGTTCCTTCTTCGTTGCCTTATGCCATAGAGGGACTTGGAGAGCCTCTTACCAGCTTAGAATGTGCAATGTAATCGGCTGTAAACAACGATGCACATGAAGCCTGAGGGGCGAGCCAAGCAGATCTTGTAGGGCCGTTCGGAGTGGAATCCAGTGGAAGAATCCCCAAATTCCACATGGTTTTTCGATATCAATGAGGTAATGGGTCTCGCAGAGGAGGCTTGGGAGCTGAAATTGTTAGACTGCAGCGATACGGAAGCGTAGGACAAAGACTGAGAGAGAGTGAACACAGAGAGAGAAGAGAGAGAGAGAGAAAAGGAGACAGCATAAACACAGAAAATCTGCGGTGTAGTATGCTGTATAAGAGTGCAGAAATACACAAGGGGGCAAAGGAAATATTTGCGTATGTCTCCAACTTGATGACCTCGATCTTCGTTAGCCCGAGCACAGTCTGTCTCAGCCAACAGATCTCAAAATCAAAATCTGAAATCACTGAATAATGATAATGGCTGGAGTGTGCCATCAACTGGCTATAAATAGCCAAAAAGTTGTAGGAAAATAATATAAAAACTGTACAATTGCAACGTGTTCTGTCCGACTGCAGGTTGCCATGTGATGTCAAAAGATGACATACCAGCGAGACAGTAGGGTTTGCAGGGAGGAACACGGATTAAACTCGGCAAACATGGAGAAGAGAAGAGAAGAGAGAAGAAACTCTGATGAATGGAATGATGAAGTTCCGAATCATGGAGTGAATGTGATATAAGGGAACAAGGGTGCCGTAGCACAAGGAAGATGATGAAGACAGCCACGAACCACGAACCGCAATGTCCTCCCGAAGGGGTGTGAGGGTAGTGGAGAGGTTGGAGAGAAGAGGTGACGGACTGAATGAATCAGCTGTAAGGAATGAATGAGAGAGTGGTCTATAAATAGGCACAGTCAGTCTAGGATGGCGCCTCTTTTTGGGGCTGCAACCCTAAACACAAAACGCAGAAACGCAAAAACGCAAACTGCGGGTGAAGGGTTTCTCAACACCCCCTCTCAGGCCCAAAAAGGGAAACAAGAGAAGAGTGAGGTGGAGATGCAATGCTGCATGCTGAAGAATGATCATGCTGCAGGTGCCACTTGGACAGTGTCCCTCGTGGGGAAATTGTTCACTTGCCCAAGCGCCCCAATACAAAGATAATGAAAACATGCAATGCATAGGAGGAATGTTGGACTTTGTGTGGTGCCGAGAACCATAAGAATATGACCGTATTCGATCTCGGGAGGTGGCTCCATGCTGACCAAGTGACCAAGGCAAGAAGAAGAGGAGGAAGAAGATGTAGAGGATCCCTAAGGTCCAAGATTTCCATCGGAAAGGGAACTTGCAGTAAAGAACAGTAGACAGAGTGAACTGGAGAACCCGAAACTCAATCTCGGGAGAGAAGCCACTAGCTCCGTGTATCCATGCTAGAAGGAATACGAAGGCCTTGTCACCAAGTCGCGGCGGAACCTTCGAGGTCCCGATCTGGGTGGTACTTGAAGATCCTAGATATCAGTAGAAGAGATGACTGGTTGAAGACAGCCACCCCAAGAAAGTAGAGGATGGGTGAAGAGCTACATGTGGAGTAGGTTCCCTCTCTGATATGGGAGGTGGAGGGGCCCTCCGCTGAAGGCGAGGAAGAAGTAGATGCCCCCTTTGAGGGCAAAGAAATAACATCCCCGTGTGAATCCCCCTTTGAAGTAGATAGGGAATCCAAAAACTCATGGATCACGGACTTTGAAATGTCAGATGACGAAGAAAGTGCAGCCGGTCAGGCCGAAGAAGGTATCTGGGGTGCCGAAGAGCTCCCAGAGGTAGCCTCTCGAACCTGAGTAGTCGAGGGTGGGGAAGGGTGGGGCTCAGAATGAGCAAGAGGTGGGCAACAGTCGCTCTCTCTCAGGGGAGCAGACTGGGTAGCCGAAGGAGTCGAGTAGCCACTGTCTCTCGAAGGAGCAGACTGACGATGAGACGGTATCAAACAATAACTGTCTCTTGATGGAGCGGACTGCAAATCCGTAGGTTGTGGAAGCCACAGTACGTGAAAATAAGTGGGAGAAGACTCTTGTTGGCATTGCGACGATCTCCAGGAGGTCGTAGTGCCAATCGATCCTCCATATGCTAGAAAGGACTTAGTGCGTATCGGATGTGTCTTATTACCTTGAGCATAGTACTCTGATAGCCGATGCAGAATGATCTCTGTGGCCCAGAAAGGAGAGGTGGCACAAGGAGTGCCTGGTGGAAGACGCATGTACTCCGGAGGGGTGGGAGCAAAGGTCCAAGTCGGCAAGCATTAGTGGTGTGGCCAGTGATGCCACAGTAGGAGCACCCAGGAGTCTGGTCATCTGTTGGTAAAGAAGCCATGGATTCAAGTGTGCCTTGTTGAAGAAGGAAGAGATCAGCCACCATGAACCACGAAGCGCAATATTCGCCTCAAGGGGTGTGAGGGCAGTGTGAAGCACGAATCGCAATGTCCGCCTCAAGGGGTGGGAGGGTAGTGGAAGGGCTGGAAGTGAGCTGCCAGTGGGAGGAGGATGTGACCAGCAGTAAGAGGTTGCAACCAGTAGGAAAACGTAGGTGAGGAGAGAGAAAGACTAAAAACACAGGCAGCAGGAGAGAGAAAGGCTAGAAACGGAGCCTGCAGGAGAGAGAAAGACTGAAAATGCAGGTAGGACAGCCTGTAGGAGAGAGAAAGACTGAAAACGTAGAAAAAAAACAGCAGCAGCAGTCAATATGCTGAAATCAGCTCTGAACAGTGTGTGATAGGCTGGAAACAGGCGCCAAACTCTTCTAGACAGCAATGGCCAGCTTGGACCGCGATGTCCTTTGCGTCCGGGGTGTGGGCAGCAAGCTGAAATACCTGAAATCTGCAAAAACGAGATTGTTTTTTGAATGGAGAGTGATCAGCAATAGTCGCTTTGCTATAAACAGCTGCAAATTGTGGGTGGAAGGCTGGAAACAGTTGCTAGACTGTAGATGACAGCAAGGGATAGCTAAGACTGCAATGTCCTCTGCGAAAGGGGTGTAGGTGGCAAGCTGGAAACTCTTGAAATCTGCAAAAACAAGATTTTGATGCAGCGGAAGAAGAAGAGAAGTGGAAGCCGAACCCGCCACCGGTCTTTGCCTTCATTGGAGTGGAGGATCTTTGCCATTGTTTGATCAGATCCAGCTCTGATACCATGTCAAAAGATGACGTACCGACGAGACAGTAGGGTTTGCGGGGAGGAACACGGAGTAAACTCGGCAAACATGGAGAAGAGAAGAGAAGAGAGAAGAAACTCTGATGAATGGAATGATGAAGTTCCGAATCATGGAGTGAATGTGATACAAGGGAACAAGGGTGCCGTAGCACAAGGAAGATGATGAAGATAGCCACGAACCACGAACCGCAATGTCCTCTTGAAGGGGTGTGAGGGTAGTGGAGAGGTTGGAGAGAAGAGGTGATGGACTGAATGAATCAGCCATAAGGAATGAATGAGAGAGTGGCCTATAAATAGGCACAGTCAGTCTAGGATGGTGCCCCTTTTTGGGGCTATAAACCCTAAACGCAAAACGCAGAAACGCAAAAACGCGAAGTGCGGGTGAAGGGTTTCTCAACACGTGGCACCTGTGCAGATTGTTGACGTGGTTGCTGAGGTGGCTGATGACATCCGTCTGTCCAGGAAATGACTGTCTAACACCCCCTCTCAGATCCTGGACGGGTCACAAGACTGAGGGATCTGGAATGCTGTTGAAGAAGAGCTTGGGGAAGCGCCTTTGTGAACAAATTTGCAAGATTATCCTCCGTCTTGCAATACTCCACATCAATGGTCCCATCCAGAAGCTTCTCCCGAATGAAGTGATACTGGATCTTAATGTGCTTTGTCCGGGCATGGAATACAAGATTCCAAAGCCACACAACGTCACATGTGGTGGAAGATGTAGCCCGATACTCCGCCTTAGTAGAAGAAAGGGCTACTGTGGTTTGCTTCTTGCTACTCCAAGAGATAACACTTGTACCTAAGTTAAAACAGTAGCCTATAGTAGACCATCGATGGTCCACATCGCCAGCCCAATCCGAGTCACTCCAACCTGCAAGAACCAGATTGGAAGCATCTGTACTTGCGGGATAAGAAACCCCTAAGTTAGAGGTCCCCCTCAAATACCGAAGAATCCTTAGGGCAGCTTGCCAATGCACTTGTTTGGGTTCCGTCATGAACCCTGCCAAAAGACCCATAGCAAAACAAAGATCAACACGAGTGTTGAAAAGCCAAATCAAGGATCCAATCAACTGACAGTAGCGTGAAGCATCCATCACGGGAGAATCTGAGTGTGAATTGGCCTTTCAATTCGGATCCATAGGAGTAGTAATGGGCCGACAAGTCGCCATCTCAAAAGTCACGAAGAGCTTTTGAATGTACCTCTGCTGAGAGATGAAAATCCCCCTATGAGAGTGATAAATCTTGTGACCCAAGAAGAAATGAAGAAACCCCAAATCCGTCATCTTGAATGCTTGATGTAAAGCTGTCTTGGTCTCTCGGACCTTCTGTACATGATCCCCTGTCAAAATCAAATCATCAACATACAACACAAACAACACACGACCAAGCTCGGAAGTGTGCACATAAAGTTGCGGATCGGCCTTGGAGCTCCGATATCCCAACTTCGGCTGAAGAAACGAGTCAATCTTCTTGTTCCATGCATGCGGAGCCTGCTTGAGGCCATACAAGGCCTTCTTCAACTTGTAAACTTTTCCATCCGAGGATCCAAAGCCAGGAGGCTGCTCAACATAGACCTCCTCCTGCAAGTCACCATTTAGAAAGGTCGACTTCACATCCAATTGATAAACAGGCCATCTCCTATAGCCAGCCAAGGCAAGAACAACTCGAATAGTCACCATACGAGCAGCGGGGGAAAAAGTATCATGGAAATCAATACCTGGGCGTTGAGCAAAACCTTTAGCAACAAAGTGAGCCTTGTGCTTGTCCAAAGAACCATCGCTAAGGTACATGGTCTTGAAGACCCACTTGACACCAATCACCTTCTTGTGAGAGGGACGAGGCATAAGAGACCAAGTGCCATTCCTCTCAATAGCCTCCAACTCGGCTTCCATGGCCTTCTGCCAATGATCAGACTGCAAAGCCTCCTTCACTGAAGTGGGCTCTCGATTCTGCATAATACGAGTTAGTAAACAATAGTTGGAGCAGACAAGCTCCGAAGAATTTACCCGATTCCTCCGTGACCTATGCGGTCTATCTTGCGGTTCCCACTCCTCAGGGACCCCCTCCATCCTTGAATCTCGAAGTGTGTCACGGGCCCAACGAGGAGGAGGACGAAACTCTCTCCGAAACTCTCCCCGTCGCTCTCCATCTGCTGAAGACTCAGGAATATCCACCAGCGGAAGCTCCTCGGGGATGGCCGGTGGAAGAGAAGACTCTGAATCCGAAGAAAAATCTCCGTCAAGAGGCTCTGGCTCCAAAGAAACTGTCTCGGGAGCCCAACTCTTCCCTGGATCTCCAAGGACAGGGTGCTCCTTATCCCCCTCTGTGGCCGCTACTTCCACGAACCGCACATCTCAGCTCGTGTAGATATCGTGTAGATAACCTTGGGATTGGGAGCTATAGCCAACAAAAACCTGTCGTCGGGAAGCCGCCTCGAACTTATCACGCTGCGTCTTCGGAATGTGCACATAGGCGTCACACCCAAAGATCCTGAAATAAGAGACATCAGGCTTAGTCCCGAAGTAAGCCTCAAAAGGTGTCATCTTGTTAACGGCCGAAGTGGGAGATCGATTAAGGATGTGAACTGCGGTAGCCACTGCCTCGGCCCACAGAAACTGAGATGTCCGTCGGTGCTCCATCATGGTGCGTGCCATCTCGATCACACTTCGTTTCTTCCGCTCCAAAATGCCATTCTCTTGGGGAGTGTTGGTGTTAGTAAACTTTTGGTGAATGCTCCTATCTGCACAAAAATGAGCAACCTAATTAGACATAAATTCACCTCCCTTGTTTGAACGCAAGGTCTTCAGTCACCGGCCAGAACGGTTCTCCTCAAAGAGAAGCCAATCCTTGAAATGAGAGAAAGCTTCCGATTTCAAAGTCAAGAAATAGGCCCAAGTCATCTTGTTGTAGTCATCTACAATCAACATGAAGTACAAGCTCCCCTTCAGGGACTCGGTCCTTATCGAGCCACAAAGATCCGTAGATACAAGCTCCATGGGTGAAGTAGACCGCCTAGAAGCTTTGTTGGGAATCGCATCCCGATGCAATTTCCCATGAATGCAGGAGACACATGGTTGATGGCTGACCACTATGTCCGGCAAGCTTTGGACAAACGACCCTCGTGACGCCTTCCGAAGGTACTCGTAGTTCAAATGGCCAAACCGAGCATGCCATAGCTCGGACTGTGTCTGAGAAGTAAGAAGAAGAGAGTAAGAGCTGAAGAAGACTTCAATTTGTAGACTCCATTCTCCTCATACCCTGCAGAGAGAACCTTTCTCGATCCAGGATTAAGAACCCGAACAGTATCACTGTCAAACTCCACCAAGAGACCAAGAGCACAAATCTTATGAACCGAAAGTAAATGATACCTCAATCTTGGCACATGCAACAGCTCAGAGGTGTGGGTACCACCATGTCCATCTGGAATAAGCTGCATCTCACCCCGCGAAGCAATAGACATAGAAGAGCTGTCTCCAATGAGAATCTGCCAACGCGAAGGTCGCAAATGGGCAACACCAATGGAAGGAGTCATGTGCCGTGAGGCACCACTGTCCACAATCCACTCTCGAGCTTGGGGAGCTGTCATCACAACATTAGAAGTTGTTGGTGTAGAGTCCTCAATGACTGCTAAGGATAGAAAAGCAGCTGATGAGGGTGCAGCCATTGCTCGAGAGTCCTTCATGTCCTTCTTCTTGGTATCCTTCTTGTCTTTGTCGGGGCAATCCTTCTTCCAGTGACCGGTCTTTCCACAAATATGGCAAGTTGATTCCTTCTCCTTGTTTTTCTTGGATTTGTTGTCCTCCTTCTCTTTTGGTCCTTCCCCTTCTTCTGAGAGGCTTGACCAACCAATGCCTCCGATTTGGAAGCATTCTGTTCCTTTAATTGTTTCTCTTGCTCCAAGACCATAGGAACCAACTCTTCCCATCGAAGAGTCGACTCCTGCCCTGAAGCAATAAGAGCAGAATAAAAAGTACTGAATCGTGGCGGCAACTGGGATAGTAAAGTGATCGCCATGTCTTCGGAGGAAATAGGCTTCCCCGCATTTTGAACCTGCATTTGAAGCTGCCGAAGCTTGTTGATGTGTTCCCGAAGCGAAGAAGACTTATTTATGAACAAAGTCCGCATCTGCACCTCCAAAGAAACCCTCTTCATCAGGGTCATCCGGTTGTACATCTAGTCGAGCTCCAGCCATATCTCACGACCCACCGTCAAGTGGTCGATGTGAGCTATCACAGCTGTGGTGCAAGACAGAAACAGAAAAGATCGAATCTTGGCATTCAGTTTGTCCCAATGAGACTGGGCCTTGATCAACTCCGCACGATCATTGGAAGAGAGTTTGGACTCATCCCTCACCGAGGGCCTGTTAATCTCCTCCATCACCAGTTCCGCCAAATCATGAGACTCTAAAATGGCCAACATCATCACCCGCCAGATGCGGTAATTGTCACCATCAAGCTTTTGATCCGTTGGAAGAGCCGGTAGGACAGGCACCTTCCTGTCCATGATCGCTTGGAACTCCAAATCAGTCTCTGTAGACACGTTAACCTGCAATGCCTGCACAAACGCAAAAGTAGCCCCCTTTGATTGTGAAAACGCAGCCTTCTAGGACTGATTCCTCTGCTGCCCAAACCTTCTTCACCCGCCGGAGGCGATGAAAAGGTAAAATCTGCAATGGAAGGCCTCAAATGCAGCCGTCCTCCCCTTCGAACAGCAATTACCTGCAGCAAATTCACTGATTAGACTCCTTTCCCGCACGCCCACGCTCACTTCAGCCTTGATCCGACGCGCAGCCCTCCCGCTCACCCTCGAAACCTGGAAATGCAGCCTTGTGTCACACTGAAATCTCCTCTTCAGATCGGTTCAGCCCTCAGTCAGTCCATCTTCACTGCTTTGATACCATGTTAGAGTGCATCGATGCGGAAGCGTAGGACAAAGACTGAGAGAGTAAACACAGAGAGAGAAGAGAGAGAGAGAGAAAAGGAGACTGTAAACGCAGAAAATTTGCGGTGTAGTATGCTGTATAAGAGTGCAGAAATACACAAGGGGGCAGAGGAATTTTCTGCGTATGTCTCCGACTTGATGACCTTGATCTCCGTCAGCCCGAGCACAGTCTGTCTCAGCCAACAGATCTCAAGATCAGAATCTGAAATCACTGAATAATGATAATGACTGGAGTGTGCCACCAATTGGCTATAAATAGCCAAAAAGAAAAGAATGCCTAGCACCAGGTCGACTGCAGGAAAATAATATAAAAACTGTCCGATTGCAGCCTGTCCTGTCCGACTGCAGGCTGCCATGTGGCACTTGCGCAGATGGCTAACGTGGCTGTTGACGTGGTTGCTGACATGGCTGCTGACATCCGTCTGTCCAGGAAATGACTGTCTAACAGAAATACATCCGTCTGTTCAGGAAATGACTGTCTAACAGAAATATCTGCAAGAAGGTTTGGATTGGTCGGGCAGTAGACCTGGCATAGTAGGCACGATCTCAAATGATGTGAGTAAGGTGAGGACGAAGAGTTTGGTACAGAAGATTGCACTATTTCTCTCATCAAAGATGACATCTCTTCTAATGATCACCTTGTTTGTCCGAGGATCGAACAAATGGTAGGCTTTTGTTTTGGAAGAATAGCCCACGAAGATCAAGATATTTGTTGGAGGGGTGAGCTTGCCTATCTTGTCATTAGGAGTGTGCGTATAAGCATAATTGCAAAAAACTCTAAAGTATGAAATAATAGGTCGAGAGCCAAAAAATTCCTGGTACAGAGTCTTTTTAGGGACCGTTGTAGTCAAACATCAGTTAAGGATGTACACTAAAGTGTTAACAGCCTCAACCCAAAAGATGCTCATCAAGGAGCTTTGCTGCGAATAGCATAGAGTGTGTCATATTTAGGACTGTCTGGTTACCACACTTTTTGACTCCATTTTGTGTGGAAGAGTTGGTAGAGGTGAGTTGGTATGCAATGCTGTGCTCCTATAGAAACTTAGAAAACTTGTGGGAGGTAAATTCGTCACCAAAATCAATCATAGTATCCACACAATGACCAGTCTCGTTATGAACCGGTAGCATCCAAGCACTAAAATAAGTGAAGGCATCTAACTTGTGCTTTAGGAAGTATACCTACATCTATCTAAAGAAATTATCCGCTATAAAAAAAAAGTATAGCGTGCCATTTAAGGCAGGAGTGGATGTGGGACCACAAAGATCTACATGAATGAGCCTAAGGGATTCCATAGTATGAGTGATAGATTGCTGAGAGAAGGGTGTACGATGCTGCTTATGTAGCTGACATGCTTTACAAACCTCTTAGGATGGTTTTAGGTGTGGAAGGCCCTCAACCATTTGTTGATACGACAACTCATAAAGAGAGTCATAGCCAAGATGTCCTAAGCGAAAATGTCAAAGACGCTCAGAGTTCGTGGACACCCATGTGGTGTGTCAGAGAATGTTGCCGAAGGAGAGCCTGAGGAAGCGCCTTCGTAAACAAATCCGCAAGATTATCCTCCGTCTTGCAATACTCCACAGTGATGGTCTCATCCAGAAGCTTTTCTCGGATGAAGTGGTACTGAATCTCAATGTGCTTCGTCCGGGCATGAAAAACAGGGTTCCTCGCCAAGGCAATGCAACTCTCATTGTCACATCGCAGCAATGTAGGACGAGTCTGGGGGCACCCAAGCTCCTCCAACAATCTCTGAAGCCACACAACCTCGCATGCGGTGGAAGACGCGGCCCGATACTCCGCCTCAATAGAGGAAAGGGCTACCGTGGGCTGCTTCTTGCTACTCCATGAAATAACACCTGCACCCAAAGTAAAGCAGTAACCTGTTGTAGACCGTCTGTGGTCCACGTCACTGGCCCAATCCGAGTCGCTCCAACCTGCAAGTACGAGATCTGACCCATCTGTCCCCGTGGGGTAATGAATCCCCAAATCAGACGTCCCCCTCAGATACCGAAGTATCCTCTGAGCAGCCTGCCAATGCACCGTCTTAGGTTCACTCATGAACCCTACCAAGAGCCCAACAGCAAAACATAGATCAACCCTGGTGTTGAGAAGCCAAATCAAGGACCCTATCAACTGTCGATAGCGGGACGCATCCGCCAAAGGAGAAGCTGAATGGGAAGTGGCCTTCCAGTTCGGATCCATAGGAGTAGAGAGGGCCCGACAATCTTCCATCTCAAAAGACACCAAGAGCTCCTGTACATATCTCTGTTGGGAGAGAAAGATCCCCCTCTGAGACTGATAAATCTCATGGCCTAAAAAGAAATGGAGTAGCCCCAAATCCGTCATCTCGAACGTCCGATGTAAAGCTGACTTTGTCTCCTGGACCTGCTGTGCATCATCACCTGTGACAATCAAATCATCAACATATAATACAAACAGCACACAACCATCCTCGGAAGTGTGAACATACAGCTGCGGATCGGCCTTGGACCGCCAATATCCCAACTGAGACTGGAGGAACGAATCAATCTTCTCGTTCCATGCACGCGGGGCCTGCTTGAGGCCATACAGGGCCTTCTTCAACCTGTAGACTTTCCCATCTGAAGAACCAAAGCCAGGAGGCTGCTCAACATAGATCTCCTCCTTCAAATCACCATTCAGGAAGGCCGACTTCACATCCAACTGATAAACAGGCCATCTCCTATGGCCAGTCAAAGCAAGAACAGCTCTAATGGTTGCCATACGAGCTGTGGGGGCAAAGGTGTCATGACAGTCAATCCCTGGGCACTGGGCAAAACCCTTAGCAACAAGGCGAGCCTTGTGCTTATCCAAAGTACCATCACTGAGATATTTGGTCTTGAAGACCCACTTGACTCCAATCACCTTCTTCTTCAGGGGGCGTGGCACAAGTGACCAAGTGCCATTCCTCTCAATAGCCTCCAACTCAGCTTCCATAGCTTTCTTCCATGGGGCGGACTGTAAAGCCTCCTTTACGGAGGTGGGCTCTCGATCCTGCATAACACGGGACATCAAACAATAATTGGAGCAAACAAGCTCCGAAGAATGCGTCTGGTGTCTCCGTGACCGCCGCGGACCATCCTGCGGTCCCCACTCCTCAGGAACCCCCTCGATCCCTGAATCACGGAGTGTGTCACGGGCCCAGCGAGGAGGAGGCCGAACCTCCCCTCGTCGTTCTCCATCAGCAGAAGACTCTGGAATATCCACCGGTGGTAACTCCTCAGAGGTGTCCGGTGGAACAATAGACTCTGTGTCAGAAACAGAATCATAATCAAAAGGTACGGGCTCCAGTGGAACTGTAAAAGGAGCCCAACTCTCCCCTGGATCTCCAAGAACGGGATGCTCCTCACCCGTTGAAGAAGCCAGAACCTCTACAAACCGGACATCACGGCTAGTGTACACATCCCGCTTGTCGGGATCATACAGTCGGTAGCCTTGGGACTGGGAGCTGTAGCCAACAAATACCTGTTTGCGGGAAGCCGCTTCAAATTTATCACGGTGAGCCTTGGGAATGTGAACATAGGCATCACACCCAAAGACTCGAAAGTAAGAAACATCTGGCTTCGTCCCAAAATAAGCCTCAAATGGAGTCATCCCTTCCACGGCCGAAGTAGGGGATCGATTAAGAATGTGGACTGCAGTAGCCACAGCCTCGGCCCATAGAACCTGAGGGGTCTGTCAGTGCTCCATCATGGTGCGCGCCATCTCGATCACACTGCGGTTCTTCCGTTCTAGAATACCATTTTCTTGAGGAGTATTGGTATTGGCAAACTCCTGGTGAATTCCTCTATCTGCACAAAACCGAGCAAATTCATTAGACACAAATTCACCTCCCTTGTCGGATCGCAAGGTCTTCAACTTCCGGCCTGATCGGTTCTCCTCAAAGAGAAGCCAATCCTTGAAGTGCGAGAAAGCTTCTGACTTTAGTGCCAAAAAGTAGGCCCATGTCATCCTGCTGTAGTCATCCACGATCAGCATGAAGTATGAGCTCCCACGCAGGGACTCATTCCTCATAGGGCCACATAGATCCGTAGATACTAGCTCCATCGGTGAAGTAGACCGCCGCGAAGCTGTGTGGGGAATGGCATCCCTATGCTGCTTCCCCCGTATGCAGGAGACACATGGCTGCTGGCTCACCACTATATCCGGCAACCCTCGAACAAGCTGTCCACGTGACGCCCTCCGAAGATAGTCATAGTTTAGGTGACCAAACCGAGCATGCCATAACTCAGACTGTGACTGTGAGGTAAGAAGAAGAGTAGAGAGGGCAGTGGAAGACTTCAGTTTGTAAATGCCGTTCTCCTCATATCCAAATGATAGAACCTTCCTCGATTCACGATCAAGGACTCGCACTGTAGAACTATCAAACTCCACCAAAAGACCAAGGGAGCAAATCTTATGGACTGAAAGGAGATGGTACCCTAATCCTGGTACATGCAAAACCTCTGAGGTATGGGTGCCACCTCGTCCATCCGGAATAAGCTGCATCTTACCCCGACCTGCAACAGAAACTGAAGAGCTGTCTCCAATGAGAACCTGCCCATGCGAAGGTCGCAGCTGGGCAACACCATCTGATGAAGGAGTCATGTGCCGTGAGGCACCACTATCAACAATCCACTCTCGAGCTTGGGGAGCCGTCATCGCAGCATTAGAAGCATTCGGTGAAGCGTCCTCAATGACAACTAGATGTAGAAATGCAGCTGATGAGGGTGCAGCCACTGCTCCAGAATCCTTGGTTTCCTTCTTGGTGTCCTTCGAGTCTTTGTCAGGGCAATCCTTCTTCCAATGGCCAGTCTTTCCACAAATATGACATGTGGAGTCTTTGTCCTTGTCCTTCTCCTTGTCCTTCTTGGACTTGTTATCCCCCTTTTTCTTCTTTTGGTCCTTCCCCTTCTTCTGAGAGGCTTGACCTGTCAACGCCTCTGACTTGGAAGCATTCTGTCCCTTTAACTGTTCCTCTTGGTCCAAGACCATAGGAACCAACTCTTCCCAGCGAAGAGTAGACTCTCGCCCCGAAGCAATAAGGGCAGAGTAAAATGTACCGAATCGTGGCGGCAACTGGGACAATAGTGTGATCGCCATGTCTTCGGAGGAAATTGGCTTCCCCGCATTCTGAACCTGCATCTGTAGCTGCCTTAGCTTGTTAATGTGTTCCCTTAGCGAAGAAGACTTATTGACGGACAAGGTCCGCATCTGTACCTCCAAAGAAACCCTCTTCATGAGGGTCATCCGATTGTACATTTGATCAAGCTCCAGCCATATCTCACGAGCCACCGTCAAGTGCTCGATGTGAGCGATCACGGCTGTAGTGCATGATAGAAAGAGAAAGGATCGAATCCTGGCATTCAGTTTGTCCCAATGAGACTGGGCCCTGGCCAACTCCGCACGAGCATCGGAAGAGAGTTTGGACTCATCTCTTACCGAAGGCCGGTCAATATCCTCCTGTACCAACTCTGCCAAATCATAGGACTCAAGGATGGCCAACATCATAACGCGCCAAATGCGGTAGTTGTCGCCGTCGAGCTTCTGATCTGTAGGAAGAGCCGGTAAGACAGGCACCTTCCGGTCCATAATCGCCTGGAACTCCAAGTCCATCTCTGTAGACATCTTCACCTGCAATGCCTTCTCAAACGCAAAAGCAGCCCCCTCTGACTGGCTAAACTCAGCCTGCTAAGGCTCTTCCGCGTCTCGAAGCTTCTTCACCCGCCGGAGGCGATGAAAAAGCAAAACCAGCACTTTTAGGTTGAAAACTCAAACTTCCTCCGCGTCAAACAGCAGTAAACAGCAGCAAATCCACCACCTGTACTCCTTTCCTGTGCGCCCACACTCGTTTCAGCCTTGTTCCAAGGCGCAGCCCTCCTGTCTGCCCTTAAACGCAAAAAACGCAAATTTGTGTCGCGATGGAAACTCCCCTTCAGGTTGATTCTGCGCTCAGTCAGCCCTCAAACACTGCTCTGATACCATGTCAGAGTGCAGCGGTGCGGAAGCGTAGGACTGAGAGAGAGAGAACGCAGAGAGAGAAGGGAGAGAAAGAGACAGTGGACAATGAAGATCTGCTGTATAAAGAATGCTGAATACAAAGATATACACGGGCGCAGTGTGCTGGACTGCGTGTCTCCACCTCGACGATGCGACCTGCTGTCCACCTCGAAGTCTGTTGCAGTCTGCACTGTCTACTGTCTGAAATCTGTGAACAGAGACAGAAATCTGCACGGCACCGGTCTGTAATCTGCGACAGAGAAGAGTGGCCAGACTGCTGGAGACGTCGACTATAAATAGTCGAAAGCTGCCACGGACTGGGGCGGCAGAAAATAGGGCGCAGCCTGAATAAGTCGGCTGCAGACAGTCGGACTGCCACGTGGCAGTCCGACTGCTGCTGGTCCGACTGTGCAGTTGCCTGCCCTCCAAACAGGCTATGATCTCTAACATGGTGGCCAAGGCTTGAAAGCGATGGAACTTCGAATCATCGGCAATCAGCTCGGTAAGAAAATGTATCAAATGGTAAAGGCCATTAGGTCGTGTCCTTTCAAGCAATCACTAGACTATTATGAGAGTCTAGGACCTCGATTGTGGTCGTGAAGGGACACTCGAGAGTCAATGTGCTCATATACAGTTCGAGGAGCCCCACACCAAACTCTGGTTGTTTGACACCCTAGTCACACCTACATTATTGTATGGAGCAGAGGTATGGGATTGCAGCTTGTACCACAACTGTCTTAGCCCACTTACTGATCAGATTGGAGTAGAGAGGGATTATTATGATGGTTGGGATAGCATGGAAAGGCAATTGATCATGATGATAGCACACACGATTAGGAGTAAGCCCTCCATCCCACATCCCATTGTCAGATCAGAGCTAGGGGCAACACCTATAGTTACGGAGGCACTCTTTAGGGCAGTGACCTTTTGGCATAGACTATGGGAACTTCCATGCCATAGATATTCTAGATTGGCACTAACCTCATCTAGACAACTAGGTGCAGGATGTAACGTGTCCACTAGAATCCTCTAGGACACGTCTTGGCAGTCCATCGGAAAGACTGTCTAGAGAACTCCACCCGGCACTCCCATGGAATGTTACGGGTTTTGCAATCTAGGTCTCCCCGCGTCTGCCACGTAGCGGAAGTGTCTTGGCCGTTTCCCACCTAGGATCGACCGGAATTAAGGTTTTTCCTATTTGGTCGTTAACTAGCAGCAACTAGCGTCAGACCCGAGCGAACTACTTTACGCAGAAACGCCAGGTCCGAAGCGGATTCATGCTGCACTTGGTTCAAGGAGAATGGGAAACGAGAGGGATGCAAGGCTCGACCTCTCTGCCATAAGGCATAGTCCCATTCCGTTCCCCTAAAACAGCGTGAATCGGGTAATAGGTAATTCTAAGTCATCGTTCTTGTTATTTGTTTCGGCGATGATGATCATCCCTCTGTTCGTCGAAGATTTTGAGAAAAGTTCCCGGCTAACCGGGACCACCCATCCATAGGACGGACCCATGGTCCATCCTCCGCACTTTCCTCGGTTTGCTTTAGTTATGTAATTACCTACCACATTAATTTGACATATAACAAACAGCTTCCTTGATTAATCCTGTTAAGCACTGGTTCCTTCACGTAATCTTATCACAGGACATAAAGAAAACAATGTCAAACAACTTCTTTATTATCATTTTATCCTTTTTTCTTTGAAATACAAGGAGTTCCGCCCGTAGGCTTGTTCATAATCCGCCCGAAGGCGATCCAGTAATCCACCAGGGATCAGTATTCCAAGCTTCTGCCCGTAGACTAGTATGCGGGCCTCGAGATCCAATCCCGAGTCACGTTAGCCTCTTGTGCAGGACCCGGAAGGCGAGGGATTTACGGCCAGAGCCCCCCCTGGCACCCAAGCGTCCTCCTGCTCCAAGTAGAGCTCAACGGAAAGACCTCACACGGCGGGTTCGGTCCACGTTCCCGGCGCTGTCAACAACCCCCTTGGTTAGGGTCAGGCAGGCAGTCGGGGGTAACTGAGCTGCCACTCCCTTCAGGCCTTCAACCTGAAGCATTTATATATCTTTCATCCTTTAGTTCCTTGAACAAACAATGCAAACAGTGCTTTCTAAATTGTTACAAGCACAATCAATTCCCGTGGACGTTTAGCTGGCAAACTGTTAAGGAGTGACTCCTTCCCTCCGAATGCATCCCGCATTCGATCCGGAATCAATTGCAACATAGCAAGATTCCTATCGTCTTTGGGTTAGGGTCATACCCTGTCAATACTTTTAGGTTTTGTTAATGGTAAATTCCGGCGACCATGTCGCTTTAGTTTATTGACTAATCATTTGCGTCCAAGCAAATACCTAGCTTCCCTTAACTTGACAAATTTTCCCTAATGAGGATAGAGTAAGAGGATGACTACCCTTTCCCCTTGCAAGTTAAACTCGCGCAAGAACCTGCCAACCTTAATCCATGGAATGGCAAAACTTCTTACGATCAACCCGCAAGGCTAAGTGACGTTGCAATTTACTGCACAAGTGTCGCCTCCATTCCAAGAGATCATTTCGCCTAATGAATGGCGTATTCAGGTCACGGAATTAACTTCAGACGAGAAGGAGGATTTAGGGTGTCTTTTTACCCACCCCATCCTTAATTTCACTAAATCGACAACGTTTAGTCCTAAGGATCCAACTCAATTCGAGTTTCATCATTTTGAACGCTTGGTCCTTAAGGTAGGAATCCTAGATTATTGTTTACATGAGCATCCAATTAGCTCAACATTTTTGGAAATATGGTTAGGACTATTGGGTTTGAAGGTTTCGACTTAGCGACAATGGGAAAACTTGGCCGAATCCTTAACGTGCTAATCCCTAGTTAATGTTTGGGGTATCTATCGTATTGACTGAACCATACCCATGTGAATCCTTTGTGACTAGGTGATTTGGGTAATTCACTATGCTTGTCTCGCGACAAGGATGAATCCTTCCTAGAGATAATAAAGTAGATCTAAAGGAGGAAAAATAGTTGCAACTACCGCAATACATGTAAACATGTGATTCATTGCTTCTACGCATCACATGGTTCACAATAACTCTATCTTTCCTTGGTATAGTAAAAATGCATGATAATCTGGGTACTAACTTTCCTAGGACCTACTAGGACTTACATCAAATAACCATGCCTACAACCTTGTTGTCTACACTTTAGAATCTCATGCTTTGATAAACCATGCGACCTTTCCTAAATACGGCTCCTGATGAATGAAATTTCTGCATGATGACTATGCAACACGCAACTTTCCCCTAGCTACAATGTAGTTAATGAAGTTCATACCAAACTAAAGCTAGTGTTAACTTATTCCATGTTACATGCTACTTGCAAGTCCATAAGATCATTTTCGTACTCTTCTATTTCTTTTCGGATAATATCTTATGGGTGTTAACTTTTCCTCATGAATCATTACAAGGAAGATGTTGCCTAAAATGCGGCACACGCTTATTCCCACCATGTCTAGTAACCAAATGCACTTATCAATTTCATTTCTTTGCCCTATATGTTTAGACTCATTACTTTGATAATGTTCCAAAATAGTAACATGCAGCTAGTCTTCTAAGGCAGACAACTTTGGATATGCAACTGTTTCAATTTCATGACATGCATCAACCTTGTCTAATGTTTAAAGAGATAATTTATCAAATGTATTTTTAACGCTGCCACATGCATTAAAAATAAGCGTAAAATGCATTCTCCCTTATGGAATTAAGCTTGCCTAAACATTTCTTTGTGTGAGAATAAACTCGAAAAAACCTGGACTTGTGGGCTCGGGGAGATATCCACTTGAATGCTTGGAGATGAACCTCCCGCAGGCGCACTTTGTGACTTTTTTGGGGCCATCGCAGGCGTGGTTTCGGCTTCTGGTTTGCCTTTGCGGTCTATGAATTGACTTGCCTTGGTATGCAGCCTCCAGACCTTTGCCTTTTTCCCTCGTACGCAGGAGATTCCTTTGCGGGACTTTGGATAAATGGTGCTTGGGGAAGAGGGCTTTATGAGTTCTTTAGGAAAAACTGGGTGGCTAGGAATGGGTTCACGGATGGCTTGTGGCCTTTGAAGTCTAATTACGGGAAGCCTCTTACGAAGGATCTTGCGGAAGGCTTTATAGCTTCTTCCTCTTCTCTTCAAAGTCCCAGGGGGGGGGTATGAATGGACTTATGGGGATCTAGTGGGAAGGGGGCTTAAGAAAGCCCCCTTAGAAGCTTCTTAAGAAGCTTCTAGGCTTCTGCAGCAACGTCGGGGGGGGGGGGGGGGGGTCGTGATCAAGGTGAGGTGGCGGCGGGCTGTGGCGGCCTGGCGGACCGTGGCGGCGGACTATGGCGGCTGGCGGCTTCTTGCACGGCGGCGACGGCACCCTGGTCTCCCTCCTTTCCCCAACGGCGGGGCAGCAGCGTCCCCTCCTCCCTCTCACAGCACAGTCCCTTTTTCTTTCTCTTCTCTCCCTAACGGGAGTTCATATAGGCAAGGGGGGGGAGGGAAGAGAAAGCCTCCACACACGTGGCCAGTGCATGGGTTCCCCCCCTCCCATGCAGGCCACGACTCATCCATGGGCCATCCCCCCACACTCCTCCAGCCATGCATCGGCTGGAAAAAAGGGATTAAAGTAAAAAAATTTACCTTGAATATTCAAAATTGCCCCTCCCAAGAGGGTGTTTTTGTGAGACTTGCGGTTTTGAACTTTCGGTTTTGATTTACCAATGCGGAGGACCCCATTTCTCGCGTGCGGTCACACATTACACTGCCAATAATTTCAATGCAAGAGATAAGCTTTGCACAAGGTTTACGTCGTGTGCGGGACGTCAATATTCACGGGTGGGAATATTACACTGGAGGCGAGAAGAACTATTGGTTTTCACAAATTGCTATTTGGATGAGCCTACATGGTTTGGATATTGATTGTCTTCCACCTTTGGATTACAGCCTTGACTACCCTACACTTTCTCTCAGCCGATCAGAGCTGAATCAGGTGATCTGAGCTGAACCAAGTGATCAGAGCTGATATCTTGAGGATTGAGACAGCAAGGACATGGATCCATCCACCACTCCCTCTAGGATTGAGGATGGAGTTCTACAGGAGTCATTTCTTGTGTCTCTTTGATGATAGTTTCACTATTCGGCCAGCATATATGGACACCCATCTCTCCCATAGCGTACGGGTTGCTATTGGATAGATTTGCACCTCCTCACATAGGCTTCAGATGGAGACAAGCAGATGGACAAATATCCTAGCAGAGGATAGAGCTTGCCAGCTGTGTGGTCGAGAGCCTGAGATGGAGGAGCACTGCATATGCAGATGCACAGTATACTATGACATACGAGGATGGTACCACTACCTCTTCTGTGATGGATTTGGACCCCTTCGTCGTGTCATGGAGTATGAGGACCAGAGATGCCTAGGTCTTTTCCTCTTGGAGCTTGAGAGGCGTCAAATTGCACTACTATGAGACAGGAGGCCAGCTCATCCAGAGGGACACACACAGAGAGTAGTGAGAGACTTCTTCTACAGAGCTGATCCTACTGACACTACCAGCCTGGCAAAGACAGAGCCACCCCGCCAGACACCTTACAGGCCACGCTGTGGAGTCACATTGGATAGAGCCATTACCCTTCATCGAGCACAATGACCCCGTCTACTAAGACCACATCCGAGGAGGCCACATCACAGTCGGATTAGAGCCATTATCACGAGACACCGAAGACTCACCACTAGGCATATCAGTGAAGTAGCTAGGGATAGCATCATAGGTGAGATCATGTGCAGACCTTGAGATTAGCTACAGCCCATAGTCTCCACCACACTTTTGTACACGGCTCTATCAGATCTGGTTCTCCTTTCCTTTCCTTTTCCTTTCTATCAATGGAACAACACAATTGGGTATTTGATTCACGCCTCACTTACGCCTACGCTCATATGGGAGTGTCGGTGATGATCAGTAGGACACTAGGGCACTTTTTACTCTCAGTAGGAGAGGTTTTTTCCCCCAGACTTATAGCCTTATTGTCGTATGTGCTTATGTGCTTATGTTACACACTTATGGGCACTTAGTGTGTGTCGGGTGTGAACACCCCCTACAACCCTAAGGTTTAAGGGTTGTACTTTGTACTTTCTAGTTACACTCTTTCAGTCAATTGGATTGGGTGTCGTGCTTCACTCTCTCTCTCTCACTCTCACACTGTCTATTGCACTCTTAGCTGCACCTCGATCCTTCCATCTCACATTTGGTATCAGAGCATTGTCTCTGTTCAGCTCAGCTGAGTCTTGTGCTCAAGTCCAATTCTACTCCCTGTCGCCACAGCCCCAAGACCACCACATATGCGCCCTGTCCTGCAGCAGTCGATCTGCGTCCTGTACTACAGGAGCTTGACCAGTGCCCCCTGTCCTGCAGCACTTCGTCCTGCACCTACCTGGCCTTGTCTTGGCAGCACCACTTGCTAGACTCGGTTCTCATGTGATGAGCGGGCATGGCCAGAGGCAGCGAGTTTGGCAGTACCACTTGCCAAACTCGCTGCCTTTGGCCATGCCCGCTCGTCACATGAGAACCGCCCGTCTGTCGTCAGAGAGCCGCTCGCCTGCTGAGCGCTGCCCACCTGTCTGTCTGAAGCACCATCCTGTTCGTCAGCTCCAAACAGCCGCCTGACTGCCCCGTTAGACTGCGACCTGTCGTTTCACCATCTGCCCAGTCCACGTCAGCCACGCTACCCGCCCGATTGCTCCAAAGGCCAGCGACTAGACTATCGTCCACCCTGACCACGTCAGGTATTTTTTAAACAAAAAAAAAATCACTTTATTCCAGAATAAATTTCTGGCAGAGGAGGTTCATACGCTGTAGGCACCGCAAACAGGATACAAGTGTGGGCTAAATTTGATGCAAATTTTTGGACTTGTTCATCAGAAATTTTGGGGCTTTTATGTATTTTGAGGATAGTTGCATATGAACTACTGTTACAGTCACAGAAAGACTGTTTTGAACAAATTTTTGGCGAATTTTTTTGGGGATTTTGATATTACAGTGTTGCTGAGCACTGTTTGCACCTTGGGAAGCGCGCATTAAAAGATAGTTTTTGACAGAGTACGCCCTTGCACATTAATTGCAGAAGTGTGCTTGCTGCAATTTCTGGAAATTTGCAGATTTTCAATCCTTACTGCTTTGACATTGCTCATTTGTCTTTGGAAATTTGTCATCATGGCAAATCAGGGAGGTGATGTATTTACGTATGTATCCAAGGAAGACAGATTGGACGGAAACAATTACTCGCTATGGTCATTCATGATGAAGAATGTATTAGTGGCCAAGAATTTATAGGATTATGTCAGTGGAGAGGAAACTCGACCGGGAGTTGTAGCTCCCGTTACTCCTTCTCAAGGAGCACGTGGACAACGGGGACCTCAGCCCGCTCCACCTCAGCCACTTCCTCCAAGAACTGCAGCTCAAAAAGCTTGGGATACACGTGATGCACAGGCCTTGTCGCTGATTGCTCTGGCAGTTTAGCGGTCCATCATCCCTCACATTCGTTCAGCATCTTCTTCACGAGATGCATGGTTGACTTTGGAGCATATGTTTGCAGGAAAGAATGAGACTCGGATCTCTTTCCTGAAGAAAGAGTTAGAGACTTTGAAGATGAATGAGGGTGATTCTATGCAGGATCATTTGAATAAGATTCAGGACTTGAGGGAGCAGCGCATGAATGTAGATGAGTACTTTTCGGATGCACAGTTGATATCCATCACCTTGAATTCCTTACCTCCTTCGTACTTGTCTTTTCATACTGCATTGAACCTCACCATGAGGATTGCCGAGCACCCACTCACTTTTATTCAGCTGGTTAGTTTGCTTCTAGAGGAGGAGCAAACAAGGAAAAATAGTGGTGTGGATGCTATAGTCTCTGAGCAGGCTTTTGTGGCAAGACAGAAAGGCAAAAATAGCAAGGTGAAAAATGCTCCACAGAGTTCTGGCACTTGGGGCACATCACAGAATCAGACACAAGGGGGGGACGCAAGCTAAAAAGGGAAAATGTCATTATTGTAAGAAGCCAGGTCACTATATCACTGAGTGCAGGAAGCACATTGCCAAAGAGAAGAAGAAGGAGTCAGGAATGTCTGTTTCTACTACTCCTTCCACTGCTAGTGAGTCCGCGTCCTTTGTTGTGGACAGGGACTATTGTTTTTACACTTGCAGTTATGACATCTCTTGGGCCAATAGAGCACTTAGCTCTACAGAGGATGCTGACACTTGGTTCTTTGACAGTGGTGCTTCTAGACATATTACATCTCGCAGAGATCTGTTTGCTTCAATTAGTGCACCTCCCGTTGGGAAATCTGTACAGTGTGCAAATAATGCATCCTACCCTGTTCGTGGTATTGGGGAGATTCAGCTCACAGCCATTGATGGCTGTATTCTCCGCCTACAGGATGCTTTGTTTGTGCTTGGAATCAAGAAGAATTTGCTTTCTATTTCTTCTTTGGCACGTTGTGGTTTGCAGGTCACATTTGATGATGACCGTTGCATGGTTAGAGATAAAGAACGCATGACTTTGGTCTTGATAGGATCTTTGTGTCATGGTTTATATGAGTTGGATGCTCTTTCAGTAGATCAGTCGGCATACTTGATATCCACTCTTACTCCTGCTATGATACAAGCAGAGTTATGGCATGCTCGTTTGGGGCATGTAAACTTTGGCAGCTTGATGCTTTTGCAGCGTACTCAGATGCTGGATGGCTTATCTCTCTTGGAGAGACCACCTGAGCACTTATGCGAGGGATGCATTTTGGGGAAAATACATCGTTTCTCATTTCCCCGTGATATTGCTTTCAGATCAACAACCAGATTGCAGTTGGTGCATTCAGGTGTTTGTGGACCTATGCAAATAATGTCATTGGGCGGTGGTTATTATTTTGTGACATTCATTGATGACTTTACACGTTTTTGCTGGGTCTACTGTTTGAAAAAGAAGTTAGAAGTGTATGATGCATTTTTGGCTTTCAGTGCACTTGTTGAAAATCAATCTGGATGCAAAATTAAGACTCTCTGTTCGGACCGAGGGGGGGAATACATGTCCTCTATACTGAATTCTTTTTTGAAGCAGAAATGCATAGTCCATCAGTACACTACTGCCTATACTCCACAACAGAATGGGGTAGCAGAGAGGAAGAATCGGTCACTCATGGAGATGGCCAGATGTATGCTGAAGGCAAAGAGCTTGCCTCATAGTTTTTAGATGGAAGCAGTCATGTGTGCTTGCTATATTTTGAACAGATGCCCTATCAAAGCCTTGAAGACCATCACACCTTTTGAGGCTTGGAACAGCCGTAAACCTTTTGTTGGTCACTTTCGTACCTTTGGGTGTCTTGCCCATGCCCATCTTCCACAGGTACTTAGAAAAAAGTTGGACAACAAGGTTGTTAAGTGCATTTTTATGGGATATAGCAATGAGAGCAAAGGCTACAGACTCTATGATCCCGTTACAAAGAAGGTTTTTGTCAGCAAGGATGTTGTTCTTGATGAAAAATCAGAATTATCCTTGGCTGGTTTGGACACATACCAGGCTGCTTGTGATGTTTTTGAAGGGTTGCTGCCCATTACTTTTGGTAATTCAGCTGGAGCTTCAGAAAATGAACCTAATGTTCAGCCAACTGCTCCTATGGAAAGTGCAGAAATTCAGCCATTGGCTGATCGGAATATTCAGCATAATGCTGAAACCGAAATTCAGCAAGAGCTTGCACACAGTGAGGAAGCTAGACAGTTACCTAGATGGTATTTGCAGACTATGCAAGATAGTCCTTTGGATGCACCCATGGCTGGTCATACTAGAAGGCAAACTCGTTTGCATGATTCAGCACATACCATGGAGTTTGTTATGGCAGCAAGTACTTTTGATAATGAAGAGCCTGAATGTTTTGAGGATGCACAACACAGTGTGCATTGGATGGCAGCAATGCAACCTGAATTAGATTCTATTACTAAGAATCAAACTTGGGATTTGGTGTCCTTGCCATTTGGGAAGAAAGCCATTGGAACGAAATGGGTCTACAAACTGAAAAGGAAAGTAGATGGATCCATTTATAAATACAAGGCACGGCTTGTAGCTAAAGGCTACGCATAGAAAAAGGGCATTGACTATGAGGAGACATTTGCTTCTACTTCTCGTATGACGACCATTAGGTCTATGATTGCTTTGGCTGCACATTATGGTTGGACAGTGCATCAGCTGGATATCAAGACTGCATTTTTACATGGGGAACTCCAGGAGGAAGTTTATGTATAGCAGCCCATTGGTTTTGCAGTTGAAGGCTTAGAACATTTGGTATGCAAGCTCAAAAAGGCACTATATGGTTTGAAACAAGCTTCTAGAGCTTGGTATGCAAAAATAGATGCTTTCTTGCTTGGTCAGGGGTTTCTAAACAGCTCATCCGAGTCTACCCTTTTACGTATGTAAAGAAGGGGGATCTATGCTGATTATACGTCTTTATGTTGATGACCTTTTGCTCACTGGAACACATGCTGATCAGATTTCAGCATTCAAACAAAATTTGCAGCAAACTTTTGACAGGTCAGACTTGGGAGTTTTGCATTACTACTTGGGTATCTAGTTCATATATGATGCTCGAGGTATTGGGCTATCACAGTCAAGGTATATTGGGCAGCTTCTTGAGAAGTTTGGCTTACAGGATTGCAAGCCAGTTTGTACCCCCATGGAACCTGGACTAAAACTGTCATTACATGATGACAGTGATTTGTTTGATATACATACATATGCTCATGCAGTTGGATGTCTTATCTACCTATGCAACACTAGGCCGGACATACAATTTGCAGTTTCAGCTTTGAGCAGGTATATGCATTAGCCACGTATGTCACATTGGCAAGCTGTCAAGTGTTTTTTTCGTTACTTGCAGGGTACTCGATTTCTTGGGTTGCTTTATGCCAAGGGGGGACCACTACAGTTACATGCTTGCAGTGATTTTGATTGGGCTGGTGATTATGATACACATCACTCCACTAGTGGCAATTGTTTCTTTCTTGGCTCTTCTTGCATTTTTTGGCTTAGCAAGAAACAATCCATTGTTGCCACATCGTCATGTGAAGCTGAATACAAGGCAGCTTTCACTACCACAGTTGAATGCGTATGGCTTAGACACTTGCTAGCTGATCTAGATGTATCTGTTACGGAGCCTACTCCTTTGTTTACTGACAGTCACAGTCCCATTGCAGTGGCACGGAACCCAGTGTTTCATGCCCGCACGAAACACATTGAGATCCATTATCACTTTGTCAGAGAGAGGCTACATGCAGGTGATATCAGCCTTGTCTATTGTCCTACCACCAGTAATGTGGCAGACATCTTCACCAAAGCTCTTCCTCGTGATAAATTTGAAGCATTTCGCGATGCTTTAAATTTGATATCCTTTGGTGGCGGATGATTCTTGTACTCTTGATCACTCTTCACTCCAGGGGGTTTGCTGGGTATTTGACTCACGCCTCACTTACGCCTACGCTCATATGGGAGTGTCGGTGATCAGTAGGACACTGGGGCACTTTTTACTCTCGGTAGGAGAGGTTTTTTCCCCCAGACTTATAGCCTTATTGTCGTATGTGCTTATGTGCTTATGTTACACACTTATGGGCACTTAGTGTGTGTCGGGTGTGAACACCCCTACAACCCTAAGGTTTAAGGGTTGTACTTTGTACTTTCTAGTTACACTCTTTCAGTCAATTGGATTGGGTGTCGTGCTTTACTTTGTTTCTCTCACTCTCACACTGTCTACTCCACTCTTAGCTGCACCTCGATCCTTCCATCTCACAAACACTAGAGATGGTTCAACCCTAGTATAGTCCCATCATATAGTTATTCTCAGTATTGTTTCATAGGCCACCCACTTATTTGTAATGTTATCTTTACCTTACTGATGAGATGACATTAGACATGGATGTACTCTGGATTTTGTCTCATAGGCCACATTGGCCTTATGTAGACATTAATATATCTTTCTTTCTTTTTTTTTTTTTTTCGTAAATCTTTCTTTCTTTCTCTCTCTCTCTCTCTCTCTCTCTCTCTCTCTCTCTTCTAGCAATATACTCTCTTCCTCTCTTTTCTTGTCTAATTTCAAATTCAAATTTCAAGGTCAACTTTTAAGCTCTCTATTCTCAAACTCTCTACCCTCAAGCTCTCTAATCCCACTCCCTCAAGCTCTCCTTTGCCATATCTCCACCCTACCTCCACTTTCAAGCTCTCCATCCGCCATCCTCTCTATCCTCAAGCGCTTAATATGTAAACTTCTAGTATAAAGTCTCTAAATGTTTAAAGCGTATTACTTTGAGTCCCAACATTCAGTTTAGGTATTAAATTTACATGTACAATTTTTTTCATTGGATGTAGCATCGGACGTAGGTCCAAGATTTATTAGTCCGATTAGTACCATACTAGTATTGGACGGTACTAATTGGACGCCATTGAATGTGACAACCCTGGTGTAGTATGTGTGCTCACTTGTGGGTGTGGATAAGGGATAGTGTTAATGGGTGGGATTCCCTCTAATGATGTCCTAGGGTGCATAGTGGCATTCACTTGTGGGTAGCTAACATGTGGTGCTGAAAAAGAAAAAGTGCTAGGAACAAAAACATAGGTTCTTAATTCTAGTGTACTTGATGTAGTGGTGGAATTTAATCCTTAGCTATTGAAATTAAACGAGAGAGAATTGACGGAAGAGGGTGGGATGGGAGGGAATTGTAAACCAAAAATGCCAACTTCATACTTGAAAGAAATAGAGGATACAATTTCCAGGTATATGTGTAGATGTATGTCTACATCCATCACAAACGTCCCAGTGTAGACATTTGGCCAAGAAAAAGAAAGTGATGGTGCATTGTCTTCCTTGTTGAGTCTATAATACCTTCTCCTGGCCAATCATTAAGAAGCTTGAAAAGACATTGTGAGATCCCCAAAAGGTGTCTAAGATGTTGTGAATTGGTTATGTGTTGCCTGTGTATCTGACACAAACCAAGCTCTCGATGATAATTGCAAGATACTTTTTAGAAGAGCATCGACTATGATACCATGTGAAGTGATGCTAGGGTTTACATTGAGAAAACATAGAATGTACGAACATGATTGAAACACAAGCACTTGACAAGAATGCAATAAATGCAAAAATATAAAACACAAACAGAGAAGAGAGAGAGCTTTGAAGTGAATCAATCAATGTTGTAAATGAATGCAAAAATGTACAAAATGTGCGAACGCAGAGCGATGGTGGTAATCGGAGAGTGGCTTCCACCAGAGGTGGATCCTGAAGTTTGTAATCACCAGTTAGAGCTGGCTGGAACTGGTAAACGCAGCAGTGTACCACTCAAAGACGGAGGCAACTAATCATTGTATGCTGAAGAAAGTTGGGCGACAACAGTCTAAGTGTGTGCTGATTCGGAGCAACCTGCAGTGACTAAACATGCAAGCAATAATGGAGAAGAACTGGTGACAACTGATGGTGTCAACAAATCTGCAGCAAATGTAGCCTGATGGGAGGCACGAAGTGAGCTGGGAACAGGTCGCTTGATGTGGCTGTAGTCAGCAAGGGCTGGACAGCTGGTAGAAGGGGAGCTAATGGCTGAAATTCGCAAGTAAGGACGATGACATGCAAGACAAGGGACAGGCTGAATGCTGGGCAGCTTGTCTATTTATGGATGAGTGGATCCTCCCAAATCAGGGTTTAGCTTATGGGACATAGACACTCTCTAGGACCGCCCACTTTTTAATAAAACTTTAGGTAATTTACATGTTTTGGGGCTATTTTAAAGAGCTAACTGGTTAATAATACATTTTAACTTAACACCAGTGGTGCCTGGAAGTGCAGTGCTTGCTGTAAACGCAGATCTGTCATGCTTTTGTCCTAAAAAATAGGCTGCCAGTCTAGATTGGATGTTGCCTAGGTAGGAAAGTGCTGTCTTGTGGAAAACACAGGTCTATCCCTGTAAAAAAGGGTCGCCAGGTAGTGCACAGGAGGTGCCCAGCAGTGAATTAACTTGCCTAGTATAAAAAATGAAACACATAGATGAGCTGCTTGCACAAAATGCAGGTAGATAGAGGCCTGCCCCCTGTAGAAACAATAGCTGCTGGATAGGGATGAACACCGCCCAGCACTGTAGAGGCCTCGTCTTGATCAAACACAAGGTGTTCTGCTGTGGCAGATGAAGAGACAGGCTGCCTTGATCTGAAAACACAGGTCTGAAACCCTCCCAAGATGGCGTCCAGCTGGCTGGTACCTTGGACAGGTTGCATCTTTTCGTGAACTCGTTGGCCCCTAGGTGAGGCTCTGATACCATGTGAGAGTGCGTTGTGGAAAGGAAAGGGAAAGCAAACATTGAGAGGAGACTGATTGAATGCGCAAGAGAAGGAACAAACTGAATGCAATGGTTGAAAGATACAAGGCTGCAACGGTCAGCCGCAACATGCAACATTGAATGTAACGGTTGAAAGATACAAGGCTGCAACAGTCAGCCCCAACATGCAGTACTAAGCATCTATGTGGGCACTAGACAGTAGCAAGGGGATGAAAGAGAATCAGAAGGGCTGGCTGAAAGATCACAATGGTGTGATGAATGAATGAGAGGGCATACCACCTATAAATAGACAAACTGAGGCCACAATTGGTAATCAAGTTGCCAATCCACAAAGTGGGCACCTAGGATAGCCTACAATGCCCAAAAAGAAATGCACTAATGTACCTTCCATTTGAAGTGCCTAAAGCACATAAAATGACATCAGACAGACAAAGACAATGTTAGAGGTCCTAATGCCCTTGTTTGCTGACTCAAATTGAGGCTTGTAGGCAAGAGATAATAGTACAAGTCACACATCTGCTGACTCCCCCTCTCAGATCTTGGATGTGGTGAAAGGCCAAGAAGGCTAACACACCCCTTAGATCCCAAAGAGCTACTTGGTCCAAAAGTAGAACCAATGTGGGGATCCTCCAATGGAGGAGGGATTGGGGTAGTAACAAATACCCGTAAATCAAAGGTACCAAGGATACATCTATTTTGCGGGACCAAAGAGAGTAATTTGTGTGAGAGTGCGCAATGAAAGAAGAACACGAACAAAGAATAAAGAGAGAGAAGGGAAGAGAAAGTCTGCAGTGAAAAGAGAATGGAAGAAGAAATCTGCACTGGATCTGAATGAAGGCTGAATACAAAATGTGGATTCATCAATCCTTGCACCCAGCCTAAAGTGTGAGCAAGGGCGCCAGATCATGTTGATGATAAACAACAGCACTAGAAGATGGTGTGTTGTCCTGAATGTCGGGGTGTGCTGGAAACTTGTAGAAGATAATAACCAACCAAGCAGAGGTGTAGCTACAAATAGCTAAATTTGCTAAAAACTGGCCGATTGAATGAGCCTAGGGCCAAAAATGCTGACCAGCCTGCATTATTTAATCCAGGAAATGCAGTTACTACAAAAAATTTTGATCAGCTAATATTGGCTATTGTGAATGAAGTACAAACCTCTGAAAAAGAAATGCACAAGCTGGAAACTAAGCAGCCTAACCAGCCATTGTGAACACACCTAAAACTGATTGAAAAAGAAGTGCAAGATCTAAACAGGGCTGTCTCCTCCATTAAAACACATGAGAAACTAAGTGTCAGAGCTCTTAAGGCTCATAGGTAGATGATTGTGCAAGACATGCATGACTTCTAACACCCCCTCTCAGATCTTAGATGTGGTTGGAGGCCAAAGAAGACAGAATGGATCCAAGGGTGATAGAAGAAGTGCTAATGCTATTGAAACCCATTGATGGAGTTTGTCGGTGAAGAAGCTTCTCATGATCTTGGGAATCCCCCTCTGAAAAACAAGGGGCTGGGTAATCCACAGCCGCATCATCGATATTGTCCCCCTCAAAAAGGGATAGGAATACATTGAGTTTACCATTAACTAGGATTATCTGTATAATGATCCTCAAGCACTCAGCAAATGGCTGGAGCTTACTTCACATATACATAGAGGCATGCTAGGCATACATTTAGTTCACCATTAACTAGGATTATCTATAATGATCCCTAAGCACTCTTTGACTATTAGCATCAACAAATGGCTGGAGCTTACTTCACATACACATAGTGCACCCTCCCCCTCCCCCTCCCCGCACATGCTAGGCATACATTTAGTTCACCATTAACTAGGATTATCTATAATGATCCCTAAGCACTCTTTGACTAGTAGCATCAACAAATGGCTGGAGCTTACTTCACATACACATAGTGCACCCTCCCCTCCCCGCCCCAGGGGTCCATCCTTGCCCTTTGATGTGGGCAGTTTTCTCTCGTTTTCACCTTTTGTACTTACGTGGTGGGTTTTCACCCCCTTTTGGGGTTTTCCCCTCGGTGACGGATGGTAACACTAAAAAAAAACAGTGTTTTCATCATCACTTCAAAGGTATTCTGCATGTAACTGCAAATTGCGTGAGCTAGCTCAATTTTTCCAAGGGACACACACAGACTGGTGCTTGTACAATGTAATGAACTCTGAGTCTGCTCATCTATGTACATTTCAGTTGGTTGCTATACTGATAAAACTGCACTAGTGTATCATATTGGGCATTATGTTCTTCACACAAGCCTATATGGAACTGTTTTTGTTCTTTGCAGGACTATGGATCCCATGCCAATGCTGCTGAAGGTTAGTCAGCTGATTCAGGTCATATTAGCATTGTCTGAGAAAGCTTTTTACTACAAGAAGGATTGCCAGACTTTGGCTGCATACATTACAGATCTCAAACCCTTGTTTGAAGAGCTGAAGGAGGACAACTCAGTCCTTGTGGGTATCAATTTATATGCTCTAGAATGTATTGAGAAGATCTTTCTAAAAGCTAGGGATCTTTTGAAGAAATGTGCTGGGCAGACAAGCAAGTCTTTTATGGTATTCTTCTCTTCATGAATTGTGTGTTTCTGCAATTTGAGCTCTATTACAATTGAAAGTAGAGTCTTTGATCATATCTGGAGAGTTGTATGCAAACACTGTTGTGTGAAATGAGATGGCAGTGCTGCTATTATTTTTCAAACAGTACTGAAATCGTTGTGAATTTCTGTATTGTTAGTGCATTTGCATGATGTCACATTAGCATTTCAATTTGTGCTGTAACCGTTTGATGAGTTGCAAGGTACAGCTTCATAAAGTTGAATTTGAAATAGATGACTCAAAACATACAAGTGGTTGATCTTGGGGATATATTTGAATGACTTTCACGGAGGACACAAGTACCTTTACAATGCAATTAGCCTTCTCCTCTGTAAAGTTGATACGCTATTAACATTTTGGTAGTGAATCCATGAATGGAGCTGCAAAGGGATTTTTGTTGACACCCCTAGTGGAGCATCCTGGTCCATCCATGACTGGACAGGTGGTTGTGGCATCTTTTTTGGTGGGGTGACCAATTGTGCAACTGTTGTAGGTCGACTACCGTGTTGATTTCATTCGTCTAGAAAAGCACAAGAACTGAGTAGTTCTGCAAAAGGGCACCAACTGTCACTGTTGCTTTTGCCAAGGGGCATGAGTCAGTCAGAGAAGATTACCCTTCCATGTGCTGAATGTATCAGGTGCTGCTCTGGTAGTTATTGTAATCAGAATGAATATATTGCAGTGATGCAACCTATTTCAATGATGGGGGACTAACCACTCATTTTTTCAGGCAAGGTGCACGAGTTCAATGATGAATAGCAAGATATAGAGGTGGGGGTTGTGGGGGAAGGGTTGATCTTCTGTTACTCCTGGCACGATCTGTGTGACTTAAGAGACTGTATACTGTTTTCAGATGTGTTGGCTGATTGTGCCTGTGATCGTTGGAATGCCATTTGATACTTGTTCAGGTTTAGCAGTGGTAAAAATTTCTATCAATATATGATGCCATGAGAAATTCTCTTTAGTTTTTGGTCAAAGTTCTAGAGGTGTACGCACTGCTGGCGGCTCCATTCAAGCAGAACCGAGTAGTGCCCTAGAGTGGGGTAATCCAAGTCTTGTTATGGTTTGGAGTACAGTTTGTAGTCAGCCAATTAGTGGAGGCCTGAAATTGCCTAAATCTATTTGTATAGCATCATGTTGATAATAATTTCCGGCATGATTTGTGCATTTAAGAGATCTTGTTTGCAGTGTCAAGACATGTGCATCATGAAACCTTTCTCTGAGAAAGTACTTATCTGAAGAGTAACCAAGGAGCTCAGTAGAACTTCCAATAGTCTCTGGGCAAAGTTGTATACATGTGTATATTGCCAGGAGTCACACGTAAGAACAAACATTGTGGTGGTTTAGAATAGCATACATTAATTGTTGGGAATAAAGGCTCACCGTGCCTTTTATGGTGTTCGGATGTGCATGCACCCTTACACTTGTACTTTATATATTTTATCAAAACCTAAAGTGGTACACTTCGTCTTTGTACCAAAAACTTTCAAGTGTTGTGCTCTCACTATCTCTTCTCACTCTATTCTGAACTCTGCACTCACTCCCACTCTCACTGTGCTTATCTCAGCGGCTGTACTTTGTTTCATTCCTTGCTCACACTTGTCTTCAAACTGGTATCAGAGCACAAGGAGTGCACCCTTCTTGAAGCTGGACAGGTTGGTCAGGCGACCTCAAGTGAGAGGTGTCGGCAGCAGTAGTCAGTGTTTAGCAGGTGCAGGTTAGAGTCAGCAGTTGACTGCCTGATGGAGGCAGTTGGACCAGTGGGCACAGATTCAGCGGTTGACAGGCGCATCGAGCAGGTGACCAGGCGGCACGTGACGAGCAGGTGACGTTAGATGGACGACAGGTCAGCGTAGGCGATAGGGGCTGCGAAAAGCTCTGATGGGACAGGCTGTGACGGGCTGCAAGTAACGCAACAGGTCAACTGTGCCATGAGTCACACGTCTGCAGTCAATTCTCTGTCTTTTTTAAAAAAAATTTCAAATTTGTTCCTCTCCCACTACCGGGTGTTTGCGTGCACACGCACAATGTGCAAGCTTGACCTGAAAAATTGGGGCTTTTCCCAGATTTGGGGACTTTGATGATGCAGAACTGGACAATTTGACTTAGAAATTGCAAAATCGATGCACAGTTACTTGGGAAATTTTGGAGCTTTTCACATTTTAGTGAGTTTCTTTTAAATTTCATTGAAGTTTGTGCACACCGGACCTGAGAAAATTGGGGCTTTTGTAGAATTTCATCAATTTGTGCAAGAATTGCTTGGTATATGCAGTTGGGTACATGTATTGATGCAATCTAGACAGATTTCCTTTTGAAAATTTGGGGCTTTTGATCGAAATTGTCAAATTTGTGCTTGAGAATGCCTTCGCAGCAGAAATTGCAATCGAATTTTGGGGATTTCACATGTAATTGGTGCATTGGCCTCTAAATGTGATTGGAATTGCCCGTGGAGTGCAGTAGCAAACATTCTCTAATTCTAGAAATCAATTTGCAGATTTGAGGTTTTTGCAATTTTTTGATTTTCATTGCTGGTTGGTACTTGCAGTGTATCATGGTCACTTGTATGACATTTGGGCTTGCATTTGTTGACTTTTGAGTCAATTTAGCGCTGCAAATCATGGTTGGAAACAGTGACAACAACCGCCTTTTGCACATCAAGAAGCTTGAAGGTGCACACAATTTTGCAATATGGCAAAAACAATGCTGCAATGTCTTGGTGCAGAAGAAACAGGTGAAGCCCATCAAAGTGAAGGAAATAAAACTAGCAGGTATGGA
Organism: Lygodium microphyllum; assembly: GCF_053477565.2. Lineage (NCBI taxonomy): Eukaryota > Viridiplantae > Streptophyta > Polypodiopsida > Schizaeales > Lygodiaceae > Lygodium > Lygodium microphyllum. Next base: position 38,262,005 of record NC_141141.1, read on the forward strand.
ACAAGAAGAGTGGGATGATTTAGATGAGCTTGCACGCTCTACCATTGAGCTCTCAGTGTCAGACAACTTGCTCTTTAACGTTGAGAAGCTGAATTCAACATGTGCAATGTGGCAAAGACTTGAAGAATTGTAAGAATTGTAGATGGACTTCGGCATGAAGGAAGGTATAGCCATGTTTGTACATTTGAATGAGCTCAACTCAATTTTCAGTTAGCTGATTCCTTTGGACTTTCATATTGATGATGAGTTTAAGGCTACTTTCTTGCTATGCACTTTGCTTGAAAGTTGGGATACTTTCAGGATAGCTTTGAGTAACTCAAATGCTCATTGTTATATTGTGATGTGGAGAGTTATTTGCTGATGGAAAAACTCAATATGCAAAATAATTCAGCAAACAAAGTCTTCTACTGCATTGCATACTAGGAGCAGATTTCAGTGAAAGGGTAACTCTAAAAATAGAGCATGCAGCAAGTCTCGTGGCAAAAATGTGGAGTGTCATCATTGTGGCAAAAAAGGACACTACAAACGGGATTGTTTTCAATTGAAGAAAGAGAAAGGCAAAAACAAAAACATTGAAGACAACAAGGCTGAGAAAAAGGATAGCTAGCTTGTGAAGAAGAGTAGTGTGAAGATAGCGGAGGTAAATGTAGTCACTCATGAGAATGACAGTGATGGGGATATACTTCTTGCTTCTTTTTTGAGTGCGTACGCATTGATTGCAGATTCTGGGGATGACATGCACACTTGGACCTCTAAGGGTAAAGACTTGAGAGAGATTTTTTATGTGACATTTGAGCATGCTTACCATAAATACAATGATCACATTGTTTAAAATCAGCATATCTCAATGACGGCAAATAATCCAAACGAGAAAGCACTTTCATTCCAGTTTGACTCATATGTCCCACCCGGCTATGCCACAAAGAAACACTTAGTTGCTCGATTATGGTGACTAGGTGGTGTGATAGCCTTCGTCATCTAGCTGCCCTGTGCTTATCAAGCTTTTCTTGAGTTAAGGTACATGCTTCACATTATGCAAAACAAACACGAATCCATGTTGAAATTCCAATTTCACATTGCCACTATTTGCAATTGTGCATGCATAGTTATCCCCCAAGTTGATAACACCACGTGTACCACCATTATAATTAGAAAACCACTCATGATGTGGTGTAACATGAAAAGATGGTACACTCAAATGTATGTTAGATGCGAGGGTTATCTCTAGTGGAAAAGAAATATCTCGTTACTTTTGTTGATGATGCCATATGCAAAGTATGGGTTTATCCAATCCGTTGTAAGGATGAGGCCTGGGATAAATTTAAAAAATTCATGGCACTTGCTGAAAATGAGGCCAGTAAGACATTAAAATGTCTTCGCTCTGACAATGGTGGGGAATACATGTCCAAAGCCTTTCGGGACTTTTGTGACAGCAAAGGGATTAAATGGGAGTTCACGGCCTCTCACAATCCACCCCAAAATGGTGTTGCAGAGCGTATGAACATGGCCATTTAAGATAGGGTCCGTACAATGTTGTCACATGTTGCTTTACCTCGTGGATTTTCGACAGAGGCTGTTATGACAGCCACACAATTGATTAATCGGTCACCAAACATGTCTTTTTTGGGGGGATCCCTCAAGAAGCGTGGTTGGGCAAGCCACCTTCGTATGCTCACTTGAGAGTGTTTGGCTGTGAGGCATTTGTGCACATTCGCAATGAAGAATACAACAAACTTGAGGCAAAGTCCTATAAATGTATTTTCCTAGGATATGGTGATGAGGGTGGAATGGGGTATCGACTATGGGATCCCGAGAAAAGGAAAGTATTACGCAGCAATGGTGTTATCTTTCGGGAAGATCACATGCACAAACAGCCCGAAAAGATATAGGAGGTCAGAAGGGTTGTATTCTGGGAGGATGTACTGATAGAATAGCAAAGAATGCCAACTAGGTAGTAGCAAATACCTGTTGTAAATGTCCTTGAAAATCTAGGGAATAATGCTGAAAATGATTAGTAAGATATCGCCTATGATGTACCACAAATTCAGCAAGAACAGATGCCTTTGGAACAAACAGAACTAGATGTACAACATGCTGAACTTGTGGAACAGTAAGCTGTTAATGCAGATTTGTAGGTTGAATAGCTAGCAAATCTTGACCATTGGGTCCGTAGGTCGACAAAGACAGTCAGATAGATTTGTTTCTGGTGTCAACTATGTGGCTGATTATGTCATGTTGACAGATTGTGGTGAGCCATCTTGCTCACAAGAAGCAATGGATAGAAAAGACAACAAGAAATGGCATAAGGCTATGCCGTCATAGATGGAATCTCTCATGAAAAATGACACTTGGGGTTTGGTGCATTTGCCTAGAGGGTAGAAAGTGCTACCATGCAAATGGTTTTACAAAATGAAAGTCACTTCTGGTTCTTTGTCAAAGTACAAGGTACGATTGGTTGCTAAAGGGTACAAGCAAAAACATGGAATTGATTTTGATGAAATCTTTTCTCTTGTAGTCAAAATGACTACTTTGCGAACCATTTTGGGCTTGGTTGTATTTGAAGGTATGGAACTCATATAGATGGATGTCAAGATAGCCTTCTTACATGGTGATGTGCATGAGGAGATCTATATGCAACAGTCTGAGGGTTTTGTTGCAAAGGGGAAATAACACATGGTATGCAAATTCAACAAGAGTTTGTATGGGTTAAAATAGGCAACACAAGAATGCTATAATAAATTTGATACGTTTATGCAATCTTAGGGATTCCATAGATCTCAAGTTGATCATTGCTTATACACCAAGAATGCAGCAGATGATAGCCTTATTCTCTTGGTCTTGTATGTGGATGACATGTTGATTGCAGCCAAGGATGTTCATGCCTTGGACTCCTTGAAGCAAAGCTTACACAATAGCTTTGATATGAAGGAACTTGGTGAGGCTAATCATATTCTTGGCATGCGTATACTTAGGGATAGATTGAAGGGTCTTCTCTATTTGTCACAGCAAGAGTGTTACTAAGGTTTTGCAAAGTTTTAATATGGAGAGGGGGAAGCCATTGGTGTACCGGTGCCTCCATATGTGAAACTTAGTGCATATGATAGGCCTACATCGGATGATGGAAAGACTTAGATGGCCAAGATTTCTTATGCTCCAGTTGTTGGTAGCTTGATGTATGCTATGGATACACGTCTTGACATTGCGATGGGAGTGGTTAGTAGGCACATGGCATATCCTAGCAAAAAGCATTTGGAAGCAGTGAAGGGTATCATGAGATACCTCAAGGGCACAAAGGATTTGTGTATCTGCTTTGGGAAGCAGAAGTCATCTATTGTTGGCTTCATGGATGCAGACTATGCCGGTCATCTTGACTGCAGGAAGTCTACTTCAAGATATGTGTTCATGTTCATAGGGGAAGCAATCTCTTGAATATCTAGGCTGTAAAAGTATGTTGCATTGTCTACTACAAAGGCAAAGTATGTGGTTGCTACTGAGGCATACAAAGAGGCTTTATGGCTTTCACGTGTGGTGAGAGAGCTTGGCATTATAGAGGTTCTTATCCTCCACTGTGATAGTCAGAGTGCTATCATGCTAGCACGGAATTCTCTCTTTCATGTAAACACAAAGCACATACAAGTGAAGTATCATTTTATCAGGGATGTACTTGATAGCAAGAGCATTGATCTTGTCTAGGTACATACAAATGATAATCTTGCAGACCTTCTCGTGAAAGGTCTTTTAACATAGCGGTTTGCATTGCTGCTAGATGATGGGGGTTGGATAGTATATGCATATTTCAGCTTTGTACATGCATAGAATTACATGATTCTTTCCTTTACCTTTAGGCACATTGGCTTTAGGTGGGAGGTTGTTGGGAATAAAGGCTTATCGTGCCTTTTACAGTGTTTGGGTATGCATGCACCCTTACACTTGTACTTTATATATATTATCAAAACCTAAAGTGGTACACTTCGTCTTTGTTGTTGGAAAATGGCAGCTAGCTATGGAGAGAGAGAGGAGAGATTGACAGCAAGAGAGTGAGCTGAAGCAAAAAAAGAAGAGTGTACTTGCTAGAATGAAAGATAGAGTGAAAGTACAACTTATGTTTAGGTCAAGGGTTGACCTAACCAGTCTTTCACCAACTAACTAGAGTTAGATTTATTTTACTCTAGAGCCTAGTGTTTCTACTTTAAGTTTCTAAGACACTAGGTGTACACACCTTACATTGACACTTTAATAAGTGTCCACACCACACAAATTACATTGGGCACTGCCCATAGAATCCGCAAATTCTAACACGCCCCTATAGTGCCAAGGTGATGAAGTACAAGGATGATCAATCACCAAAGGGTAACAAGTTTAAGGACTTTCGAAAAGCCTCAAACTTCTCGCGTGGTAGTGCCTTGGTGAAAATGTCTACAACATTTTTTTGTGTGGGTACATACATCAAGTCGATTTCTCCTGCATAACATCTCTCTCTGATATAATGGTAATGCACCTCTCTCGCAAGAAACACAAGATTTCGTACTACTGCAATAGCACTCTGACTATCAGAAAGAATGGGTGTAGGACCCTCCAATGGTAAATGTAGATTAGCCAACAATCTGGGCAACCATATACATTCCATTGTTGTTGTGAAGGCTGCCTTGTACTCAGCCTCACAAGATGAGGTAGCCATTGTAGGCTGTTTCTTGCTTAGCCATGAAATGCATGAACGGCCTAGAAAGAAATAGTATCCACTAGTAAACTACCTAGTGTTTGCATCACCAACCCAATCTGAATCATTGTAAGCCTCTAAGTGCAAGTCTCCCCCCCTAGGAAATAATAATGCATGTGACTGAGTATCTTGCAAAAATTTGAAGATCCGCTTAATAGCTTGCCAATATATGGTCCGTGGGCTATGCATATACGTGCTCACTTGAGATACTGTATACTGAATGTTAGGGCGTGTGTTGCAAAGATGAATAAGACAGCCAACAGCCTGGCTGTAAATTGCAACATTAGACATCTCTTCACCATCATGCATAGACAGCTTTAAGCCTGGCTCCGTAGGAGTGCACATAGGTTTGCAATCTTGCATACTAAACCTATGTAACAGCTTATCCACATATTGTGACTGTGACATGATGATACCATGCTGATTTTGGGTGATTGAATCCCCAAATAATAGTGTAGGAAGCCCATATCTGACATAGCAAATGCATGTTTTAATTCAGCCTTAAAACCTGCAATTTTTTCTTCTGCAGGTCCAGTGAGCAGCATGTCATCTACATAAAGAATGATAATCAGCAAGCCCCGCCCCCCGCGCCCCCCCCCCCCCCCCCCCCCCCCAATGTATAGAGTGGAAGTAGCTGGACTATTTTTGAACCCTTTGCTAGCCAAATAAGCATCAATTTTGGAGTACCATGCACAAGGAGCTTGTTTGAGACCATAAAGAGCTTTATGCAGCTTGCATACCATGTGCTCTTTCCCTTTAACCACAAACCTTGGAGGTTGTGACACATAGATATCCTCATGCAAATTCCTATTCAAGAATGTTGTCTTAATGTCCAACTGATGTACTTTCCAGCCATAATTTGCAGCCATAGCAATCACACATCTCACTGTACTCATACAGGATGTATGAGCAAAAGTTTCTTCATAATCTATGCCCTTTTCTTGTGCATAGCCTTTTGCTACCAACCTTGCTTTGTACCTGTCAATTGTACCATTAACCTTGCGTTTGAGTTTAAAAACCCATTTTGTGCCAATGGCCTTCTTGCCAGGTGGTAAATCCACAAGATCCCATGTAGAGTTAGTGGCAATAGAGTCTAACTCATCTTGCATGGCCTGCATCCAATGTACATCTTGCTGAGGTTCGTCCAAGGAAATAGGCTCATCATCATCCAATAGTAAGCTCATAAACACATGCTCATCACAATCATCTACTTCCGTAAATCAATCAAACGTGCCCCCCTTGTATCATTTGCTGCATTTCTGGCAGCCGTTCTAGTGCGTTGAGGTATAGGAGCATCCATTTTACTCTCCTGGAGAGTCAGTAATAGTCATATTGGGACTGTTTTGGCTGCATTTACAGCAGCCCTTTCATGCTGTACTACTTCTTCCACTGCATGTGGCAAACCATCATCGATACCCTACTGTTTGGGTGCATATGGTGCAGCAACAGCTTGCTGTATTAAGTCTGTCTTGCCATTTACAGCAGGCACAGGCTCCAAAGTAAGTGGCAAAAGACCCTCAAAGACATCACCAATGTCATGGGTGGCTAGCATTTGAAACTGATCATGTGAAAATGCAGCATTTTCAGCAAAGAGGACATCCCTACTGACAAAAACTTTCTTTGTGCATGGGTCATACAAGCGATAGCCCTTGCTTTTTGGATTGTAGCCAATAAATATGCATTTTATAGCCTTATCATCAAGCTTCCCACGAAGCTCTTTCGGAACATGTACATAGGCTATGCAACCAAACACCCGAAAGTAGTCTACTTTGGGTTTCTTACCATGCCAAGCTTCAAACGGTGTGATCGTCTTAAGTGCCTTAGTGGGTGCACGATTCAACACATTATTTGCACACATGATTTATGAGGTAGCCCCTTGCTTTTTAGCATACAACAAGCCATCTCCGTAAGAGTCCGAATCTTCCTTTCAGCAACACCATTTTGCTGAGGAGTCATTCTAACAATGGCTTGATGTGTAATGCCATGATAAAGCAAATGTATCTCAAAAGCACGAGACATGTACTCCCCCCCTCTATCTGTGCGAAGTGTCTGCACTATTAAGTCAGTTTTAGCTTCAAGCTTTGCAACAAGATGTTTGAAATGCATGAACACGTCGGATTTTACCTTCAGTCCATACACCCATGTATACCGAGAGTAGTTATCAATAAATGTAACAAAGTACTGATGACCTCCAAGTGCATGTGTTCTCATGGGACCATAAACATCAGAGTGAATAAGCTGCATTTTTCGGACAACAAGCACTGCACCATCCTTTTTGAAGGCAAACCTATGTATCTTGCCCAAAATACATCCCTCGCATGAATGAGGAGGTGGAGTCTCCACTGGAGGCAATGCATCTACCATATGACACCTCTGAAGGGTCATCAAACTCCCAAAGCTCATGTGTCCATAGCAAGCATGCCATAGCTCCGCATTTTGCATAGTAGGCGAAAGAGTAGTGATTGCTAAAGCATGATGAGACTGTCTGTCATATGTGTCCAACAAAAATCGACCCTTATGCAGGGTGCCAGACAACCTAAGTGCATAATCCATCTCTCTGTCTCTAACAATGCATTTGTTATCCTCAAAGATGACCTGAAAGCCATGCTTATTAAAAGCAGAGATAGACAATAAGTTCTTTGTAATGCCAAGTACAAACAAGACATCTAGAAGTATGAAATCACATCCATCTGCAATAGTAATAGTGACTGTCGCAATGCCACATACATCATAACTACTGTTATTCGCACATATAACACGCTTCCCAGTAGGGGCTGAATGCAAAGATGTAAACAAACACTTCCTCGACGTGATGTGCTTTGATGCCCCACTGTCAAAATACCATGTTTGCTGCATTTCAGTAGCATTAGATGCTGAATCAACCATTGAAGAATCATAACTGCATGTGAGAAATGCATAATCCTCCTCTACAAAGTTGGCTGAAGTATCATCATCAGTAGATTTGCTGGCTGATGTTTCTTGGACAACCAAACCGGAGTTCTTTTTCTTCTCTTTGGTCAATCTCTTTTTGCATTCATTGATATAGTAACCGGGATTCTTGTAATAATGGCATTTCCCCTTCTTTTTAGTCTTTTCTGTGTCTTGGACAACCTTATTTGATGGCTTTCCAACATCACCCTTTTGCTGATTTTCTACATTTTGCTTGACTTTTCCTTTGCCTTTGAACTTGGAAAGCATAGCCAGATCACTTGAATGCAATGTCACATTCTTCTGAGTCTGTTCCTCTTGCAGGAGGCCTTTCAACTCCACAAATGTAAGGGGCTGCTGTCCCCCCCCCAAAGACGACATCAAAGAGGTGTGGAAACCAAGATATGACTCTGGAAGAGAGTTCAGTGTGATGTTTACCAATTCAGCATCTTGAATGACCTCATCAACATTGAGTAGCTGCTCACATAAATCCTGTATGTGAGTAAGGTGCTCTGTCATGCTATCACCTTCATCCATAGTCACATTGGCAAACTCTCTGCGGAGATAGAATATCCTGGCCTCATTGCGTGCTGCAAACATACACTCAAGTCATCCCTAGGTCTTACAAGACCGAATGTACAGAATAATTGCCCTTTTCATTGACAAGGCAATCAAAGAAAGTGCCTGTGAATCTTTTGAGTCCCATTTGCTCTGATCCTCGGTAGGAGGGGGAGGAGGGGCAGTAACAGTAGCAACACCAGCAACCTGTTCTCGAGCGTTACGTTGAGGTGTTTGAGGTGCAAGACCTCCTGGTCCCTGCAAATCACTTGTAACATAGTTCCACAAGTCCTTCGCCACAAGAAGGTTACGGATCGTAAAACTCCACAGTGGGTAGTTTGAGCCATCAAGTTTGTCCTTCCGAGTGAGGACACCAAGGATGTTGCTTTGATCATTATTCCCCTGATGTGCCATGCTGTCAATGATAGACAAATATTTGCAACCAAATACTTCAATGTTGAAGTATAGAGTATACTCCTCAGCGTACCAAAATCCCCTACGAGATTAAGAAACAAGTACCAAACTGTCACACAAATGCCAAAGTGTGCACAATGCCACCCAAATTAGCACTTGGCCAATAATTTACAGTAGTATACTGCTGTACCACACCCGCCTCGAAATGTGTGTCCACCAAAGTACAAAATACAACAACTTAATGCTATTTCTTATAAAAATTTATTGAATTTTTCCAAAATTCTTTGCCTAATCTGACTTTAACAGCAATTAAATGGTGATGTACTGCTTGCCTTGGAGTGCGTGTCGAGTCCCAAATTTATTTCTAAAATTTCAAGGAAATTGAAGAATTTTGTACCTTATAGTTGGAAGTTCTTTAGAAATGTCACATTGGGATGCGTGTCAGCACAGTGAACAATAGCTGAAATTTGCATCGTGATGTGTGTCGGATCCAAAAAACTGAAAAGCCCCAAATTTTCTTGAGCCAATATGAAAGAAATTGCGCATTGTCTATGAGTTTGGTAACAATTTGTGAAAAGGGCCTCCAATCGGGCAAAAGCTAGAAATTGAGAAATTTCTTGGAATTGGTTGTCAATTCGAACTCTGGGAGCAAAAATTAGCAAAAGCCCCAAATTTTTGGGCAGCATGAGCTGAGATTCGAGAAGAGATGGTTGAAATAGACTGGAAATTCCAGAAATTTCGAGAAAACCCCAAATCTGAAAATTAGGGTTTTTGCACTTTTTAGGGTTTGCAGAAATTGGCGGGCAGGACTGAGAAAATGGTGGGCAGAGCTGAAAACAGCAGCAGCTCTTCCAAAATAGCAGCTCCTCGGGCTGCGTGTAGGCTGAAAACAGCAAATCTGGAGCAGATGACTGAGCTGGACAGATCTGGAGCAAATGGACAGATTTGGAGCTGATGGCTAAACTGGAGAGATCTGGAGCAGATGGACAAATCTGGAGTAGACAAGAGACGGCTCAGCTACAGCTCCTCCTCCACTTCAGCAGCACCTCACAGCAGCTGAAAACTCTTCCTCGAGTTGAGAACCAAGCTGGTAGTAGTAGGACCCTGGGCGGGATGGCACCGGCTAACGGTGGCTGAACGGATCCGTGTGTACGAGCTGCTCTGATACCAAATGTTGGAAAATGGCAGCCAGCTACGGAGAGAGAGAGGAGAGACAATGATAGCAAGAGAGTGAGCTGAAGCAAAAAGAGTGTGTACTTGCTAGAATGAAAGATACAGTGAAAGTACAACTTATGTTTAGGTCAACGGTTGACCTAATCAGCCTTTCACCAACTAACTAGGGTTAGGTTTATTTTAGTCTAGAGCCTAGTGACTTTAAGTTTCTAAGACACTAGGTGTAGACACCTTACATTGACACTTTAATAAGTGTCCACACCACACAAATTACATTGGCCGCTGCCCATAGAATCGGCAAATTCTAACATTTGTACCAAAAACTTTTCAGTGTTGTGCTCTCACTCTCTACTTTGAACTCTGCACTCACTCCCACTCTCACTGTGCTTATCTCAGCAGCTGTACTCTGTCTTGATTCTCGCGCACACTTGTCTTCATTATTCATTGCTCTTTTACACTAAAGATCTGTGCTCATCTAATGGGTAACCAGCGTTTTTGATATTGATACAGTACATTTAATAGTGTCAGCCTATTAGTAGAGGCCTGCAGTCTACCTAATTGCATCACTTGCCGACAGTTTGTTCACATTATGTTGCAGATTGTGCAGAAGGTACAAACTTTAAAGAAATTTCATGACATTTCAGTGGAACTGAAGTCTTGTTTAGAGTGCCTGCCACTGAAGTCTCTTCGATTGTCAAATTGCACACAAGATCAGGTAATACTCTATGCTGGCTGAGTAAATTGCCTTCTGAATTTCACTCACAATCCAGAAAAGTCCAGTTCTCTTTAATTTTTCTGGCTGCTGACACTTCACCTTTTTCTAAGATAGCTCACCTAATGTATTTATTTCACCACAGCTTGATCATTCCCAAAATTTTGTTTCACTCCAGTTTATCCAATTAGCTATGTGTTCACTTGATTTGCACCCTTATCAATTGGTAATGGCAGGCTTGCCTTTTCTTTGGCTTACTTTGGGCAGCAATTGTATGTCAGTTGAATGAAAACACGGTTAATTTGAAGTCATATTTTGCCTACATTCTTTTATTTGCACATCTCTGTAGTTTCTATGTCCAATCACTTGAAGTTGTCTTTTGCCTTTGTTCTTTTACATGCATATCTCTGACAGTTCCAATGTCCAATCACAGGTGCAACAGTGCATTAAAAACCTTCCAGAAACAGAGTATTATGTGGATGTTTTAGAAGAGCAGATTTCAGAAGAGCTTGGTTCTGCTTTGAAACTGCTGCAGAAGGGAGTGAATTTGAATTGTGCAGTGCTTGTAAAACTTGCAGATAAGCTCAATCTGAAGTCCAACCAGGAAATTCTAATGGAAGTAGCATATTTGGAGAAGGAGAAGGGGAATTGTGTTCTAAGCCAAGATAAACAATCCAAGGAAGTAATTGACACTTTGATTATTTTATTTACAGAGATGGCAGATCATCTTGCAGAACAGTCACAGGTGGTCATTGGAGGAATTTCAATTCCTGCTGATTTCAGATGCCCCCTGTCTTTGGAGCTTATGTCAGATCCTGTAATTGTTTCTTCAGGCCAGACTTATGAAAGAGGGTACATTCAAAAGTGGATTGATCAAGGAATTACAACCTGCCCTAAGACCAGACAGGTCCTGAGACATTTAAACTTGATTCCCAACTATACTGTGAAGGCGCTGATCAGACATTGGTGTGAGTCAAATAAAGTACCACTTCCTGGGCCAGCAAAGATTCAGACACTGGCAATGGACATACCACCATCCTCAAAGTGTAATATTGGTAATCATGAAAACTTGCACCACAAGTCACCAAGGATGTATTCTGACCATGCGTACATGGATCGTATTGGTGCTGGCAGTGCTGTTGGTGCTACTATAGGTAACAGACCTAGTGTGAGGTCAGTAAGGACTAGATTGTATCAAGGTACTGGTGCTACCAGGAGAGAAGCTCGGTCACCTGTGGGAAGTCTCGAGGAGGGAAGAGATTATCTACAATCTAATTCCAGAGCCGTGAGTGTTGTAGATGCTAGTGCCACCTGCTCGAGAGAGGCAGAGCTTATGGATGGTTCACAGAATCACTGTCGAAACGCATCAACTTCAAGCATCAGATTTAACCTTGATGACTCACCAATGGCCAATGCTATTGAAGATAACATGCAACAGTCTCTCTCACTTTATGACTCCTCTCCTTATGTCAGTGATGTATCAGGTGAGTTGGGGACATCACCTTCAACTGTTGCTGCAAGTACCGAGGACAGTAGCTGTCACTCTAAGAGGTTTGATTGGAATTCGGAGTCCTTGAAAAGAGGAGCTGCAGATAACAACATACAAAACGCTGGGTCCATTTCTTCATCCAGTAGAAGTATTCAAACAGATGCTGCAAATACCATACAGCTGAGAGTCAAGGCCTTAATGAATGATCTCCATTCCTCAGAAGATCAACAGAGGAATGCTGCAATAGAACTGAGGCTCCTTGCCAAGTTCAACATGGAGAACAGAATAATTATTGCAAATTGTGGAGCCATTCCAGCTTTAGTCGATTTGTTAATGTCAACAGACTTACATATACAGGAGAATGCAGTAACCTCGTTACTTAATCTTTCAATAAATGATAATAACAAATCTGAGATTGCTGCAGCTGGTGCTATAGACCCTCTAGTCCATGTTCTCAATGTAGGTACAACTGAGGCTAAGGAGAACGCTGCTGCAACATTATACAGCTTATCTGTGTTGGGTGAGAATAAGGTGTCTATTGGCCAATCTGGTGCGATTGCATCTCTAGTAGATCTTCTCATCCAGGGCACACCACGAGGGAAAAAAGATGCAGCCACAGCTTTGTTCAGTCTTTCAATATTTCATGAAAACAAAGCAAGAATTGTAAGGGCAAATGCCATCAGACCCTTGGTAAAACTGATGTCTGATCCTGCTGCCGGAATGGTTGATAAAGCTGTAACTGTGTTAGCCAATCTAGCATCCATCGAAGAGGGCAGGCGGTCAATTGGTGAAGAAGGGGGAATTCCAGCGTTAGTAGAAGCTTTGGAGCTGGGCTCTCAGCGAGGCAAAGAAAATGCAGCTGCAGCTCTTCTACATCTTTGTACAAATAGTAATAGGTTCAAGGCAAAGGTCTTACAAGAAGGTGCCATTCCTCCCTTGGTTGCATTGACGAAGTCTGGAACATCTCGGGCGAAGGAGAAGGTACATACACATCTATTTGTACATCGAAAATACTTTTTCAGGCTGTGTTGTTTTGATTGAATGGTTGATTTTTTGGACACCAGGCATCATCTCTTCTTCGCCTTTTCAAAGAGCAAAGGCATACTGGCCTTGGCAGGGGAGGAGCAGAACCACATGCTGATCGTCGTGTCTGACTTGCTTAAAAGTTATTGAAAATGGCATGCTCTTAACGAAGGGTAAGGATTGAATATGGCATGCTCTTAAAGAAGGGAAAGCATGAAAACTGCAACTGTGTCCCATACTTGTCCAGGAAGCTGTAAGTAGTTTGTTCTTTGGCCATTAAAGCCAGGGGCTTGCCAATCATGTCAAGTTGACTGCAGCTGTCAAGGTGAACTAATATTGAACTGTAGCATGGTGGAAAATCAAGCATCTGCATAATGCTCGATCAACCATAAGAAGCTTGCAGGATGTATAACTTGCTCAGAGCGTTGCTGTATACACTGATTAACTGAGCATTTTTGATCCGCAAAAATACTATTCTGAAGCGAGGCAGTTATGCTGCCTGTAACCTTTGGGGTTCTGTAAGAGTATATTCACTACGATTGATACATGTACATCAGGCCAGCTCTTTTTCTCCCTTTGAAGATTGATGAATTCAAAAAATACTTTGGGCCAACCAGCTAAACCATCTAGGAAATAACCCAAGAAGCCTCAAGGCTACTACTGTCAGAAACATGACATTTTATGGAGGAAGCAGAATTGGGGTTTAATGCAGAAATGGAAAGAGATGGGATGTTCTTGGCTGCAAGCTGGTTGTTGATGGAATTTTACCCAAGTCCCAGGAAAAAATGGTGATGTGGTGATGTGTCGCAGACGACCATAGGTGGGAAATAAAGCCTCCAACATGTTTGGCCATGGGAAAGATATTAGGTGGCGGTGAGGAAAAATACATCTGCCAGGGGAGATGCGACACTGCAACATATCACTTGTCAGGTGACTACCTATTAGAACCCTCTGACAAAAGCCTTATTCTTATGCTTGATAGGGAATCTTCCATTTCCACAGTTGAAGAAGTCTGTCTCACCGCTTAGCTTTAACCTCCATGACCGGACTCTGTTTTCTTTTTCAGTCACTCGTCTATTTTCCTCCATTATCTGAGAGCAAGAAAATTATCGCCCCGTCTGTTCCTTCAATCTGGTCAAATATCAATCTATAGCTCCTAGGATACCCTAAAGTTTTGGTGAAGACAATGGGAGTAAACTCAAGACTAGCTAAGAATCACGAGATCTTGTACCGTCCTTCAACTCGATTGTAGAATTGATTATAGATGGCACTTGTCTGGCAAATCAAGCATTTTGGGTGAGACCAAAACTTTACACATGTAGAAAGTTTGCGTGTCTAGACTCATGAGGACTTGGAAAACTTTGAAGCATAGTAAATTCATAGGTTTTTCAATCAAATTGTAGTGAGGTGAGTAGGGAGTCACCCGAGTCACCATGTGCATACTGTGAGGTAATTCTGTAGGATTGCTCCTTGTGATGGTCTTCTTGCAAGCTGATCACGAGAGAGAGGACAATCTAATGTTTAATACATATCATTGGCCCCCCCTCCCCTCTTCTTTTGGGGAGGGGAACAATTGCTAGGGCTTAACTTTACATCAATTAATGGTATAGAGTATCATTGTAGAGTATGCCCTAAATCTTGTACTTTCATTTATTAATTGATTACATTCATTTCCATTTGTGATCATCATTGTTACACACAAACACACTCACACAATTACTCTGCATTTGGACCTACAATGGTATTAGAATTGGCTACCATCATGGCTATTGCTCTTGACCAGCCATGTTGCAACCATCGATATTGAGAGCCATATTTGGGATGGTTGCCACCCTAAGCTATTGCAATCATATCATCTTTTATTGTAGAATTGCTAAGAGAAGAGCCATCAACTTGGAGTTGTTACCATTGTTACTTGGAGCGCCTATCATCAATAGACAAAGGTGATCACCTTGTAGCTTTAGTAGCTATTGTGACTAGCAAAGCTTCTAGCACCACTAAGAATAGTTTCCTTATTTGCTAGCTTGTACATGTTGATGCATTCTTGTAGCTTTAAAATTGCTCCTTTTTCTAGAGCTTCATTGTTTCACTGTTGGGCTTCTTAAATGCTACCACCTTCGCTAGATAGCATTGTCCAATGCCTTGTTGTCTTTGCTCAATTTAGGATGCTATGACTTGCTATGAAGCCCAGTTGTAGCTACCTTAATAGAAAAGCACTGTAGGTGTGTGATGCCTAAGATTATACACGTAATGTGCTTACATAACGAGTCTTGATTGCATGTATCTTTGATACTCCATCAAGGGATAATTAAGGTAATTGTTGTTTCAAAATCTTCTATTGCTCAAGTCTATGTTGCAGGGGAAGCTCTACCTTAACCCCATAAAGATCAACCTCAAACAGGGCCTAAATTAGTACTATGGTTTCCTATCAACATTATCTAGCCTTAGTTTTGAGGTGGTTGCTTTGGTATCATCCCTCAAACTGAAGTGAATCATGTTGTAGTTGGTTCAAAGAGGAGAAATGAGGGGGAGTGATGCACGTTAACCCCTCTACTTGTAAGGTGTAGTCTCGAGTTTGGTATGCTAAAATCGTACTTGTTGGGGTCTAATACAATGCACTAGGTGCACTAGGACGGTGGTTCTGCCTAACTTGTCTTAATCTAGCGTTTTGATTTTCTTGTGGAAGCTCTTGGCTAAATAAGATCACCTTACCCTCGTAGGAAAGATTCGTCAAGGATCTAGCCACTCGCTTCCCTCGATGAGTATTTTTAGTTTTTAAATTATCTTAGTACAATTTAGTTTGACATATAAAGCCATATTTGTTAAGTAGCCTATTAAACCATATCCCTTCGCATAAGCTAGGCATGGATGCAAATACAAGTGAAAATAGTTCTTTTGGAAAACAAGATATTTTTTTAAATCTACTGTCTTTATTCTTATTTCAATAGCTATTTTAGTCCACAAAGTTTGCCCTCAACTAGTATTAAGACCTAGGTAGCCCTAGAACGCCCAAGGAATTACGGCGAGAGCCCAAGTGGCTCCTTTGTGCCTCCTAGCTAAACAAGTCATTCTTATGTAGAGAGCTCTTGTATCCAATGCTAGTCCCTAGCATCTAGAGCAATACTCTAGTTTTTCTTATTAAAAGCCAGTGCAACTAACCTTGGGGGAGGTTTAGAACATATATCCAAGAGTTGACTTATTTTGGATAAATTATTTCTTAGAATCCACAAACAATGTAAGCATTTGTTTCAATACGACAAGTAGCATGACAAATACACTTGTGTATAAGTATTTGTCTAAGTTTTGAGCTTATAAGCATAGGTTTTGCTTGATTTAAGTCATGATTTTGAATCTTGGGTCTCAGGCACTATTGTTGAGATGCCTTTCATTGGCTTATCTTATCCTCAACTTATCTAATAAGATTATGCTTCTATTTTAAGCATTGAAGGATTTCCTAGATCAAGAATTTAAGTATAACTAAATTATCTTTTTGTTTCAATTCCATTGGGGTACCTTACTAGATAATTCTCCAGTAAAAGAGTTGATGTTTTCCTAACCCTTGCTAGTTTAAGAGATTAATCTTTCTTTACTAACATTTGATTTTTATAAGATAACTAGGAGAGTTCCTAACCAATGTTCCTAGTTAACTTAAAATATTTTTTTCCAAAAAGCGTAAGCTAATTTCGATATTCAACAAGTCAATTATTTTGTCATCACAATTATAAATATTTGATACTTTAGAAAGTTCAAAACACAGACTAGATACCATCATGGGAGGAATTATTTCTATTGGAAATTTCTCCTAAGTACATATATTTTTCGTCCATCTACTTGATTCTCAAGATATCCATAAGGAATATCGGGGTACCCACAAGGAACTTGGGCCTTAAGTAGTTTCTATCTATGTTACTACCATTATACATCCAAGAATTCTATTATTATTGCGTCAAAATATTTTCCAAAATTACAAGGGAAACACTTGGGGCTTGAGTTTGCATGATGGGAACATTGATTGTATATGCTCTCTATTTTGGCTCCAATGTTTCTTCATTTGGGACCATCTTGCTATCACATTCCTTATTTTGTTTCTCCTTTGGTCTTTGTTAGGCTTTTGCTTTATGGAGCCAAGGCTCGTCAAGCGAGAATGTCAAGTTCTAAGAAATTATAGGGTTTGGTCGAGTAAGAAGTTTTGGCTCATGGATGAGGAGTAAGGTTGCTAGTAAGATAAGAGGAAATATGATGGATTTGGAGGGTTTTGTTGTAATTTTTGGGTAAATTTCAAATAAAGACCAAGAGATGCAACAAGGGTAAAGGTAATAATGATAGGGAATGGAGAGGGGTTAGTATAAGTTGTGATTGATTTTTGGAGTGAGTGAATGGAGCAAGGAGAGTGACAAAGAAATTTGCAAAAGGAGGATGAGATGAAGCAACTTGAGGCTTGAATCTTAAATCATGACCCTTTTCTTTTACAATCTCTCACTCTCTCTTTCCTACAATTCCTCTCTATCTCCCCTCTTTCTCTATCTCTCACTCTCCTTTTCTAAGTTCTCTCTCTCTCTTCCTAATTACACACACACACACACACACACACACACACACACACACACAAAATTTGTGTGTGTGTGTGTGTGTTAGAGCACATTTTAAAAATAATGTGTGTTTGAGTGTAGCCTTAAGCATGATAGGCCTATATAGCCTTTGCCTCCCCCTCTCTCATTGTGTCTTATGGTGGAGTGTTTCATTTTGTCGATTCAAAATATTTCTTTTAGCCTTTTCGTGATCATGAGCTACTACTTCTTTCTTTTTGATATTGTTGAGGACACTGGTGAGGATGATGTCAAGGTTGGTGACATTAGACTATGAGGATAACATTGATGCGATGATGAGATTGACGACGGTGATGACGTTGACATTGATGATGGTGGGGTTGTGGATATCAATGAGATGGAGGCAACATTAACCATGTGGAACTGAGAGCCGCTCATGAAAGCCTTATTTATTTATAGCCAATTAAGATTATTATATCCTCTCCCCATTAGAGAAATTTAGATGATATTGTTTACATAGAGCTTCTTAATTGATCCAAGTGGCATCCTCTTCAAGATGGTCGTCCCACTAGATGAGGTATCCCCTTGAAGTTTTATACTTTAAATCAATTATTTTCTCAAGCTGGAGTTCAAGGACTCCTTAGCTCAATATTACAATGTAATCATCTAATACACGATAGGGATTAGATATATAAGCCTTAAACAAACAAACATAAAAAGCATTGTGGATCTTTAAGTGTTCAAAAAGTTGCAAATCATATGCATTGGTCCCTAGGCACTTGAGGATTTTGTAAGGTCCACAATACCTCAGATTTAGTTTCTTGAATCCATCCAATGACAACAAGCTCTTCTTTGGGCAAATACAAAGTGATATCATGTCTTCCTCTTTAAGGATCAGCTCATATTCTAAGATCACTATAGGCTTTTTGAAAATCCTTAGTCGCTTGAAAATCCTATCTTATATATTTAACTTGCTCATCCATCTCCTCTAGCATCTTCTTGGAAGCTTCTACCTTTAGTGTTGGATTAGATAAGTGAGATAGTATTGTCTATGTAAGGCATGTAATGGAGTCATCTCTTGATGCTTTGGTGGTTAGAGTCATTGTAAGTAAATTCCACTAAGAATCGATATTACATCCAACACTTAGGTTCTCTGTAACAATATGCTCTTAGGATGTCTTTTATGACTTGATTGCATTGCTCTATTTGGCCATAAGTTTTTTGGTGATATGCTACACTAACGCATAGTTGTGCATTAATAGCTTCAAATAAGCTCTTCTAGAATATTGAGAAGTAAAGAGAATCTCAATTCACTAACAATTCTTTTTGGCAACCTTGAAGCTTAAAGAATTCTTTGATACATTCTTGCAATATTTAGGTCTTGTAGTTTGCTTGACAGAAATGAGATGACAAAACTTTGTTAGCATATCCGTAATCACCATGATATAGTTATATCCTCCTTGGATTAAAGGCAACCCTACCATGAAATCCATGCGAATGAATTCTCACTTCATTTGTGGAATATCAAGAGATTGAAGTTTACCTAGCATTTTAACATGCTTCGCTTTCATTCTTTGATAGGTTAGGCATTTAATGATATACTTAAGTATATCACCTCTAAGCTTTTTCCAATGATAGCTTTTCCTAATTGCATTGGTATATCCATGATGTCCTAAAAATGGTGAGTCATGCACTTCCCAGAGTATCTTCTTCCTTAGTTTGTAGGTAAAAAAAATGCATAATCTTTTCTTAAAGTACACAAGCTCTTGCATAATTACACAATTGAATGTTCGTCAATGTTTGAATAATCAAGAACTAGTGGTTCTTCTTGTCCAAGGCATCATGGTCCATTTCTCTTTCCATTTTTGGTCTCCTTTTCTTCTTCTTCTTCTTCTTCTTCTCCTATGAGAGTTATACTAAAGCAATCATTCCTCTTCCTCATTCTGTAGCATCTCTATTTTGCCCAAGAAATTGTATTTGTCGAGGAGGTTGGTTTAGCTTGGGATATTGTCTTTTATAATGGCCTAGTTCATTGTAGTAGAGACACCTTTGAGCACCATTATTTTAGTTTGATTGAAAAGGTATTGGTTGTATTAACCTTGGTCTTGTTGCTTGCATCAAATTGTTGTTGCCCTTGCACTCTTTTTATGAGGCACATGATTCTTTATTGGGTGAGTGATCCTTGACCACAATATCTTTCATTCCTTGATTTTCTTGGGCCATTTCCTCTATTCATTTTTGGTCTCCATTGTGGGCTCTTCTTCTACTTCTTATTCTCTTATGAGAATCATTCTGAAGCATTCCTTCCTCTTCCTCTTTTTGTTGCATCTCTATTTTGGCCACAAAATTGCCCTTGTTGGGGAGGTTGGTTTAGCTTGGGATACTGTCTATTATAATGGCATGGTTCATTGTAGTAGAGATACCTTTGAGCACCATTATTTTAGTTTGATGAAACAAAGGTATTGGTTGTATTAACCTTGGCGTTGTTGCTTGCATCAAATTGATGTTGCCCTTGTGCTCTTTTTATGAAGGCAAGGGATTCTTTATTGGGTGATCCTTGACCTCAATATCTTTTGCTCCTTGATTTTTCTTGGAGAATAAGTGGTTTAGCTCTTATCAAAGCATAGACTTGAAAATCTATGGAAATTATACTTGCTTTGCCATCATCCCTAAAACTAAAGCAAACCATTGTTGCACTTGGTTCAAAGAGAGTGAGAACAAGGGGGAGGAATGCACATCGACTCCTCTACCCATAAGGTAACTAAGACCACCTTGCCATAGGAAAAATCTATCGAGGATCTAACCACTTGCTTTCCTTGCGGAGTATTTTTAGTTTTCTAATTATTCTAATGCATTTTAGATTGACATATAAAGTGATTTTCATTAATTAGTCCATTAAATAATATTCATTCTCATAAATTAAGCGTACACATGAATATAAAAGAAATTAAATCTTTTGAAAAATAAAATATTTATTTACATTTATTATCTTTATTTTCATCCCAATAGTTGTTCCAATCCATATTAGGACTCCACCCAAAGGCAAAAAATATACCCACCAAGTCCTCCCTCAACTAGTATCGAGACATTCTAGGAGATCCACTTGGGTTTGCAGGAGATAACATAGTCCTAGATGCTAAATTATTGCATGTTCAATGCTACTCCTAGCATTTGGAGCATTAATGGGAGTTTGAGGTCACTTTTCAGTCTTTTAGCACGTAAAGAGAGTGTGTGTACTTTACCAAGAGAAGAAGGCTTTCATTATGGAACTTTTTAAAAAAAATCATTTTGTTATTAAAAATAATAATTTTGGCATTTTTTTCATTGTTAGTTTTATTGAAATGGCTAGAGTAATTGTCACTTTCCAACACTTAAGTGGATTAATTGTTAGTCTTGCTAAGATGGGTTGGAGTGATTGCCATCACATTTTAGCCCTTTCTCTTATCAAGAAAAAAAAAGGTAGTGGAATTCTCTTGTTTGAAATATTTTCCTGTTCGTCTCCTTCTCTCTTCCTCTACTCCACACCCCTTGGAGTTCCTCTTTGTTTTCTCTCCACTCGCCGCATGTTTTTGCTCTTCATCTTCCTACTTCATGGATGCGTCTTCTCGGTGTAAAAGACCTAGTGCTTCCATCGAGTCCATAGTCATTTACAATATGTGTGATGAGTAAGACAAGCAGGTTCCCTTGACCCAAAAAAAAAAAAGAGAAGAAAAGTTGGATAATCATGTAGTAAAGAAAGTGAAAGAGGTCCTCATTAGCCAACTAATCTTATATGTTGCAAGGGCAGGGCAACTAATTTTAGGCTTGGTGGCTCCAAGAAGACAATCAAAGACGTGTATGTGTAGCATGTTTTCATGTACAAGGAGCTTCACAACTTGAGCCCAATGCCTCTGATCTTCCTCTCCATAGACCCAACTGTTAGTGCATTTCAGTTGCATATACTTTCTTGTATGAATAAAGGTCTTTGTTTCTTATTCATCTTGTATTGATAAGACCATTTGATGTTAACAAACTTGTATCCATCAAGTGTCAATAGGTGGCAACTAGTGGAATCTATGGTAGATGTTAGATGTCATTCACACCTTCATTGGTGAAGAGCTTTACAAGGGGATGACTAAAGCAACACTAGCTAAAAGGGGCATATTATTTTATGATCATTTTTACATACCACCTTCCTCTAGTGAGAAATGGGAAAGTTTGTCTAGCCTTCCCCTTCTAGATTTTAAGAGTAGAGAGTGGCCATTGCCATATTCAATAATAAGGGAGGGCTATAGGTGTAAAATTTTTCATGAGGTGTAGAATGAAATGAAGCCTCTCATTTTAATTAAGAAAAGAAAAATATCTACTTTTATGTCTACAACCATTTTTGTGATTTCTCTTCCAGCATTGAAGTTCGAACCTGAAGAACCATGTTTCTAGTGAAATGCCTATATCAAGTTTCATAAGAAACCTTTGATACATCCAATTTCAATAAAGAAGAGAAAAAGACAATATAAGGTAGCCAAGTTGTGGATGCAAGATGGGATATGAAGATATAAGATGGAATCGCTTAAAAGGGTGCAACTAGATTTTGTCATTTACAAGTATATGTTTGCCACTCAAAACTTCATCATGAAATTTTTGTACAAAGATGTTGATGTTTGGTCGCACACTGAACTTTTGTAGACAAAGTGATGGATGAGTCATTGCAAAATTACATAGTGTAAAGGCCTTGAAGGCCAAGGTCAATAGTTTCCCTGAGGGAAGGGGCCAAAACCTCAAGGATGGGAGTGGTTGCATGGGCGGCGAGGTTGACCTTGGGATTGGCAATGAGGTTGTGGCTTGGATTGGGAGGATTTACATGTTGTCTCCTCCATATCACGCCACAAAAATTCCAATTTTAGTGGCCTTGTCTCCACCCCTTATGATGCATTATCCACTACTTGTGACCCACTCTCCAAAGCTATCATAAATTGAATCCATTCATTCATATATGTCATATTAGCGTCATACAGTTGCGTGACCTCTTTCTATCCTTGCACATCCCTTACTTGGGCTGTTCTCTCTCTCTCTCTCTCTCTCTCTCTCTCTCTCTCATTCATCTCTTTGCACCACCTTCTTCCTATAGCAGTTGACAATTGAAGATACAAAATGCTAAAGGATGGAGATTTTGAATTTAACTTCAAAATTGAAGTACCTTTGTATATCAATAACTTTCATTAAAAATAAAGTTACAAAATGTGAGCTTTGATTGGCAAAAAAATCTTGCATTATAAAAACCACTCACATTTGAAAGCTTATATATAATTTTTAGGAGAAGAAATAAATTAAGGCACATTCTCCATCAACAACTAATGCTTGATTGGGTTGTTGTGGGATTTGCTCAATCAGTGTAGTCATGGTACGAAAAAGGTCATCTTGATGAACTACAATGCTCACTATGCAACTTACAAGTTTGCATGCAACTTTAGAGACACATGCCAATTTAATTCTCTTATGCTGACACCTTCAAAGAGCATAAACTAACCTTAAAAGAGAGCCATAGATACTTAATATCAATCTCTTCTATAGTATCTGCCAGCATTTGTAAAATAATGTGTGTTTGTAAGAATATTGTACATTATCTAACTCAAGCGATCCTTATTCAATCATTAAACTAGATAATAATCCCAAAAAGCACTAGTACTAAAACTAGGGTAGAAGAAGCTAGTGTACACAAAAAAGTAATGCTCTTAATCAAGCACTTACTACCAATAGTAGGAAATGAAAATAATTCACAGATCATCAATCATCATGTAAGGAAGTATTCTCAAAATTTGAGGATATGAGGTGTCATCGTCTCATAGAGGCCTTGATAATCATGAGTCTAGAGAATTTATGGTACTTTGTAGCTTTGATGGCGGCAAAGATATACTAAACTATCAAAAACTAGGAGGATTAAAAATAGTATTAAAGTAACATACCTAATGAGATCAAGGATTAAGATGCCCAAACAACAAACAATAAAAACTTACTAATGGAGGGTAGGAATAATGGAGTTGGTCAACTCCTCTTGATTAGGGTGAGAAAATGCCAACATTTTTGAATTGTAGTAAGTGCTAAGTGCTTTTGTAGTAATCGATTACTACACAAGCACTTAGTACTCGATTACTACAAAAGCACCTAGAGAGTCACTACCATGTGATAGAGGTTGTCATGTTACACTTTGTGAATTGTGAACGGCTTGGTGGTGACCCTCGAAGACAAGAATACTAAATGAGGGTCACCACCAAGTGATAGGTGCTACCCCATGGAAATACATTAAATGAGGGCCACCACTACTAACAAGGGGTAGAGGGTGCCACATGGCAATGGATTGCCACGAAACACCTAATGGTGATCCTCAAAGACCCTTCACAAAAGTGAACCCCTAGTGGGAGGACCATTGCTAAGGAAAAACTCTTAAGGTGCATGTAGTGGTTGAGATTTTCATGAAACAAAACATAGGTCACAACGAGATTGGTGTTGTGGTCATAGATGTACTTCTTTTGGGGCAGACTCCTAGTGATGGAAAGGTTAGAGATATGATCCTTCTAGGTGTGGGCTCAATGGAGAGCATGAGAACTCAATAGCCGATTGGCTAGGGGAGAGGTAGAATAGAGGGCCAAGTGAAGGCTAGAGTAAGAAAATGGAAAAACACATACAAAGTATAGTTTAATGGAAGAGCTTTTGCATTAATTGGTTTAGAGTGTGGATATTGAGTATGAAGTGCTTTTGCATTAATTGGTTTAGGATGTGGGGATCGAGTACTAAGTGCTTTTGTAGTAATCGATTTTGGGTTTGGGGATCAAGTACTTAATACTTTTTAATTAATTGGTCTAGGTCATAAAGATTGAGTATTGAGTGCTTTTACATTAATAGGAAAAAATTATTTGCATGTTTTGATGAGCCCTTCTTGGGACTAAATTCAAGGTGCCACCACTAAGGATTTATGAAACACATGCTTGGTTCTCTTGGTTTCACAATAAAAAGTATTTCTATCGATAAAAGTGGTAATATGTATTAAAACATATGAAATATATTGTTGCAAGTACATTTGAGAGGGGTTCCCATGCTACATGCTAATAGTTTGTTGAATTTGGTATCAAATTCCCATTGTGGGGGCATATGTGCTTGGCTAGTGTAGAAGGCTATTCCATATCATAACATGATTTAGACGTTTTACAAAAAGGGGCAACGAAAATTCAATCTAGGAGTTGGATTAGCTTTAGAGAAACAAGGATAGGAATTCGGTTTATATTTTGAGGGGCTACATCCATTTCGGGGAAATATAGAATGTATATGTTGAGGGGACACACATCCATTTTGGGAGAATCCAAGATGCATATGCTAAGGGGGGCACACATAAGCTAGACATGTACTAGCATCTTGGGCACCAGCTTGTTGGATTGGGGGTTGGGCCTAAAGCTGAAGCAAGAGGATTAGGCATATGATTCCATTTGAAGTTATAAAGTACAAAATATTTGGTGAGTTTAACTTCACAAAACTTGCATAATATTTGGAGTCTCTTCATTTTGATGTTGGTGGATAAGTAAGGGGCTGTAATTTTGCACCATTGATGAAGACACATGGCTTCCATGCAAGAAAGGGACATGGTATCCATTGTAGGTGACAAGGCCTGAGATATGGGCAGGGAAAAGAGGTTGCTACAACCCAAATGTAAGGGTGTTTGGGAACCCCTATAGAGCCACTAAGGTATCAATATAGGGGAGATCTAAGTAGGCTTTCATGCAACACACCTTTGTCTAGAATCTTAGAGCAAGCCAACAATCCTTGATGAAATGAAAGAAAGATCAACTGGTAAATGATGAGCATGAGAGATTGTTGGGGGGCATAGGGCAAATAGACTAGATCTCACACTATCTAGAAATCTAAGACTAATATATGTAATGATGGTAAAAAATGACATGTGTCATCTCCAAAAAGGCATATCATTGACAAATTTTTAAAAGCTTGTCTTTATAGGAAAAATAGCCAAAATAGAAAAAAGAGCTGTCAAATTTAGGCCTTGGTCATGAGATTGAGTAGGCCTCAAATTTGAAGGTTTCCCCAACTTTTCATTTAGAAGGTCTTAAAAGAACTCCCATTTTCTTCTCAAAATGCCATATTGGAAAATTTGGGAATCTCCCAAGTTCCACTTTCAAATAAGGAGTAAAGATTTAACCAAGTGGCTAAATCTTAACCCCATATTTGAGAGTGGGACTTGGGGGATATACTATTTAGGAAAAAATTCACCTTCAAGTAAGGGGATAAGATTTGATCATATCTCTAAATATTAATCACATTAGAAATTTCCAAATTTTATGAAAATTCCCAAATTCCTGAATATGTGGTTTCAAAGAGACTTGAAAGGCACATAACTATTTTTCTAAATTTTGAATATTTAATTTGAAGGGTAATATATTGTTTTGTCTTCTTTAGAAAGCTAAAACCCCCTTTGAGCTGCATTACAACCTTCAAATATTAGGCTTACATGAGAGGGGAATGATGGGAGGCTTAAAGACCCTTCGAGGATACAATTGAGAGTGGCAACAGTAGCCAATATGGTGATGTGATGGGAGGATGAGAGCATGTGGATTGGCCACATGGTGGGGAACAAAAAGTATTACATGTGCCAATAATCCCTTAAAAAATAGCTATATGTTTTTAACACTTTTAACATATCTTTCAAGTCCCCCCCCCCAAAAAAGAAGAGAATCCTTTAAAAACCCATTTAGCTAATTCTAAAAAGTGCAAATGGAACCTTGTGACTAGCAATGTAACCTTCCCTTCCACCAAAAAAGGAGAGAATCCTAAAAAAGTACCCCTTCCATTAATTCTAAGGAGTGCAAAATAGGACCTTAGAGCTAGTAGTGTAAGTAAAAGGGAATCACCCATTAACTCCACGGAGGGATCACTGACCATACATGTGTACCTTACACCGCTAGGAATAATTGATTTACTACACCTATCTCTCTTGATCTCCTTCAATCATGTTGGCTCTCTTGTTCTCTAGTGCATCTATTCTCGTTTGGCTCTTGCATCACCTTAATCTCTTGCCGTTGCTCCCTTGATGTGGCAAATCAATGAGTCCATCTAGCAATGGACATTGGCTCTTCGTGCGAGGTGCCATTCAACAATGTAATAGATGTGGGCTATTTCTGACTTCATGCTATTTCTAACCAAACTGAATAGAAACTTCATACATCTAGATGCTCTTTAAAGGAACATGTGTAGTTTCCCTTGTCAAGAATCACATGGTTGGGGGACTTTCTTAAGTTGTAATGCCAAACACACACCATACACACAAGAGGAAGCTCACTCAAGAATATAAGAAGAGAGATGGAGGCCAAAACATTTTCTTGCTGGTTTTTTCTTATTCTTTCTTACACAATACAATGTACACAAAGTATAGCTAAGATACAACATAAAGTAATGTGGCCTAGTAAGTCAAACAATGCATAACTGACTATACAAATTGACTAGCACTATAACTATGTAGCGATAGCTAGGTACAATAAACTAAATATAATAAATGATAAGTCAGTGGCCATGTGAGGATCATAATGACCACGAATGTGCTAAGTGTAAATGTGCAAATCCATCTAACCAAGCGGTTCATCATCGATGTCCGCACATGTTGAACTTGCCATCTCAATACTCCCTCTCAAGCTCAATTGTATCTCTGCAATTCCAAGTAAGCTTCAAAATTTTTGAAGCTTCTCTACACCCAATGCCTTTGTAAAAATTTCAACTATGTGATCTTGTGTGCTAACATATACCAAGTCGATTTCTCCTATAAGTATCTTCTCTCTCACAAAGTGGTAATGCACCACCTCAATGTGTTTTGTCCTAATCTAGAACACTGGGTTCCTAGCTAACTGTATGCTGCTCATGTTATCATAGTGAATGATAATTGGACCATTTCTATGCACATCCAAATCACTAAATAACTTTTGCAGTCATACCACCTTGCATACTGCCATAGCAACACCTCTGTGCACTCAACCTTTGTACTCAATAAATCAATTGTAGGTTGCTTTTGCTGCTCCACATAACTACTGTACCATGAGGAAAAACATGAATATGCTAGTAGATCTTTTGTGAGACATGCTACCAACACAATCTGCATTTGTGTATCCAAACACTTGTATATCCTTACTTGCCTCATAAAAAAGTTCATAATTCAAAGTGGACTTCACTTACCTCAATATACGTCTAATTGCATCCAAGTGAGGCTTTCTAGGAATTTGCATAAACTAACTAATGAGGCCAATAACATAGCTAAAGTATAGCCTTGTGATAGTCATGTAAATCAAAAATTTTACTATTCTTCTAAACATAGTAGGGTCTTCTATCTCATCCCCAACATCAAAACTCCACATTTTACTCCAATGGCATTAAAGAGTATTACATGTTATCATACCATACTTGGACAACATATCCAAGCCATATCCTCTTTGGAATAGCCATATAGTATCATCACATTTGATCACCTTAATACCAAGAAAGTACCTCAACTCACCCAAATCCTTCATCTCAAACTTTTACTTCAAAAAGTCCTTAACTTTAATAATCCCACTGTCACTATTACTTGTAATAATCAAGTCATCCACATAGATGACAATGATGACCAAACTTGCATCTCTTTTTCTCACATTAAGTGAGTTATTAGCATCAGAAATATAAAAGTCAATATTAACAAGATACTCTTTGATCTTGTCAAACCATGCTCTAGGTGCTTGCTTCAACCCATAAAGCACCTTCTTTAACTTGTATACATTGTGGGATACTCTAAATCCTCATAAATTGTCAGTTGTTTCATAT
This sequence comes from Lygodium microphyllum, assembly GCF_053477565.2. NCBI lineage: Eukaryota > Viridiplantae > Streptophyta > Polypodiopsida > Schizaeales > Lygodiaceae > Lygodium > Lygodium microphyllum. The sequence goes on from NC_141141.1 coordinate 38,290,390, forward strand.
ACAGCTCTTCTTGCATTTTACCATGCAAAAAGGTATTTTTTATCTCCATTTGCTACAAAATCCAACCTTTGGATGTTGCCAAAGCAATCACATATCTAGCAGTTGTCATTCTAGCAATTGAAACGAATGTCTCTTCATCATCTATGCCATATCATTGAGCATAGCCTTTTGCAACCAACCTAGCCTTATACATGCTAACCGAGCCATTTGCATTATGCTTGATTTTGTAAACCCACTTACGACCAATTGATTTCTTGCCCTGAGGCAATCGTACTAGATTCCAAGTCTTATTAGCTTCTAATGTAGCCACCTCCTCATCCATTGCTACATCCCAATGAGCATGACCAACAATATCCTTAAAAAAAGTGGGCTCAACATCCTCAACCACCTTTACTATATAAGCATAATGGTGAGCTTCATAACCTTCAAAACCAATTCTTTTAATATGGTATTTGATCCTGTTAGACCTATGTATCATTGAATTACATGGTGGAGCCTTTATATTACCATGTGCTCTTTGTACACCTAGTATCCTGACTAAAGGAATACCAAGCTCATCATCCAAAATCTTCGAACCACTGGAATCTCCATAAAATCCCAAATGACTAGTAGATGCATCATTACCATCTGATACTTTCTTCTTTCCTTTGTCTTTACACTTGCAAAACTTGTAGATGCACTTGAAGATGTAGAGCTACTCCTTAATCTCCTAGACTAAGGGCTACTTGTAGATGTAGTACCAGATGATGTTTTTGGTTCACTAAGGCTCCATAATTCTTTCTTTTCTATGACTATCATAATCATCATCATCATCCAACGCATCACCAATAGATTCATACCAATTTCTCATCTCATAAAAAATAACATCCCTACTCTGAACTCACTTGTGACGAGGTTATAATAACAATACTCTTTTTGGTCTAAAGAGTATCCAATAAAGATACATTTTTCAGCCTTTGGGTCAAGCTTCTTTTGTAGCTCATTTTGCACGTGAACATATGCAATACATCCAAATACTTTCAAGTGTGACACATCGGGCTTCTTGCTTGTAAAGCATTCTTCGAGGGCCATCCCATGAATTATAGCTATGAAAGTTCTATTCATAATATAGATAGCAATAGGAACATCTTTAGACCAAAAGTATTGTGGCATATTCTTTTTAGCCATCAATGCCCGTGCAACTTCTATAATATGTCTATGTTTCCTTTCTACAACCCCATTTTGTTATGGGGTATACCTGTAAGTAAACTATCTCTTTATCTCATGAGATCTTAAAAATTCACTAAACTCATTAGAGAGGTACTCTTCCCCTTCACTTGATCTCAAGCATTTAACTTCAAGCATGTTTCTATTTCAACAGCAGCCTTGACAGTTTTGAAGTGCTCAAATACATCACTCTTTTCCTTCATGAAATATGCCCATAGCTTGAATCTTAATAATCATTAATAAGCATGACAAAGTATTTGACGCCACCAAGAGATATGTTTGGTGTAGGCCCCAAACATCTGTTGCACAACATTAAGTATGTTTCTACTCACATCTGTGTCATGCAAATAAAGTTGTCTTGCTTGCTTACCAAATTGACATGCTTTACACACTTTATGAAATTCTGCGACTCTAAAAGCAGGCAACCCTGTAACCAATCCTTTGGATTGCATTAATTTCAACATTCGCATATTTTCATGTCCAATAGGTTTATGCTATATTTCAATGTTTATCACTCTTTTTTCTTTAAGCATACATAGCAACATTTATAGCAGGATTTCCAACATCTAAAGTGAACATACGCCCAACTCTACTTGCTTGCGACTAACTTACACTTATCCTTAAAGTCTTCTACAAAATAACCTTTTGCCTTAAATCAAACATGCAATCTTTGCTCTATCATTTGGCCAATAGATGCTAAATTCTTTGTGATTGATGGCACATGTAATACATTTGACAGACTCTTTGTTTAGTCATCATGCAAGGACAAGGGAACCTTTCTAATGTATGAAATTGGGTGGCATGAATCATCACCTGTCTGCATATAACCTCAATTTTGCAAATCCTAAATCTCTCCAAACCATTCAACATGATTGGTCATATGATTAGGTGCACCTGAATTGACATACCATACATTATCATGTGTCTCCTTTCCTGTAACAACATTCATTATATGTTGCATAATAAATATACACTTATTTTTATCTTCATTTTATCATAAAGATGATGAATACTTTTCTTGCTACAATTTACCATTGCAGATATCATCCTTCTTAGCATAACAATGGGCTACAATATCACGCATTGCATCAATCATTGCCAAAGCATCTACAATGCTCCTCATATTCAAAACATGCTCATTGATAGATATTTTTCATTTCTTCAAAGTATTTAACTCTTACTTGAGTTAAATCTTTTGTACCTTTGTATTTATTGAAAACATGTTCTAAAAAATTATCCAAGCTATATGAAATTTTTTTGCATTTTTTATATGCCGTAGCATAGTATTATCAATGACTGCAGATAGTCAATACATCATCTTTTGTCCTTTGCATTCAATTCTTTCCATACCTTTAATTCATCTATAATCGCATGGTTACTTAGCTCTAGCTCATTTTTAAAATCTAAAATGAACTTGTAAAGGCCTTTTCCAATAAAGTAAGTTCATCACATGGAACTTCTATGATGGATAGTTGTTCTTATCCAGTTTCTCAATGATGGGGTTTCCCTTGTTCTCTGCCATTATCACAAAAATGATACAAAACAACAAGCAAGTCTTCTATAACCTTTCACAATAAGTGCGTAGCAATATACTAAGTAGCCTTTTTCACTGAACTGCTCAATAGTATATGTAATTTGCAATGTGTTTACAGATAAAAATTATGTTTACTTCTTGTCAAACACCTCAAAACCTATAGATTTGAAATATGTAACCTATGCACCCACTTTCGACTGACACAATTGAACTTGTAGTATGCCCTAAAACTATTGTGCGTAACCTTGTTTGTCTAAGACAGGGCTCGAAACAGCCTCAAATAGCCAAAAAAACAATGGAAAAGGACTAAAGGGCTTATATGCAAAATATACAGTGCTCTACTCGCACACCAAATCTCAGTAATTTGAGACTTTTGCTCTACCCTACTTTCTCTACCTCCATAGGTACTATCCAAGAGAAAGAGTAGAAGAATCGAAGAGCTTCTTACCCATTGCTTGGTTGTTTGAATCCTTTCTTCTTCTCCTTCACTTTAGCCTTTAAAACCAACCTCTCTCAGGGGCGTCACTTTGATATCATATCAAGAATTGCGTGGTTGGGGGACTTTCTTAAGCTACTGCGCCAAATACACACCACACACAAGAGGAAGCTCACTCAAAAATACAAGGAGAGAGACGAAGGGCAAAACATTTTCTTACTGGTTTTTTCTTCTTCTTCCTCACACAATACAATATACATAGAGTATAGATAATATAAATAAAGGAAAGTGGCCTAATAAGTCAAACAATGCATAATTGACTATACTAATCAAATGGCGCTATAACAATGCTAGTTGTAGGTAGGTACAACAAACTAAATATAATAAGTGATAAGTTAGTGGTGGCCATGTGACGATCATAATGATCATTGACGTGCTAAGTGTAGATGTGCGGATCCATCTAACTAGGCGGTCCATCATCAATGTCCACACATGTTGACCTTGCCATCTCAACATACCTAAAGGCAATGCCCTTGGCGGTAATTTAGGATAGACTCGATGAGGACCATTGTGTGGTGTAAACCCATAATGGATCACCACCAAGTGAGAGGTATCTCCAATACCAAGTGGAGAGTCATCATATCACCCTCCAATGACCTTCGTGTGGGTTGAACCCTAAATTGGTCACCACCAAGCTAGAGAGGCCCTTCCCATGGGTGGCAGGGCCTTTTATAATTTGGCAATAACCCTACTATGGTCAAAACTTACAAGGGTTCACAATTAAGAGAGAGCCTCCTCCCATGTGTGGTGAGTCCTTTATCACTTAATCATGACCCTTATATAGTGTAAACCCACAAAGGGTTAGTATTAAGCGAGATAGGCCCCTCCCAAGGGCAGAGGGCTCCATATTGCTTGGTGATCACCATGTGTAGTGAATCTTAAATGTGTTACTTCCACAAAGCAAAAGAGGCCTCTCCTAAGGGAGGAGGGCTCCTGTATTGCTTGGTGGTGACTATCATGTGTGGTGAACCTTGAATATGTCCCCATGAAGCAAGAGAGGCCCCTCCCCCAGGGGTCAAGAGCCTCCATATCACTTGTTCGTGACTCTCCTTTTTGCGGGTGAACCCTACATGGGTCAAGTGAGAGGGGCTCCTCCCAAGGGTGAAGGGCCCCTATATCACTTTGTGATATATCCTTTCATTTTGGGACGACCATGGTTGATTGGTAAGAGATCCAGACAAGATTAGTACAGAGGTCAATTGGAAATCTATCTAGAGAAGCCAGTTCATAAGAGGGTGATCTTTGACATGAAAACAGGGTCCATCATTCAAAATGGACATGAAAGTGATGTTGGAGGTGATGAAAGTAGTGATTCAAAAAAATTCCAACCTTGATGAGGAAGATAGAGAATGAGAAGCTAGCCTACTCTCTAGGGATGTTGACCTCTTTGGGTTGTCAATCCATGGTTCAAAAAAAGAGGAAAAGTGGTAAATATTGGTACAAGAAGTATAAACTTCATGCTGGAAACATATGATTAGCAACTTGAAATGAATGTTGGACTGCCTAAGCTTATGAATATGCTGGGAAATTGACTTGATTAATGATGAAAGAGATGAATATTCAACCATTTTTCAAAAATAACCAAAAATGTTTTCTACAAAATATCACCAATAACTGAGGGGTACTAACAGCATTATGCGCCATATCAAATTGAAAGAAGGGTATAACCAGTGGCTAAAAAACTTAGAAAACTTGATACAATTCATGAAAATGTACTTAAAGCTAAAATTCCGAAGTTTCTTGACGCTAAATGTATCTATCCTGTTGATGATGCAAAGTGGGTGTCTCCTATTGTAATCAGACCAAAGAAGAATGGAAAGTGGAGAGTATGTGTTAATTTTAAGCCTATTAATGCAGCTACTAAGAGGGACTATTATTCTCTTCCATTTTAGGATGATATCTTGGATCAAGTAGCTGGTCATGAATTTTACAGTGTGTGCGATGGATACTCTGGATATTTTCAAATCAGAAGAGCGGAAGAAGATCAGAAGAAAACAATGTGCATCACCCCATGGGGATGCTTCTATTATAGAGTGATGCATTTTGGTTTGATGAATGCATATGCCAGCCTTTCAAGATGGGTTAGTTGGGTATTTTCCCCTTTCATTAGGAAATCGTTGCGGGTGTTTATGGGTGAATTTTATGTGTACAGCTCAAGGGCATTACACTCACAAAAACTTGATGAAGTTTTTTGCAGACTTGAACTATCCAATACACTCAAAGAGGTGTCATCTTCTACAATCCTCCTTTTCATTTCTTTGCTATTTGTATCTCCTAAGGGGATGAGAATGATTCAAAAGGAACTTTTGAGCAAATGTTGACTTCTCAATGCTGGCACCATCCTGAAGCTTTACATTGTGAGGTGGCTCTCATGATGCCAAATCTTCTATATATATTTCCATAGCCCCCACTCAAGCACAAACTTGATGGAATGGTCGTGACACCCAAGTGCATGCCTTTATTTATCTATCAGTGAAGAGAGGTCTTATTCCCCATATCTACATGTGCAAGATAGCAAAGCAAGATTAGGATTAGCTTACTTCACTTTATTAGGTGCACAATGAAGCTAGAGTTTGGGGGGATCACTCATAAATATAGGTTATATCACATGGATTCAACATAAGGTATTTTTCAAATACCATTTTTTATTTTTCTAACATACAAAAAGATGCCATATAAAGGTGTCATTTATAGATTGAATAGAAAAGGTGTGTGTTTTATTTAAGGAAAACTCACATATGAGAGTATTTACAAATAAGGATTTAACACATGTGAAATATAAGGTATTCATATAGTGCACCCCCTATGAGCCAGAGTTGCTTATCTTTGCAACAATCAACCAAAAGATTTATATTTGGATGGAGGTGGTAACATGAATTTAGTTTAATAAGTATTAAAGATCTTAGAGACAAGTTACTCAATATTGATGAGGTGATGCTTGATAAGTAGCTTGTATCCATTACTCTTACTAGTTTGAGTGAGTCTTATCAAGGCTTTGCTACTACCCTAAAGTTTAGTGACCATATGGGCAACCAAGTCACTTATACCTTTTACTAGCTTGTATATTTATTTTTGTAGAAAGAGGAAGCTATCTCAATTGCAATGCTACCATGGCATTTTATCAAGCCTTTTCCAACTAGTATTGAGAAAAAGGGAATTCTCGTGGAAGATCTAGGAGTGATGGCAAAGAATTAGTACTTGCATATGCTAGTCACTACACCTTTTCTTCACGTGCTGCTTCTAGATCAGCCACTTCATGTGCTAGTCCAACTTCAACTAGTGGCCAAAAAGATACTTCTTTAATAAGGGAAAGGGATGCAACTACTACAAAAAACTATGGCATGACATCACTAAATGTCATATGTGAGTTGCATCATTGGAGTAGTCCAATCTAATGCATGGATTTTTAGCTTAGAAGATAGTTTGACATTGTTTTATGAAGACTCTTCCTTGACCAAAGTCCTAGGTTATTCATGCAAACCTTGCATTCTTTATACACCTTTTAAAATGCGATCTATCATTCTCTATAAACACACACACACACACACACACACACACACACACACACACACACACACACACACACACACACACACACACACACACACACACACACACACACACACACACACACACACACACACACACACACACACACACACACACACACACACACACACACACACACACACACACACACACACACACACACACACACACACACACACACACATTGCGGGCCTCCCACTAGCCTAAGTTGTTACCTATGAGACTTATAATAGTCAAGACACCTAGTAATTTTAGGGCTAGGGTTTTTTATGAAAACCCAATTTGTGCATTTTATCACATCAATATGCTCATTATTTAGTGTGGCCATTTGATCATTATACTTCCATTCATTGATTGAGAACATATACCTTGATTTGTGATTGAGAATCATTGTGCTACAACTCTCTCTCTCTCTCTCTCTCTCTCTAACAATTACTCCACACAGGCCAACAATCATTATGCGGGGAGATCCTAAATGGGGTAAAAATTCATCATGAAGACACATATATAAAAATTACAAAACCTTAGTAATTTGAGAGACCAAGATTTACATTAAATATGGATTTCCTAAAGTCAATCTTTTTGGGAGTTGAATGCTATAATACTTTTAAGGGAAGATCTAAGATATCATCAAATGTGAAGCCATTATTAACTATGACTACATAATTATCACCCCCTTTAGATAAAGAAAATGTAAAATGAATATTCTAGCTATTCTCAATGTAGGATTCGTCTTTTTGAATTTCCAAGGTTGCACCCTAAGTGGTAACCCTCCCTTCTTATTTTCATGTTGCCTTCTCTCTCTTAAGGTGTGTTCCTTTCACATCTCGTTGCTTGTGCTACCTACCTACCTCCCTTGTATTTCTTATGTGCAATGAATGGGACTTAGACAAATTCTTATTATTTCAAGAGTTTCCTTTCTTCTCAATGGTTTTAGGCTGCCTCTCATACAATAAGTTTGTAATCTAGCTTTGAAACAAGAGTTGCTGCTAAGCCAGCCCGTTTAAAACTATACATGTCTTTACACTCAATCCATGAATGAATGAAATCACAAATAGATCAAATTTTGTAGTAAATTCATCAACCTTACATTTCTCATGTGGGAATCTCACCGCCAAAAGGAATCTTGACGGTCACATGATTTGAGTGATGCCTCATCAAGATCTCAAGCTACTAATCTGCAACTTGAAAGGAAGAGTCTGGGTGAAAGCACATAAGTGGAAGTAAGAGAAAAGTAAGAGCTATGGCAGATGGAGAAAGAGAGCAAGATAGAGAGATATTGTATGTGGAAACTCCAGCAATTACAATGTGTGATCAACCTTTCCTTATTCAATAGTCACATAAAGAATAAAGAATAAAGTGACAATAATGGGTGCTTGCCACTGTAGTGTACAAGTGTGGGGTCATGGTGTGTGAACTAAATATAAGGCAATGTAAGCACATGCACATTTGCCCCCAACAACCTCACTTAAAGCCGAATATGTCTTGAGTAAGGAGAGAAGAAAAAGCGACAAAGTATAAATGTACACAAAGTACAATAAGATGAGGAATAGATGTCATCTCATCCTATGTCCATCATCTTTCTAAGAAAGGTAAAACATTGTGTTGAGAGACTTTAAGTGAGAAGATTTACATGATTCTTGGCAGTTGAGATCTTAACAAGCTCAATAGACTTGTCCTCTACCACCTTCCTAATGAAGTGATAACGTATCTCAATGTGCTTTATCTTCACATAGAAGATCATATTCTTGGCCAATTTACTAGCACTCATAGAATCCGAATGCAGTCTTAGGAGTAATAGTAATATTAAGGTCTATCACCTAATAGCCTAACCATAGAGCCTCCTTGCAAACCTCGATTGTTGTTGCAACATACTTTACCTTAGCAGTAGATAAGGCCATGCATTTTTGCACCATGGGCATCTAAGAAATAGCACCTCTAGCAAAAGTGAAGACATATCTAGAGGTGGACTTCCTACCATCTACATGTCTTGCATAGTTGGAGTTAGTGTAACCCATGACTGTAGTATCCTAATCGCCATAGCAAACGCTTATATGTATAGTGCCTTTCAAGTACTCATGACATCACAATATCATCAACCACGTGTACCTGTATAGTGTACCACAACTCCCATTACAAATGCTATGTCAAGGCGAGTGGTGATCATGGCATACATCAAATTCCCCATTGCAGATGCATAAGGAATCTTGGCCATCTTAACCTTTTGCTCATCTAACTGGGGGATAATCTACTTGATTGACCTTCACATGGGAAGGTAAAGGATAGCTAATAAGCTTAACATCCTACATATGAAAGTACTGAAGGACCTTCTATATATACTCTTGTGACAAGTAAAGGAGCCCCTAAGAGCAATTATGCATAATGCACATCCCAAGAATATGTGAGGCTTACCCCATGTCCTTCATCTCAAAGCTCTTCTTGAGTTGAGTTTTTGAATCATCTAGCTCATCATGAGCTCTCCCACAATCACATATCATCTGCATAAAGTACCAAGATAATAAGACTACCATCACAAGCCTTCTTCATGTAGAGGCATGTATCCATATCACCTTTGAGAGTAAGACTACAATTTCATAAATGCATCAAACTTATGATACCATTCCCTAGGTGTCTTCTTAAGCCCATGAAGGCTCAACTTGCATACTACATGTTCCTTTCCCTTTTCCTAAAAGTCCTTAGGCTGCTACATATAAATCTCATCATGCAAGTCCCTATATAAGAAAGTTGTCTTAACATCCATTTGATAGAGATCTAGAGCTAATTGAGCAACTAAGGCCAACACCAAGTATAGGGTAGTCACCTTGACAATAATAGAAAATACCTTATCAAAATCAACGCCATGATCCTACTTAAAACCCTTAGTAATCAATTTGGGCTTAAATGCTAGCTTAGGGCATCCATGGGGTACTCTTCAACTTGTACACCCACTTGCATGGCAATGTATGTTTTCCATTGGTTGGGTAAAGGAACTAAATCCCCTGTATTGTTTTTCTACAATGAGTCATACTTTGACTACATGGCCCTCTCCCAAGAGTGACCATCATCTCTACGCATGGCCTTCTCATAAGGGACTCACCAAAATCCATCACCATAGCATAGTCCATGGAGGGCTCAAATCGATTAGGCTAATGTCTATCTCTAGTAGATCATTCCAAAACACACTATAGAACATGTACATTCTGTCCAATATCATGATCATGGGTGTTGGAATATCAATTGTAAGCTGTCTAGTCAGTTGCACAATAATAGGAGGCTCCTCTTGAAATATCACCCAGTGTACATCAACTACATGCTTAGGCTACTTATGCATCTTCTCCTCATGAAAAACAAAATTATGGCTGCAAATAACCTTTCAAGCCTATGTATCCATAGGTAATAGCCTATCTCATTTCCCTCCCCATAACTAAGAAAAATGCATTTCATTGACTTGGATCTAGCTTATTGCACTTGTCCTTGGGTACATGCCAAAAAGCCACATATTCAAAGACTCTAATATACACATATGAGAGAGGATTTCTAGACCATGCCTCCTCTACAACCTAGTAACCAATGGCAATGCAATGGAAAATTTTTAATCAAATGTATGATGGTAGTAACTACCTCAACCCAAAAATACTGTGGTAAGCCTACTTGACTAAGCATACTATGGACTCTCTCTTGTCTTGTTCATGCACTCTACAATACCATTCTAGGGTGGGGTGTAAGGGGTAGTCAACTAATGCTAAATACTCCACTCATTGGAAACTACTCAAGTGCTTTAGAGACATATTCATCCCCATTTTCTGGCCTTAGGTATTTCAACCTATACCCATACTGGTTCTCAGGAAGAGCAAGCCAATGCTGAAAGTTAGCCAATATATCCAATTTTTGTTCTATGGAATATATCTACATCTTGTGCGAATAATCATCAATGAAGTCACAAAATACTTCGTGCGACCTATTGTGACTGATAGGGAATGGGACCATATATGTTAGAATGAACAAGAACAAGAGGCTCACCCATGTGCATAATTCCAGAATTCTTATGAGAACTATATGTCTACCTACCTACCATAAAGACAATGGACAAGAATCAAAATTTTTGTAATCAAGAGGTAGAAAATATTGCAAATGAGTAAGCATTTTCATTCCCTTTAAGAACATGTGCCCAAGGTGATGATGCCATGAAAATACACGTGGTATATCAGTCAGCTAGAACACAGACAATAGACCTAGATACAAGCAACGGATAGAGGCCGCCAAACTTGGCATCTCAATTGAAGACAAGATTCCCATGGTTCCACATACAATAACCAAAAGATACATGATATCCTACATCATGCAACTATCCAACAAAGAGTAGGCTTTTAGTCAAAGCCAAAACATTGAGTACATCATCATGCAAACAAAAGTGTTTTCTAAAGAAAACTGCAATCTAACATCACCAATGCTAATAATATCCACTACAAAGTTATTTCCTAGTCTCAAACTACAATCTAACATCACCAATACCAATAATATAAAATGCAAAGTCATTTCTTAGTCTTACAAAAGAACCTATCATGCTATGATAGGAATGAAACCAATTCGTATGCGGGGTAACATGAAAAGAAGCCCTTGAATCAAGTAGCCAACACTAAGAAAAAGTGGACGAGGTATTAGCTGGCTTACTAGCATCAAGAGAAGAATTGTCAAGATATAATTGTTATCAAACTTAGGCTCTAAGGCATTTATCTCCTCAATTTTCATTATGGACTTACTAGGAATAATGTATCCTGCACTTTGCCCTTGCCTTTCTCTTTGTGCTTATCATCATGCATCTTATGGCACTACAACCAAAGATGACCTTGCTTTTCCACAATAATGGCATGTAAGAGAGACCTTACAACTACGAGGCTTATTGTGAGACCACTTGTGAGACTGAGACATCTGCAAGTCTCTACCACAATGATCATTGCCAATTTTACCATCATATCTACCCCTAACCATCAATGCATGAGAAGTACGGGCTACATCCACATTCTTTCCATTTATCTCCTTTGTGAATAAGGCACCCTCAATATCTTGGAGTTTCAAACCATCCTTAGGCATATTAACACACATGGTAGTATGCAAAAGAATCCCACGACTCAAGGAGTGTCACAACCAAGAACAAGGGAGGGAGATTATCCTTGAATTCAATACCCAAGAGCTATTTCAACTAGCACATCTATGAAGCATGAATTTGATTGTCATAAAGATTACATATATATTCCCATAACTACCAAGCATTGTCCTCAATGCCACAAAATTGAAATAAACCTGGTCTGACTATAACAATATAAGAGTGGATTTACATAGCCCATCCAACTCATCCCAAGTATCCTAATCAATACCTTTAAGCTCTACACTCTTGGTTTTTAAAGACCTAACCTGCTCCTTTTGAACCAATACTTGCCATATAATAGGTGAAATTTATGCCATCAAGCTTTTTGATATTGAAAATAGCACTATTATTTGAAGAACCAACCATAATGATAGTATACCAATGTAAAATCCAAGAGAATGGGCTATTTGCAAATCAGTCCCCCAAAACTTAGCCAAAACAAGGACAAAATAGGAGAGAATACCAAAGTATAGAGCAATTCACCAACTACAAGCAATAGACTATCAAAGTACAATGTATGCTGTCCAAGACAATGCTGAAAATTATAATTACAACAATGCTAAAATAAAGACAGCAATATATGTCGATCCAATTATGGAAAAATAGCCAAGAAAGAAAGCTCCCACTAATAGGGATATCCAAGTAGCAATGTGGATACAAAGAATGCAACTAGCAATGACTAAGCATAGACCATGGTATACCAAAGACTGTCACAAACTCACATTATCAGTAAACCATACATCCCATAAGCATATACATCACTAATAAACTACTAGTAGAGGAAAGTGTCGATGTACAAGGTATACTGAATCAAATCACCCCACAAGAGGAGATAATTTCATCCAATAGCATACAAGAGAGTATATAATTGAACCAAGATTCCCAATGCCTCAAAGAAACAAGCTGAATTGCATAAAGAATCCAAAGTTCTAATGCAAGTAGCAAGTAGCTCCCACTGAAGCAAATCTGAATGCCAAATGAGCAATACAAGATCAAGACATCAAGTACATGACCAATCAAAATCCAAGATACATTAGGGAGCATGAAACCCCAAGTAAGTCCTCAAACTCCTAATGTCAATGGCTAAAGAAACTGAAGCATAAAGCCAAAGCTCCAAATCATCCAATGTAGCTCAAATCCAAGTAGTAAAGCTATCCCCACCATCATATCTAGGGCTATGTGTCAAGGCTAGACATCAATGCATGTAGGTGGCATACCCATATCATTTTGTTGACTATATCTAGATGCAACTTTTTATTTCTAAATTGGGCTCTTTCTGGGGTGCCTTGCAACAGTTTGCTCTTAGCACTAGTCTTGGCTCCATGTTCCAATTATCATCATACGCTACCATTGGGGAGGCCATTTAGGATAGTTCTGATGTCACAATTGGTTCCCCCTCTAGTTCATGTGGTCTAACACTAGAACTGGATGGCTCTCTCGATATGGTTGACATTATGAAGATTGTGTCCATATAGCCAATATCTCTCTAGGTGCTTATTAGATCCTCTCTAGCATTATCAACTTCATGCCTTGGTAGTACAATACCAAATTTATATCAAAGAGTTGCTTATATTGTGGTGGCTAGCTTCTTCTTTAGGCTCTCCACATCCTCCTTCTCCTTGGTTGGCTTAAGTATAGGTGATTGATGTGATTGGATCTTAATCCTTAATTAAATCTCTCTAACATCACTTGAGTAAGCTTAGAGACTATCTTTTGTAATAGTTTTTTCCTCTTCTAACGCACTTGCTTAGTCTTTGCTTCCAAGGTCTTTGTGCTATGTAATAGGGATTCTTAGATATTCTATTAGAGTCCTTGAAGGCTCTCTTAAATTGTTCATGAGATTGCATAGTGTTTATATCTTTGGGATAGTAGAGTAGTCTTGGCTTTCTCTTGAGCTAGATTCCATCTTGTTTACATTGGGTTAATGTGCTCTCTAAGGTCTCTTTCGAGCTTTCTAGTTCTTCTTCTTGCATTGATATTTTGAGTGGCTTCAAGGGTCTCTTGAAAGGGAGCGACGAATCGAAGGTTGGAATCAAGAGCTATGGCGGGAGAGCAAGAGCAAGAAAGGGAGAGACTAGAAATGGGAACTCCAACAGTCACAATGTGTGACCGGTCCTTTCTTTATTCAAACTATCACTAAAAGAATAAAGAATAAAGTGATGGTGACGGGCACCCGCCACCTGCTGTGTGCAGTGGTGGTGATTGTCAGTGTAGTAATACACAAGCGGCTAGGCAGAGGCGCCTTTACCCCCAACAACCTCCCACTTAAAGGCAAATCTGCCCCAGTGAGGAGTGAAAAGAAAAAGAAAAAAGATAGTACAACATGTACACATGTACAACAGGATGAGGAAAGATGTCATCTCATCCCACGCCCATCAACCTCCCGAGGAAGGCAAAGCACTCTGTAGAGAGGGCTTTTCGTGAGCAGATCGGCAGGATTCTGGTTAGTCGAGATCTTGACAAGATCAACAGACTTGTCCTCAACGACCCCACATATGAAGTGATACCTCACCTCAATGTGTTTCGTCTTCGCATGGAAGATTGGATTCTTGGCTAGTTGAATAGCACTCATAGAATCCAAATGCAGTGTAGAGATAGCATCAATACCAAGGTCAGCAACTAAACGACCCAACCAAATGGCCTCCTTGCAAGCCTCATTGGCTGCAACATACTCGGCCTCTGTAGTAGAAAGGGCCGTGCATTTCTGCACCCTGGATATCTAAGAAACAACACCTCCAGTATATGTGAATACATAACTGGAAGTGGACTTCCTACTATTTGCATGTCCTACATAATCAGAGCTAGTGTACCCCACGACTCTTGTATCCTAGTTGCCATAGCATATACACATATTTGCAATGCCCTTCAGGTACCTCATGATACCCTTCACGGCATCCCAATGCTTCTTGCCAGGTGTAGCCATATAGTGTACCACAACACCAACTGCAAAGGCAATATCTGGACAAGTGGCTATCATGGCATACATAAGACTGCCCACACTACGGATGCATAGGGAATCTTGGCCATCTCAGCCTCCTGCTCTTCTGTCTGCGGACAATCAACCTGTGATACCTTCACATAAAAAGGCAATGGACAGCCAATAGGCTTTACATCCTACATGCAGAACCACTCAAGGACTTTATGAATGTACTCCCTCTGTGACAAGTAGAGGAGTCCCTGATGCTTGTCGCGTGTAATGCGCATACCAAGTATATGAGCGGCCTGTCCCAGATCTTTCATCTCAAAGCTCTTCTTGAGCTGAGCCTTAAGAGCATCTAGCTCATCATGAGCTTTCCTTGCTATCAACATATCATCCACATAGAGTACCAAAATCAATAAAGAACCATCACGAGCTTTCTTCGTGTAAAGACACGGATCCATAGCACTCCGGCTGTAGCCCTGTGACTACATAAAGGCATCAAACTTATGATACCACTCCCTAGGTGCCTGTTTCAAGCCATAAAGACTTTTCTTAAATTTGCACACTAGGTGCTCCCTGCCAGGTTCTGCAAAGCCCTTAGGCTGCTCCATATAAATCTCATCATGCAAGTCCCCATGTAAGAAAGCCATCTTGACATCCATCTAGTATAAATCCAAGTCAAGCTGAGCAACCAAAGCCAAGACTAAGCGCAGGGTGGTCATCTTAACCACATGAGAAAAGACCTCATCAAAGTCCACACCATGCTCCTGCTTAAAACCCTTTGCTACCAATCTAGCCTTGTATGCCGACTTGGGGTGTCCAGGGGTACTTTTTAGCTTGTACACCCACTTGCATGGCAAAGCCTTCTTGCCCGTAGGCAAGGAAACCAAATCCCAAGTGTCATTATTATGCAGAGAGTCTATCTCAGACTGCATAGCCCTCTCCCAAGAGTGACTGTCACCCCTGCGCATAGCCTCATCATATGTGAAAGGCTCTCCTGCATCTGTAACCAAGACATAATGCATCGAGGGCTGAAATCTATCAGGTGGGTGTCTGTCTCTAGTAGATCGTCTCACGGCAGGCTCTGCTGCTTGCCTAGCTGCTTGTCCAATGCCCTGACCATGAGCATCTACTACAGCTGTAGGCTGTCCAACTGGCTATGCAAGAGCTCTAGGCTCCTCCTGAAATATGACCCTGCGGATCTCAACAACTCTCTTAGGCTGCCTATGCATCTTGTCTTCATGGAAGACTACATCATGACTGCGGATGACTTTTCACACCTGCGGATCCTAGAGATGGTAACCCATCTCGCCTGCATCCCCATAACCAAGGAAAATGCATTTGACACTCTTGGGATTCGGCTTACTTCTCTTGTCCCTGGGCACATGACAAAATGCCTCACATCCAAAGAATCGGAGATGCGCATAAGAGGGGGGTTTTCTAGTCCATACCTCCTCTGCAACCTAGAAATCCAAACCACTAGAAGGTGATCTGTTTATGACAAGCACTGCTGTACTAACTGTCTTAGTCCAAAAGCTCTGTGGTAGGCCTGCATGGCTAAGCATACTGCGTACATGCTCCTAGATGGTTCTATTCATCTGCTCAACCAAACCATTCTGGGGGGGGGGGTAGGGGGGCGATCAACTAACGCTTAATACCCCTCTCATCACATAATTTCTCAAAAGCATGTGAGACATACTCACCCCCATTATCTGTCCTTAGGCATTTCAGCCTATACCCAGACTAGTTCTCAACCAGTGCAAGCCATCTCTGAAACATAGCCAAGACATCGGATTTCAACTTAATGGGATAAGCCCAAACTTTTCGTGAAAAATCATCTATGAACGTAACAAAATACTTTGCACCACCTATAGACTAACAAGGCATGGGCCCACAGACATCCGAATGTACCAATGCCAAGGGCTCACTCATGCGTGGCCTACCAGACTTCTTATGCGTAGACCTAGTCTACCTGCCATAAAGACAATGCTCACATGAATCAAAACATGCATAATCAAGGGGCGGTAAGTACTACAAACCAGAAAGCATTTTCATTCCCTTCAAAGACATATGGCCCAAACGGGCATGCCAAAGAGATACATGTGGGATAGAACCTACAGACAAAACATGATCAAGGGAAGAAGCTGATACAATCAAGGGGTAGAGATTGCCAGCCTTGGCACCTCTCGCAATCACAAGTTTGCCACGAGTAATCTTCCATGCAGAGTCTCCAAAAGATACATGATAACCTGCGTCATCAAGCTGTCCAGCTGACATGAGACTGCATGTCAAAGCAGGTATATGACGTACATCCTGCATAACAAAACTACTGCCAAAAGGAAACTGCAGCCTAACATCACCAATGCCCACAATATCAAGAGAGCTTTCATCACCCAAGCACACAGAACCCAAAACAGTACGGTATGAATGAAACCACTCTCAGCAAGGTGTCACATGAAAGGACGCACCTGAGTCCAAGAGCCAACACTGTGCATACATAGAGTGTATCTCTATCATCTGTGAAGCACTAGAAGAAGCTGCTAGGATATAATCATCATCATCAACATCCTCAAGCTGCATAACATTGATCTCTTCAATTTTAACACTGGACTTTGCAGGTACTATGTTGCGATCAGAAGACTTATCCTGCACTTTGTCTTTTCCTTTATCTTTGCGCCTTTCATTGCGCAATTCATGGCATTGTGGCCTAATATGGCCCTTTTTCCCACAATGGTGACAAGTAACATCTGCATTCTTGCCACGGGATTTGCTACGTGACTTCCCACGAGACTTGGATCGAGATTTTTGAGAATCCCGTCCATGGCCATTACTACTGCCATGCTTTCCATATCCATCATTCCTGCCTCTAACTGTCATAGCATGAGATACACGAGAGGCATCCAAATTCTCTTGAATCGGGTTCCGAATGCCCGAGATATGACAAAAAGAGTGATTTTTGGGCCAGATTTTGAAACAGGCGCAAAAAAAACATGAGCTAGTTGGGGGGGTCTGCTGTCCCACGTGTCAACAATGGGGCCCAAAGGGGGCACAAATGAGGGCCAAAGAAGGCCTACACTAAGCCTCAGCAAGCCTTGATAGGCTGGAAGCAAGATCCAAGTGAAGGAAGCTCCAAGAGGTGTGAGCTATGGCTGCCCACAACTTGTTTACAGCCTATGAGACCTGAGAACTGAAGTAAACCTTGAAGAAAATGATCAAAGACATCTGACATAATGCCCTAAAGGTGCCCAATAATGCTGGGAAGGTGCTCGAGAAGCCGAGGAGTGACGGGAGTGAGAAGGAGTCGGATATGGCTGCCGAGAAGGAGACCCAATGCAAGTAGGGAGTCGATGGAATGCTGAGAATGCCACGAACCAGGCTCAAGAGTCGAAAAGCAAAGCTCTGATACTAGTTGAAAGGGAGTGAGAAATCAAAGGTTGGACTCGAGAGCTATGGCGGGAGAGCAAGAGCAAGAAAGGGAGAGACTAGAAATGGGAACTCCAATAGTCACAATGTGTGACCGGGCCTTCCTTTATTCAAACTATCACTAAAAGAATAAAGAATAAAGTGATAGTGACATGCGTCCGCCACTTGCAGTGTGCAGTGGTGATGACTGTCAGTGTAGTAATACACGGGCGGCTAGGCAGAGGCGCCTTTACCCCCAACATCTCTTTGGTTGCTTTTTCCTTGTTTGCTTGGTGCAACCCTCTCTCCTCATCAAGGAGCCTTTGGACTCCTTAATGACCCTCAATGGTCTTGTCATTATCTTATTGCAACTCTTGATAGGTGTTTTCAAGGATTGAGGTGGTAACATTATGGTAATTAGGAAATGTATTTCACTAGTCTTAAATGTGAAACACCTAAAATGCCTAAAACATTTCACTAAACATGAAACGCCCTTTGTAAAATGATTGACTAAAACATGATTTGCAAATCAAATAAATCAAGTTTTCTTGATTTTTTAGGGATTTTGCATGAAATGTATATGATATTATCCCTATTGATCTTATGTAAGTTGTGAGTGTAAACTAATGCTTTGCATTCAAACCTTTAAAACTATTCTATTAACTTGATTTGGAACCTTTGAGATGAGTCAAACTGTCTCATATGTGTTATTCAATCATTTCACTTGGGACCTATGCAAAGGTGAAATGTTTCAAGATTTGACATTTCAAGGGTGAAAAGTTTTGGGCATGAAACTTTTCATGGTTACCTTAGAACATAACATACATTCTAATCATCTTGATTAGCAGGCTAGTATCTAGTTTAATGAAAGGTGTAGTTCAGTTATGAAGATGGGACTTTAGGCTAGTGTTGCATGATAATCTAGGTGAGTGCACTCTTGAAGCTAATCTCAGAAACCTTGGCTTTAGTCGCCCCTCTGCTTTTATGATGCACTATATATATCTACTAGAATGCCCTTTTAGCCTTGTAATCCCATGATGTATAGTCTCTAGTTAGTACTGATTTATTTTTTTCCGTACAATTGTTCTTTATGTGTTCCATGAGACTTTTTGGTATCTTGGCCATGTGAGTATTCTAGTGCATGTAGAAGAACATGGTATGTTCTATCACTGATTGAGCAAAGGAAGATATCTCCACCTCATGGTAACTTTAAAAGCCTTGTGGATTCTTTCATGTGGTTTTATTTTCCTCTTTATATCTAATACCTCTTCTACAATTTGGTTTGTTAGTGTTACATGCTACATGTATTTGCATCTCATTTATGCCTTGAAATTTTTGTATATGCAAAAAAATTTCAATTATTTTTAGCATGGCCTTAATTGGTACCCCCAATCATCAAAGTATGCAATGTTTCATGGCATTGCAGGATATACTGCTTAAGTATATAGTTTCATTATATGCAAATGTGTGTTTTTTGTTTATTCATGTATAAGGGAAAGAATGGATGTTCATTTTTATACACAATAATTTGGGGTATTATACAGCAATCTCACCTAGCTTTATCACATTTGTAGAAGTCTAGATTGTATTATAGGCAAGTGGGAGTCGCATATGTTGCATCACACTCAAAAGTCTTTTATGGCTTGTCTTTGTTCAACATTGATCATTAGACACCTTTTGATTTTGTGATATCTACCTTTGCTATACATTAACAATTATTGAATTAACCCAAAAGAGAGAAAATACAAGAGACTTGGGGAATAAGAGAGACAACAAGGCATGATAATAAGAGAATGGGTACAATTCCCCCATGCATGAGGAAGGTTTGTAGTGAATTACGTTGCTTTGTTTTTGTACTAAAAATCTATGAGAGCACATAAATAAATATGTACACCAATGGCACTTAAAAAACAATCCCTCATATGAAAGGTGCTTCATTGCTAGTATAAAAATCATTGCATCAACATTACTCTAACTCTTAATAATCTACTCACCAAAAACACAAAACACATTGATTTCCTACCTATCCACCTAGCATAATGAAACTGGTGCTGCTACATGTGTACAAAATGCAACAAATCAATATTATGAGACAACTAACAATAATAATGAAATCCACACAATAAGTCCAATAAATAATATCTAATTTTTAGGGCCAATTTGAAATTTGGATGCCTTTCAATGCATTTTGATACTCCCTTTTCAATTTGGAGCCATACTAAATTCTTTTTGTTTCAATGTCATAGCCTTACATTTCTTGTTGACTTGTGCAACATATCTAACTTGAAATTGTTTGATATTATTAGTAGTGACTTCTTCTAATCTACTCATCCTCGATTAGTAAGTCCTTTTTAAGCATTAATTGGTAGTCCTCTTGGAATTAGTTGGAAAACAATTTGGTCCTTAATCAATCTATCATATTTATACTTTTAAGATTTTAGAATCTATTTGATACCTCCCCCGTAAGAAAGTTAGAGGTGGGGCTCTCTTTGTTAAGGATCATGAGGATTTATGGATCTTACTTAATCTAAGCCCATATAAGTTCTCTTACAAGTCAACTAGAATAGGGAAGGGTAATTGCTTGTTTGAAAATGGTCCAACTTACATACTTCTTTTAAAGTCAATAATTTCTCTTCTATTCCTTTAAAGAGATCTAGGGTTATCCTAATATCCAAAGTTTTCCTCCACTAATAAGACATGGCTTAACAATGCATCTTAGCTCAATACAAGACTTGACAATATATCCTTGTCTTATGTTTCAAGGGTTTAATTTCCCTAATTACATTAAAAGTCACACCAATTGTTAAGCTTATGAGTCATCTTTACACTTATTTTTATTTAATTCCCTACCTTGACATTACAATTTTGATTAACTTATAAAACCCTTAATATCTTAGCATGGAAATCATAATTTTGTTGAATTTATGAACTTAACAACTTGAGACCTATTTATAATATCTTTTGTGTTACTATTTCAACCATTATTGATTTCAAAACCTTATTCAAACTTGGATTTTGTTCGGAATAGAAGGATTGGTCGATATATCATTTTCCCTTTTCGAGGATGTGGGTGTTTCCATGCACTTTTGTGGGGCTATCAAGCTCTTGGGATTTATCAATCCAACTTCCTATCACCTTGCTCCATTGTTAAGTATGGACAAATGGAAATTAATGATTTGGAACATGACCTTAACCCTAAGGCTTATATTATTGGAATTCTCTTAAACTATTGGAACATGACCTTAACCCTAAACTATTGGAATTCTCTTCAAGAATATTTTAACATTTCTTTCAGACCCTAAAATTGAGTTGGCTTAGTGGATATGCTCCTCTTTCATCATTTTAGGTGTGCAATGTATTTGATAAGCCCATTGTGTATTCTAGAGGCTACACGCGTAGCACGAGACTTGGAAGTTTCAAAGGGAAGCCTTGATAAGAGTCAAGGTTAAGATTTAAGAGGGGGTGATGGGCTTATCAAACCCCTTCATTTTTGTTTTGAAATGACTTGTGAATTAAGGAATAATGCTATCATGCTTTGAAACTTTTAAGCCAGTGTAAGGCTTAATAATAGGCACAAGGGGGAGAAATTAAGGAATAAATCCATCATAGTCTAAAAACGGCCATGTTTATAAAATTAATGTAGCTAATAGCATTATGAATAAAGGGAAATATTTATAAGATCTACTCTCAAAGGCCATCTTCAAGACCACATAGTCTTATGCCAATACATACCCTTTAGAAAAACTTTGAATACATTGTCTACCACTTTGAGACCTTTCAAGGCAATTACAATCTCACTCCTAGGGGTGAATCTCAAAATTCACAAGGATCCTTCCTCCATTGTGTGGGTCAATGTGAGAGGGAGATCCTATAAAATTCTCAAGGGTCCTCCCTCACATTATATTGGCCCTCTCCCCCTGTGATTATAGAGTAGCTACAGATGCTGAAGGTGAATATTGCCAATATATCCACTCCTGTGGGAGCTAGAAGAGATGTGATGCATTCTAATACATGGTACGGAAAGTGTCATCAAGTGGGACATTTAGCCACTGAATGTACTCGAAAACCAACCATTCCTGGAGCTTTCTGTTCCTACTGTTTGCGGAAGAACCATACAGAGGATATTTGCTCTCTGAAAGAGATGCACGAATGAAGACAAAAGGATGAAAATGTAAGATTCAACTTGCTAGAATCCAAAATGACAACACAGGATATTGGACCAAAGTCTAGGGAATTTGGTCCTAATTTCGGTCCAAGGAGGTTTCTCTCTCAAAGTTACAGAGGACAACAGTCTGGCGATGGTCAGAGATCAGAGGTGGAATGTTACAGGTGTGGAGAAAAGGGTCATATCTCCCCAAATTGTCCAAACCCTTGACAATCTGTGGATTACAAGCCCTTATGCAGCCGATGCAAAGGAGAAGGCCACACTGCAAAGGAGTGTCTAAGTCCAGCCCCTGTCAAGGCCAATGCCACTGATAGCCAACAAAAGGTACAAGAGCCTGCCTCCAATTTGGTAGAGTTGGAAGTTGCCACTGTCATGTGGGCCAAGAAGAAGGAACTAGTTGTTCCGAACGAAAGTAATTCTCCTACCAAGACTATGAAGTTCAACCTACAAAGCACTATAGTGCCATAGAGAGTCACAGAGACAGTCCCAAAAATAAGATCAGAGGTCCAGGAGATAGACGATGCAGAAGCCCCTCCTCCCAAGTGTCTTTTGCCACTATCTTGAGGAATGGTTCAGGACTTCATGAAGTAGAAAGAGGCCACTTCCTTTGTTAACCCCAACACGAAGAAAGCAAAAGAAAGTGGAAAAGACGCAGGGCAAAGGCGGAAAAAAGGTAGCCCGACTGAAGAAAGAAAAGGAGAAAAGGCCAAAAGCGCAAGGACAACCTTAAAAGTCCAAGGCAAACACAAAAAGGAAAAGGCACATTTTTGAATAAAAAAGCTCACCCTAAAATCTTGTAAAAGAGTGCCGGGCTCTCACCCATGCAACTTGTGAATGTAGAAGGGCGGTGAAAAGGAAACGAGGAAGATAAAAGGACAATGGAAAACAGGGCCTAGGCTATGACCGACCATGTAAAAAAGGGAAAAGGGGATGACCGCCCAAAAGGGAAGTAGGGTTTTGTATATAAGGTTGAAAAGTGAATGAAGAGCTCATTCTTTGGTGTGTGGCAAAACTAGTCTTCTTCTTCCTCTCTTCTTCTCTCCTTCTTTCTTGTGTGTGCTCTTGAGAGAGGGAGTGTGAGTGTGAGGGAGTGAGTGTGTGTGAGAGTGAGGGATCAAGAGGGTGAAGCTCTTCACCATCCCCTCGCCTCTACTTCTCTTCTCTTCTCTTCTCTTGCGCGCACGGCAGTGCAAGAGAGAGGAGGGTACTCGATCGAGCATCAAGGTAAGTTCACTGCATTTGTAGGATCGACGGTGCGTGGGCTAGGTGAGAGATAGCCATTAGAGCTCGCTTGGAACGCTTGAAACAATAAGCGATCTGTGGGTCTTGGCAGTTGAGCGAAAGTTCCTACTTTTGGTTCCATTGCCGGGACCACGGATTCAAGCTTGAGCACTTGCGCGCCTCATATCGAGCATCGAAGTAGGGTATTCATCCCCGAAACGGAGCTTGAGATAGGTAGGAAGTCCGGTGTTTTCGATCTTCAGAACATGTAAGTATTTTGGAATAATCTGGTTATTAATGATTGGAAAACATGGAGAAACTAGTTCAGTGTTTTGCTTTCGATTCAGGTTGTGTTTAGGATAGATTAGCAGTAGGAAATCACACACGAAGAGGCAGAGGGCTGCTGTTGTAAAATAGGGGGAAAACCACAGGAAACGAAAGGAAAAATGGAGTAAATGCAAAGGTAACTGCATAGGAAACGCCAGGGAAGGAATCTGTAGTGTTCAAGGCAGAACTAGCAGGGTATAAACTCTGGAAGGGCAAGAGAACCCCATTTCCAACCGACGGAGAGCGAGAGAGATAGAGAGTGAGCGAGCTTGGCAGCCGTCCGATCGACCAGAGCACAGAGGACATCGCATTCGGAGACGTGGTGGCTAGGGTTTTTTAGGAAGCCATTAGGGTTGATGACCAGCTGAAAGAGCGGAGCTCCAGGAGCTCAAACCTAGAAGAAATCAACCCACGGAGTTTAGAGCGAATGCCAACCTCTAGCGAGCGATCAAACGCATCATCCCAAGATAAGGGAAAGGCGACCGAGACGGACCACGACTTGGCCGAGGTCAAGACGGAGTTGGCCAAAATACAAGACATATTGAGGCGACCGACGCGTCTGCACGTCCAGTGCATGTATTGTGGAGGAAACCACCTGCCAGCGGAGTGTCAGGACCCTAGGTCAAGACCCTGCGCTAACTGCGGTAGGTTCAGTCACGATGCCACACACTGTAGACTACCACGAAGACTACCATACACGCAACCCTACGGCCAGCTTCACCCGGCAAACAAGCCACAGCCATTCTTCGGAAGGGGAGCCCTGCTAGCCCTACCAGCGCCTAACGATATGAAACCAGCGGTCCCTAGGCTGGACATAAATCCTACCGGTATTCCTAGACCGCTTGGTCCCTATGTGACCCACCCACCGAGCGATGCTCCCGTGCACTATGTAGAGGAGCCCAATGACGAAGAAACCTACATATACCCTTACGTCTCGCATGACGACGAGGGCAATGCAATCCTCATGGATTACCGATCTGTGCCGGTGATGGCATTAGGACGAGGACGGGGTAGAGGCCTAGGAGGGCAGTCACAGGATCCGATCACTTGTTGGACTTGTGGACATCCCGATCACGTCTCATCATGCTGCCCAGAAAGAGAGCAGCAAAGTAGGGACAAAGCTGACCAAAGGTGCGCAGAGTGTGGAATCACCCATCTTTTCATAGACTGCCCAAAACGGAAGTCGCCTTCTGGTTCAGCTAATTTGCCATCCGTCCCGCTGGGGCTATTTGGTGTTGAAAACCCCGATGGGGAGGCCACACCTATTCCCTTGCGAGTTATGACCCGAGCACAAACGAAGCAGGCCGGCGTCTCTCTGCCAGGACCTAGCAATCTTGACGCGACCTTAGTAGGAAAGAAGAGCCATAGGCGAAAAAAGAAGAGATCAGAGGCTAAGGTCGCACTAAAAACCGACAGCGTTACAACCTTACCCCAGGGGAAGAAAGTCTCGGACGTAGAAGCAGAGACTTCAGCCCCTAAAACAGCCCAAAAGGGAAGCGCTAAGGTAGGGGAATACCCACACCCCAAGCGGCAATTGGAAGCCATAGAAAAGGTGAAGGAATGGGTGAGGGAGGCTCAACAGCACCTCAAGGATGTCGAACCCATCACGGAGGACGAGATTGATGATCTCTCCAGTATGAGCACGCCACTATCACTGCCCCAACCTAAGTCTGCCGAGGCTGCTATGCCACAAGCAGTGCCGTCAAGGCCAAGCCTAGACATAATAGACCCGCAGGTCAGCCGCGGCCATTGGCCCGGACAGTCTGAACTAAGGGAAGGACGAGTGTTTAGCAATCTCCTGACCACACTAGTGACCACCCCTGTAACGATTGGCCTAGGAGATTTGCTTAAGCAGCACTTTGGCCTATGGCAGGACCTCAAGCATTGGGTCGAGAGACCACAAAAGCAAGCTCCGGAAGATACTCAAGACTAGGATGCGGAAACGCACTTGCCAAGTTTGACGCTACACTTCGGGCCTAAATCCTTGCACATCAACGCCTTCTGGGAGGGCTCGGAGATGCACGCAGTCCTGCCAGTCCTAGCCCTGGGAGACGCCACGAGAAAGGGGATTGTAGACACAGGAGCCGGGGTTAGTGTGCTTAGCCACACAGTGTTACAGAAGTGGGGAAACCCGCCTGTCGAAGCTGCTCGGTTTAACGTCACATTAGCAAACGGTATGCGAGTGAAACCATTCGGGGTCTTGAAGAATTGGCTAGTGAAGATTGCAGGAGTCCAGTTCTCTGTCGACTTTATCGTCATGAAGGGAGTGGACTATGATATCTTATTGGGTCGACCCTGGATGCGTAATGCTAGAGTTATCGAAGACTGGGGTAACAGCCTGATCTTCCAGGGCAACCGAACAAACGTTGTGAGAATAGAGATGGACACTTGGAAGACCTCGCTAGTCGACCTAGATGCCATCTCTACTCTACTCAAGGGAAACACCCAGGACAAGGAACCCTATGGGTCCTTAACTAAGTATATCCCATGCCCAGAAGACGAGCAGGATTGGATGCATGTTCTCGCTACACTCAACCTGCCGTTCTCAGATCATGAGGCGTACGAGCAGGCTGTCAAAACAATTGGCAAGCCAAAAGAAACACTTCCTACACCTATCTACATGATGGCAACAAGCCTCCATGAAGGGCCTAAGCCTGTCGCTTTCCAAGTGCCTACCAATAGGAGAGAACTCCAGGGAATACTGGGGCACTTAACGGACCGACTGGCACGCAACGCAGCCGCCAATCTCAAGCCTCTCCAAGACCTCTTGGAAGAACCCAAGTGGAAGTGGACCAGGGTACATGAACTGAACCTCAGGTACAACTGGGCGTTGGTTCCCGACCAACAGGACGAGGCAGAGCAGGCCTTGGGGGACGATGAGCAGTCTAGCGATGCAGATTCCTGTGACAAGTACGAAGATTGCCAATCCTTCGATGAAGGAAGTGAGGGTGAGGTGGACATCGTAGAATATGACACTGAAGGGCGAGCCAGCCAAGGTCAAGGAGGTAAACCTAGCCCTGGAAGGGGAAGTACCCCGACCAGTGTTCATTGCCGAGGACTTGACCATGGAAGAAGAGTCTAGTCTTGTCACTCTTTTGCGGGAGTACCAGGACGTATTTGCTTGGTCTTTAGATGAGCTACGAGGGGTAGATCTGAGTGTTGTGACTCATAACATACCCATGACAACGGATGCAACGCCGGTCAAGCAACGACCATACCCCTTGAATCCAAAGCACGCTCATGCTGTCAAGGAGAAAATTGACAAGCTGATGAGAGCCGGATTCATTTACGAAATTGAGCACACAGACTGGGTGTCGCCCATAGTCATTGTGATGAAGAAAAATGGCAAGATTCGAGTGTGCGTCAATTACAAGAAAGTGAACGCCGCTACAAAGAGAGACAACTACCCCTTACCGTACACCGAGCACATGCTTGAGAGGGTGGCAGGTAAGGAAGCCTACAGTTTCTTGGACGGCTTCTCGGGGTACAATCAGGTGCAAGTGCATCCTGCAGATAGGCACAAGACCGCCTTTGCCACTGAGTGGGGCGTCTTTGCATACGTAGTCATGCCCTTCGGGCTAACCAATGCCCCCGCCACCTTTCAATGCCTCATGTGCACCATATTCAAGGACATGCTTCGCAAGGAGTTAGAGGTCTTTGTCAATGACCTGTGTGTCCATTCGGCCTGGACCCAACATCTCGAAAAACTCCGCGCGGTCTTTGAATGGTGTCGCTTATACCGTCTCTCCCTCAACCCCCTGAAATGTCAGTTTTGGGTGAAGCACGGATGCATCTTGGGACACGTGGTGTCCAAGAACGGCATTGCCACGGACTTCTCGAAGGTCAAGGTCATCGTGGACCTTCCATCCCCAAGTAATTACAGGGGAGTTCAATGCTTCTTAGGTCACACAGGATACTATCAGCGGTTTGTATTGAACTACACACTAATCGCTAGGCCATTGTATAAACTGCTAATTGTCTTCAAGTGGACTGAAGCATGCCAACGAGCCTATGAGGAACTAAAAAAAGCCCTAACAACGGCACCTATCCTATGAGCCCCAGATTGGACTATGACTTTTCACGTACACATCGATGCCTCTAAGTTTGCCACGGGGGCAGTGCTGTGCCAACCTGGTGAGCATAACTTAGATTACCCAGTGAGTTTTGCTAGCAGGCAACTCACTGAGATAGAGATGAATTATTCGACAACGGAAAGGGAGGGATTAGCCATGGTATTCGCCGTGAAGAAGTTTCGGCATTACCTACTGGCCACCCCCTTCACCTTCTTCGTAGACCATCAAGCCCTGCTCTATTTAGTCAACAAACCTTGTGCTACAGGATGTATAGCTCGATGGCTTCTCCTACTCCTAGAGTTTGACTTCTCAGTGGTGGTGCGGAAGGGAAAACAACATTACATGGCTGACCATCTGTCCCGTATACCCACAGGAGAAGCTGCTGGACAAGGCATCGTGGACGAGTTACCAGACAGCCACTTATTCCATGTATCCAGCGAAAGAGACCTATTCAGGGCCGATCTGACACCATATTGGGCAGACGACATAGTCCAAGTGCTCGAGCATGGGCTGCTCGAACGACCAATAGAACAGGCACGGCTTAGGCGCTTAATCCTAAAAATCCAGCCCTATCAGCTGATTGCAGGCCAGCTCTATAGGCTGGGGCAAGACGGATTGCTACGTAGATGCGTGTGTGAGCATGAGATGCACGATGTACTCTCAGAGGCGCACAACGGTATTGCAAGAGGACACTTCAGCGGGGACACTACAGCACGAAAGGTGTTGCAGTCCCAGCTATGGTGGCCCACACTCTTCCGCGATGCCACACAATTTGTCAAGCATTGTGACGAGTGCCAACGGACAAAGGTCCCGGTTCGTAAAGACCAGATGGAGTTAACCCCTGTTATCGCTCGCCAACCCTTCAAAAAATGGGGGATTGACTTCATAGGACCTATCAGCCCCGCGGCACAATATTCACAAGCTAGTTACATCGTGGTGGCCACGGATTACCTCACCAAATGGGCGGAGGCGAGAGCCACGCGGAAAAACGACGCTAGGACAATTGCCAAGTTTTTATGGGAGCAAGTAATCTCGCATTTTGGTTGCCCCATCGAACTAGTTAGCGACCAGGGAATGCACTTCATCAACGAAGTGATAGCCCATCTCCTATCCACCTTCCTCATCATCCATCGCAAATCCTCACCATACTACCCTCAGGCTAATGGCCAGGCTGAATCAACCAACAAAATTCTCATCACTGTCCTAACCAAAGTAGTCTCAACCTCACGAAGTGACTGGGATAACAAGTTGATGGCAGCCTTGTGGGCCTACCGAACAGCTTATAAGACGGCCGTCGGTCAAATGCCTTTTAGGCTAACCTACGGGACTGAAGCTATTCTCCCATTAGAATTCTTCGTCCCTAGCCTGAGGATAGCACTCCAAGAACGATGGGAAGGGAAGGAAGCATGGACGCAATGCTTGGTTGAGCTAGAATGCCTATCAGAGGTTCGTCTCCTAGCCACCCACGCACTTATCTGTGAGAAAGCCAGACGCAAAAGCTGGTTTGACAAACATGTCAAGCAACGAGAGTTTGAGCAGGGTGACCTAGTGCTCCTCTAATCAGTTAAAGGACATACGCAAAAGATGAAATTCAGAGGTCTCAGACCCTTTAAGGTCCGCACAATCAGCCGAACTGGTAATGTCGAGCTGGAAACACTGGATGGTGAGGGAATGGGCTTCTTCAATGGCAGTCGTATCAAGAAGTACTATCCGCCCACTCATCCGCTGCATGAACCACCAATGGTGGAACCACTCGTCAGAATACGAGTAGCCACACTTACGGAAATCTGCGAGAATGAGGAGGAGCCTGTAGAACCCGCCTACCTCCACATCATGGTCACGGCCAAGCAGACGTGCTCCTTCAACGCCTTGATTGACGAGGGGGCGGATTTTAACATTTTGACGCATGAGCATTGGACCCAACTTGGCGCACCAATACTTCATCCCACAACAGCCAGATTGAACCCATATGGGGCCCAATCCTACCCGATCCTCGGCACGTGTAGAGTTGCCATTTTTATCGAGACTGAAACTATTCCCATGCTATTTTATGTCTTACCCAATGCCAGGAATGCAAGCACAGAGTCATTGCTCGAGCGAACTTTTAAAAAGCAGACCCGTTGCAATGTTGATTATGAGTTGCAACGCATCCACCTAACAATCGGGAGCGTGCCTATTGTCACGACTTTCAGCAAGGGCCTCGTAACCCCATCACCGCTCACGGGGCCACCGATAGAAACAGTCGCACCTAGGACTAAGGAGGAGGGCCGTGCATATCTACCACACCCAGATCCCCACGCACCACGGCCCGCCGCACCCAAAGCAAAACCCCAACAGACTCGCTTGCAATGGGTGCCTAAGAAGCCTCGAGACCTGCCTAGAACCAGACGCGCGTGTCCGCAAAACACCTACGAACCTAAACCTAGGAAACCAAGACGCCATCATCGCAAGCGCCACGTGATTAAACAAATATGGGTCCCTAAAGTCCTCCTATGTGCACAAGGCTACTATGAGGGGAATGCCTCGCTGTGGATCCCCAAAATCCCAACTGTCACAGGCCCTAGTTCTATGTCAACCTCAAGGCCTTGTCCCCTAACACCTCAAGACCACGAATCGCAGGGCTCACCCCAGTCATTCGACTCCTCTGCAAGCCAACCCACGGGCGTCACACACGCCCAACGACCCAAGCAACGGCCATCACCACAGGAGGCATTACCCAACCAACCCAACCCGCAGCTCAGCAACCCCACTGACCGCAGTAGAATAGCCCCTAAGATCAAACCCGACCCATCCGTCCAACCAACGCTCGGGTCGCCGACTCAAACAAGCCCCTAGCTGTGCAGCTCTATACTATCAGAACCTCCAGCTCCAGCAAACCCCAACCACCCGCCGGCCTTAAGCCTTCCTATGAACGGAAGTCATTGCTAATGCTGGCCGCTAACCTCGCAGAAGACACGGGGGATGATGTGGTGGATTGCATCAAACAGCTCCATGCCACATTTGTTGCATTGGCCCTCAACTATGACTGCCTGGACTTGGGACTATTAGCAGAACCCCTTGCGACGACTGACGTGCGCAATGTGCCTTGCTCTTGGGAGACTTTTGAATTTGCCTTTGCACAAGCTTCTCGCTCTACCGCTGAGCTGCTCGCTCGCGAAGTCTCCAAAGAGCAAGCCGTGAGGCAATGCCTCATCCCATCATTTGACCCACGCACGACGTCCGACATCACTAGCCAAGAGAAAGCAAGGTTGTCCCACCTGGCGGACACGAAATCACCCTCCTTGAAGCAGTGGTATGCTCTTAGATTGAAATGGGAAGTTGATGGATGCCGCATAATGACCAACGCCGAGCCATCAAAACGGCCGAGTATGATCCCACATACGTCACGCCTACCTCGTATCAAGTGTTAACCACTCTTCGAGGTCGACCATGGACGATCATATCTTAGGGCACCCCTATCTCGACCGCATCTTGACAGAAGAAGAGCTCCACATCGCAAGTCAGGTCAACTCCAGTGATTTGCTCACAGATGTCCTCACATACATCACCCATGTAGGCATCCGACCCTGTGACGTGGACTGCGCTGCACACTTGGAATATAACCCCAACTTCTACGATTGGCTCCTCCACAAATAAACATGAACACCTTGGGCCCACAACCTCCAATCCTGGGACGGATTTTCCTTTTCCAGGAGGGGGATGGGGCAGTAAACGGGGTTAAAACTAAAAAGTAAACCAAGCATGAAAGTTAAAACTAAAAAGTAAACCAAGTATGAAAAGGCTCAAAATTGAAATGCCATACAAAAATAGGTGATAGAAGTTTGAAAGGAAAAATTACAGTTATGAACGTTAAAATCTGCTATGATCATGGTCGTCCAGCAAATTGGTTGCCAAAAATACTAAAAAGTTAATTGACTGAATGTACCGGTGGCGACCATGTTAGGTCAAGACAAAGATGGCAAACTCCCCTTCTCAGAGGAAGAACAGGTGCGGTACGGCCTCACTGTGGAAACCAGAGCGTTCAATCAGTTGAAGTTCCACCACATATTCAACTTGGAAGACGTGGCTATTGAGGAACCAGCGGTACGACGGATTATAGAGCAATGCCACTTACAAAGGTACCTGGATGCAATGGGCTAGAGGATAAACTATACCCTGTGCGCCGAGTTCCTATGCACCTTCAACAAAAATAGGGGCACCGTCACGGTGCGAGATAGGGAAGCCACCAGACAAGTGCAGGTCGAACTGACCCCCGAACTGATAGAAAGGGCACTAGGGCTTCCGAACAAGGTGGAGAAGAAACCAAAAAGGGACGTCTATGCCATGTTGGGAATGGACAAAGTGAAGGTCCACACCAATGATGGAGTCAGTAGGGCAGACATCCTTGATCAAGAGATTCAACTGCAGGCGAAGATGATGCATACCCTATTTTCGAGTCAGCGGTACAATAGCATCATGTCCAGAATCAATGTGCCTCTACTCGAAAGCATCGCTGCTCAAGCACTGGATGAGGTGAACCTCAACGGGTTTGTAAGAAAGACCATTGAGGCCTTGGCAAAGGCCCTGGCAACAGGAGGAAGGGCCGTAGCATGAGAATCCCCTTCACCCCGATCAACCCGCAAAGCCTCATCCTCCAATGCCTCCACCATAGATTTTGGAGGTGCCCTCACCGCGATCATCCACGAGGAAATAGGGCAGGGACGAGCGGGAGAAGACAAACAGGGAGATGATGAGAAAGGTGGCGAATCGCCGTCGTAGTCCCAACCTCAGGCGGAAGAGCAGTTTGATGAAATGGAAACGGACACCTACGAGGAGGGAGAATCCCAGGCTGCACCAAAAAGGAAGGCGGAGCAACGGCCTAAAGCCCTGCACGGAAAAAGAGAGGAGGAGCGAAGGAGAAAAGAGAAGGAAGAGCTCAAATGGGCCCAAAGAGAGTCGGTAAAGGAAGAGGAGGAAAGAAGAAAGAGGGCTGAGGAGGAGCTGAGAAGGAGGGAAGAAAAAGATTTGGAGCTGGCGACCCGTCGCTCCATCGAGGAACATCGAAGAAAAGACATGGAAGGAGCAGGAAGTCCATACCAACCTGAAGCACCCGGTCCCAGCACTGGTGTGCCGAAAACTATGCACCTGCCTCCTGCGGAAGGGAAAGGAAAAGACCCAGTCAGGCCAGTCTCCCCTCTCCTCGTGCCACCCATGCAAGCCACCCCCCTCATGGTGACACCCCCTACCACCGCCACCTAGGGGCACACCCCAAAAATCGATGAAAGCAACGTGGTCGCCTGGTTGCAATTTTTGGTGGAAAGGGAGTTGGCAAGGGAAGCGGCCGGGGCCACCCTACTTTTAGGTGCCAAAAGGGCAGCAATGGCCGAGCTGGAGCCAGGGCCGGAAGTGAAAAGACAAAAAGTGGAAGAGATTGCCACCACTACAACCATGTCCCACTCCCTACCTCCAGCAGGCCACTACGATGACTACGTGAAGGAGCTGCTTGCACAATTGCAAACAGCCAGGTAAGAAAGGAGGATAGCAGTGGAGGAGCTGGCAGCGGAACGCGAATCACAAGCCGCTCTCCAGCTGGACAGAGTGAAGCAGATAACTGAATATCAAAAGGAAATCGATGTGCTTAAGGAGGAGGCCAGCACTAAGGAGGCAGAGGAGCTAAGAGCCCTGAAGGAGCACGACGCTACCTGGGAGGGAAGAAGGAAAATCCTAATGGAGCGTCTCACTAGGGAGAGGGAGACAACTGCCCACCTTCAACACAAGAATGACCAATTATCTGCAGCCAACCTGGAGGTGCAAAGTCAGCTTGAGAAAATTAGACAGGAGGCTGCAGAGCTGGATCAGTTAAGGGCAGAACAGGTGCGCAGGTTGTAGGCAAAGCTGGACCAACTCAATGCGCAGATCGCAGAGGAACATCAAAAGCAGTCCCGCCTGCACCATGAGCTCGAAGCCCGACAACAACAATTTATGGCAATGACCCTCCATCAGGGGGAAAGCCTAGAAGATATGGAGAGAAGGGCAAAAGAATGGGCCAATCATAACGAGCAGAGAGTACAGGATTTAGCATGCCAGCTAGCCAAGGCCAAAGGGGACAGGGTGCTGGCTGAAAACCAGGCAGAGGCAACCCAGCTCTCTATGATAGCTCAGCAGCGCACTTTTATCAACACGCTGCTCCACGCCACCCAATCAGAAGTAGATGAAGCCAATGATCAGCTGCAGAGAAAGCTAACCATTACGCGCAGAGCCCTCACAGCAGGCGTGCACGTACCGCTACAGCTAGGAGGCCCGCCGCAGAGCTTGGAAGAACAGAGAAAATATATGGCACAAGTAGGACTGACGGCACAGGAGATGGACGACCTTGGGTTTACTGAGGAGAAAACACAAGAAGACGAGCAAGCAGAAGGGGGTGAACTGGAGCTTGACTTGGGGCCTCAGGAAGAGGAATATGTCCCACCACCCCCTCAACCACAACAAATCGAAGTGCCACCCCCTGACACATCTGCCGAGCGAAGAGTGGCCCACACCAACCGAAGAAAGGAGATGGTGAAGGCAAGGAGAAAGTTGAAGGCCAAACCTGTCCAGAAACAGCCTGCCCCTCTTCCACTGCGCACCCAAGACTCCCCGGCTGAATACCGCACCAAAATGATTATTTGGGAACAGCGGGAGTATAGCCGAGACCCCTTCGATCTGCACTTCGAGTTTCCCACCACCTTGAATAGGGTGGTGCCCATTTAGTTGGTAGAGGATGTCATTGCCATGGGGACCAGGCTCAAGGCCAAATGGTTAGTAGAGCGTGAGGCCCACCCAATTGCTTGAGGAGCCGAGGACCGCGAGTTTTGGCAAGACAAAGTCCTCCAGGTACCTCGCACAGTGGAAGGCTATAATTGCCAATCCGCCTGGAGGAGGTGCATTTTTTACGTCAACCTGGAAGCGTGGATGGCATTTTGCAACACCCTCCCTTCAGAGAGGAACGACCCCACCTTTATGCCGTATCCTCGAAGGGTAGGAGTGGACTTCAATCCGTCCATCCACGGCAGGTTCGACTTCCCCGTCATTTATAATGCCAATACCACTTCCCATAGGAACGCTCTTCTCTTCACCCTTCCCGACTTGTACAACTCTATAGATAAATTCCTTAACGAATTCACGTCTTGCCCCGACCTAGCATTCATCACCACTTGTAACTATCTTAGGTTAATTAGGATCCTAGTACACCAAGAACCCGCACCCCAAGAACGCCACCTTCCACCCCTCTATTTTGACCCCAATGCCATAGACAGCACCACCATGACTCGTCTCATTATGCGTGCTGCTCTTTTGCCATCCTTCTGTGGTGCACTGCTGGAAGACATGAATGACAGCAAATTCACCCAGTGCAACCACCCTTTTCTCTCTACCACCACCCTCAAAACCCGCCTCCACATTAAGGGCTACTTGCTAAGCCGAAAATTCCTTAACAAGGCCCCCCGCCCCCCACCCACCCTTACCCACCATTCGGATGATGAGGAGTAGAACTCTCGTTATGCCTTGTACCGCTACCTCCATGTACATGCCTCATCATGGCAAAAAAAAAAAAAAAAAAAGAAAGGAAGAAAAAGAAAAAGCTTCGACGACAATGGAAAACCCATAACGACGTCTCCAAGCAGTCGTCAAAAGTATACTCCATCTCATTAACACATTTTTTCACCAACATAGCTCCTTGCTCTACAAGGCCCCACGCCGACCCGTCTTCTAACTAAGTAATATCTAAGTATGCACAAGCACCGCACTCACATAATGCCTACACTGAACTATATTCACAGTTTGGGTCCTCAAGTGCAGGACAATACTCTCAGCTTGGTTAGAGTTCGACCTGTCTCCCAAACTAATAAAATATGTCTTGTGCACAATACAGAAGACTAGCACTACCCTTAGGGAGAGACCACCTGAGAGGTTTTCAATTGCAGGTGTTGCCGACCACAACGCAAGTGGCATTCATTCTTCATCAACCCCCAACGCTAATTGCCCCCTCAACATGTGACAAGCCCGGCACGAATCGTCCTAGGCAGCATCCCCAACAAACCACCACGTGTACCAGTCACCAGTACACGCCCCAGGCGTCCTTGTCCCCCAAGTCTTCGGTGCATGCTACCACCTGCTACCTACGACAATGAGTGCCATGGGAAAGGACAATGGAAAACATGGCCTAGGCTATGACCGGCCATGTAAAAAAGGGAAAAGGGGATGACCGCCCAAAAGGGAAGTAGGGTTTTGTATATAAGGTTGAAAAGTGAATGAAGAGCTCATTCTTTGGTGTGTGGCAAAACTAGTCTTCTTCTTCCTCTCTTCTTCTCTCCTTCTTGCTTGTGTGTACTCTTGAGAGAGGGAGTGTGAGAGTGTGAGGGAGTGAGTGTGTGTGAGAGTGAGGGATCAAGAGGGTGAAGCTCTTCACCATCCCCTCTCCTCTACTTCTCTTCTCTTCTCTTCTCTTGCGCGCACGGCTATGGAGGATGGAGCTTGGAGATGGAGGAGGCTTGAGGATGCTTGAGCTAGCATCTAGAATCGTGGAGCTACCAGAGTGCAAGAAAGAGGAGGGTACTCGATCGAGCATCAAGGTAAGTTCATTGCATTTGTAGGATCGACGATGCGTCGGCTAGGTGAGAGATAGCCATTAGAGCTCGCTTGGAATGCTTGAAACAATAAGCAGTCTGTGGGTCTTGGCGGTTGAGCGAAAGCTCCCACATCCTTAAAGCACACACCTATTGGAGACATTCAAATCAAATATGTGCATATCAAAAATGTCCTCATTGAAAAGCCCCTAAGGAAGAAGTTCAATCAAGAAATTTTGAGGGTTCTAGAAGGCATGAAGGAGATAGAGTTGCAATGCCCTAAAGACAATGAAAAGTGTCATGTCTTGGAGTATTTTCCCAAGATTGTTTATTTTTTATATGTGTTACTAGGGGATGAAGGGAAAGAGTCTATCCATGATGCAAGAGATATAGAATTGTCTATTGAAGTAGAAATTGATGAGATTCAAGAGTTCTCCCAACTATTAGATGTGTCCAACAAGATAGAGCAAAGTGCTCAACTAGATATTGATGCTTTGAGAAGGGAAAACACAAAGGTGGACTTTGTTAATACACAAGTAGTTGAGGTGGACAAGGGTGAAGTTCCTATAGCTCTATCCCATCTTTCCTATTGGGCAAAAGGCAATATGTTGTCTTCACTAATATCCAACCTCTTTTTGACATCAAGGAGGACCATTGTCTAGCTATTATAGCATGGAATTTTGAAGAAGATTCTAACTATGTTGCTCCAAAATGGGATAATTATTTATTATGGATTCAAATATCAAGGATATAGAATACTACTTTGCAGCAAAGACTTTGACCATGATTTATAAGGATGTGCTCCAATATGACTCAATGATTCCTTCAAAGGAACAATTGTCAAGATTGTGGGAGAGAAGGAAGGAGTCTCGCTTGAAGCTTTCTTGCTTGCACAATGGGGGAAGACACACAAGGGTGGAGGCTGAAAAACAGTTTTCCTCTTCTTAGTTGTGTAAGCCAAAAGAACTCAAGTACAAGGAAATAGAAGAACCCTATATATGGGTCTCAAAACCAAACTCAACTAACTAAGGTGGCATACTAACTGAGCCACGAACTAGAGTAGATAAGGATAGCTATCATGTAGCTATTATTCATGGGCGGTGTACCAACCGCGTCTGCAACTAACACGTCGGTGACATAAATGCACAACGGTCACCCTGGCGTATCACGAGTGGAGCTCGATATGTCAACACTCCCCCTCGAGCTCAATCCCAATTCCTGCACACCAAGCAGGTCTCTGAACTTGCGCAGCTTCTCTGCGCCCAATGCCTTCGTGAATATATCAGCTACCTGATCCTCTGTGCTGACATAAACTAGATCAATAAGACCTAGTAAAACCCTCTCTCGCACATAGTGATAATGCACCTCAATGTGCTTTGTTCTAGCATGATAGACTGGGTTATTTGCCAAGTGTATACTACTCATGTTGTCACAATAAATGACAACTGGCCCATCTGTAGACTGATGCATATCATAAAGTAGCTTATGCAACCAAGCTACCTCACATGCAGCCATTGCTGCACCCCTGTACTCAGCCTCTGTGCTCGACAAGGCAACTGTAGGCTGTTTCTTGCTGCTCCAAGTGACTGCAGCACTCCCAAAAGAGAATACATATCCACTGGTAGATCGTCTATCAGAAATACTACCAGCCCAATCAGCATCAGTGTATCCATGCAACTGTATCTGAACCCCAGTCTCATAAAATAGTCCATACTGCAATGTGGACTTCACATACCTAAGTATGCGTCTAGCCGCATCCAAATGCGGTTTCCTTGGAGCCTGCATAAACTGACTTACCAATCCAACAGCATAGCTCAAATCTGGCCTGGTAATAGTCATATAAATCAAGCTTCCTACTATGCGTCTGTACATAGTAGGGTCTTCTAGAAGCTCACCTGCATCTGTGCTCAGCTTCACATTCTGCTCCAAAGGAACTGAAATAGGCTTACAGCCTGTCATCCCATATTTGGACAGCATGTCCAATCCATACTGCCTCTGCAAGAGCTGTATCCCACTTGGTGATCTAATCACCTCAATGCCCAAGAAATAACGCAGCTCTCCCAAATCCTTCATCTCAAACTTCTGCTTCAATAGCATTTTCACATGAAGGATATCTTCATCACTGTCACCTGTCATAATCAAATCATCAACATAAATGACAAGCAGCATAATACCTTTCTCTGTTTTTCTCACATAAAGTGAGAAATCTGCCTTGGAAATCTGAAAGCCAATAGTGACAAGATACTGTCCTATCTTGTCAGACCATGCTCTAGGTGCTTGCTTCAAGCCATACAAGGCTTTCTTCAACCTGCAAACAAACTCAGGATGAACAGCATGCACATAACCTGGTGGCTGCTCCATATAGACCTCTTCTTGGAAATCACCATGCAAGAAGGCATTCTTTACATCCATCTGATGTAAAGACCATCCCTTTGATGCAGCCATAGCAATGACTGCTCTTACGGTTGCCATCCTTGCAACCGGACTAAATGTTTCTTCATAGTCAATGCCATATGTTTGTGCATACCCCTTGACTACTAATCTTGCCTTGTATCTGTTCACAGAACCATCAGCATTGTGCTTCACCTTATAAACCCACTTACAGCCAATTGCATTCTTACCTTTAGGCAAAGGTACCAATTCCCATGTAGTATTTGCTTCCAAGGCATCCATTTCTTCATCCATGGCTTTCTCCCATTTTTCTTTTCCCATGGCTTGCTCAAAAGAAGTGGGTTCTGGTTCCTGTATCACCTTGACCATATATGCATAGTGAATGGCTGTAAATCCATCATATTTCAGCCTATCCACAGGATACCTAGCTCTCGTAGACCTGCGCAAAGTAGGTTCACTCCCAGGTGCTCTCAAAACATCCCTGGTCTTCCTTACTCCAGGTGTAACAATAGAAGGAATACCCAACTCATCATCAATGCTCTGTTCTGAGCCACTGGATTCACCATCCACATAAGAGTGACCTGCATTCACATCAAACATGGGCTGATCAACCTTCTCTTTTCCTTTTCGTGATACCTGCATACCACTATCTGCATTGCTTTGAGAAGATTCTCCTGATCTCAATCTGCCTGTCCATGGCGAAGAATGTGAACCACTGCTAGAGGACGCTCCAGGTCCACTAATATTTTGTGACTGCTGCTGTGAATTCTGTGTAGCATTACCATTTTGTGCATCTTCATCATCAATCACATTTACTGGTTTATACCAGCTACTCATCTCATCAAAAACAACATCTCTGCTCACTGTAAACTTACGAGTAGAAGGGTTATAGCATCTATACCCTTTTTGCTGCAGAGAGTAACCAATAAAGATGCACTTCTCAGCTTTTGGATCCAACTTGGATCTCAGCTCATCTGGCACATGTACATAGGCAATGCAACCAAAAATTTTCAAATGAGAAATATCTGGTTTCCTACCAGTATACCTCTCCTCTGGAGTCATTCCATGTATTGCTGCAGTGGGAGTCCTGTTCATTATGTAGACTGCTGTAGCAACTGCTTCAGCCCAATAAAAATCTGGCAAGTCTTTTTCATTGAGCATGGCACGAGATACCTCTCCAATATGCCTGTTTTTCCTTTCTGCAATTCCATTTTGTTGTGGGGTATAACTGCATGAATATTGTTGCTTTATGCCATGCTCCTGCAAGAACTTTGCAAACTCATTTGAGAGGTACTCTCCCCCTCCATCTGACCTTAGGCATTTTATCTGCAAGCCTGTTTCTTTTTCAACCATAGCTTTAAGAGTTTTGAAATGCCCAAAAACTTCACTTTTCTTTTTCATAAAATACACCCAAACTTTTCTGCTATAGTCATCAATAAAACTGACAAAATAATGACAGCCTCCAAGAGATGCAGCTTTAGTTGTCCACACATCAGAGTGAATTAATTCCAATGGCTTCTCACTCTCTTGAACATGTCTAGGAAATGGTTTCCTTGCCTGTTTTCCAAACTGACAGGCTTCACATACCTTATGCATTTCTGCAACCTTGAATTTGGGCAATCCTGCAACAATATTTTGGGCCTGCATTGATTTAAGTCGCTGTACATTAACATGACCAATGCGTTTATGCCAGATATCAATATCTGCAACTACACCGGTCCCATGTGCAAACATTGCTGCACTCAATTCAGACATGTCTGCATCCAATGTAAACATTCTGCCCTTCTTCTTTCCTTTTGCTATCAAGCGACCTTTATTTTTCATATCTTCAACAAAGCATCCATGAGGATTAAATCTGACCTGCAAGCCCTGTTCAACCATTTGACCGACTGAAACCAGATTCTTGGTGATATTCGGGACATGAAATACATCGGACAGGTATTTCTTTTTCCCACCCTGCATAGACAAGGGAATTTTTCCAATCTGCACAATAGGATGTGCAGTATCATCACCAGTCTCCACAAATCCTGGTTTTTCCATTTTCTTTGCATCCTCCATCCATTCTGCATGACCTGTCATGTGGTTTGATGCACCTGAGTCAACATACCATACATCATTGCTTTCTTCTGCACTTGTCATAGAATTGTTCATGTGCTGCACCATGAACAAATGCTCATTTCTGTCATCACCCTGTCTACTAGAAGATGCATAATTCCCTTGTTGCAGTTTTCCATTCATGATGTCATTCTGCTTTTTATAGCAGTCTTTAGCCATATGACCCATTTTACCACAATAGTAGCATTCAACATTACTGTTTGCATTTTGGCCTCTTTGCCATCCACCACGACCTCTTTGGCTCCCCCTGCCTCTAGAGTTACCACGTCCTCCTCCATAGGACTGGTTTTCTTGAGTTTGCTGCATATTCTGATTTCTGCCACGGCCTCCAAATCGGCCTCCTCTACCTCTGCCTCTACCTCTTCCAGCATTTGAGTAGAAGACAGCTTCTTTTGAAGTTCCTCCTGAAGAAGATGCACCACCATTTCTCTGTTCCTCAGAAATTAGAAGAGCAATCAACTCCTCAAAATC
Organism: Lygodium microphyllum; assembly: GCF_053477565.2. Lineage (NCBI taxonomy): Eukaryota > Viridiplantae > Streptophyta > Polypodiopsida > Schizaeales > Lygodiaceae > Lygodium > Lygodium microphyllum. The sequence continues at coordinate 38,331,988 of NC_141141.1, forward strand.
AGGAAATCTTTCGCGAACTGAAATGGATGTCCGAAACTGTGCATAATCCTTTCCTAGACCATTCAAGGTCACGGAAACTAAATCATCATCTTCCACTGGCGACCCAATGGAAGCAAGTGCATCTGCAATCTTCTTCACCTTCATGTGGTAGTCGTTGATGCTCATACTTTCTCTTTGCACATTATGCAACTCTTGCTTGAGCTGCATTTTCCTGGCTTGCGTATTTGTGCTATACATCTTTGACAGAGTATCCCATGCCTCCTTTGGCGTACTTGCATCCTGAATATGCACAATCATAGAGTCTGAAATACTGATAGACAGCCAATACATAACTTTCCTGGCTCTCTCATGCCATGTTTTAAATGCCTGCATTTGTTGTTGATTGGGAACATCAGGAAGAACTGGTTCTTCTTCATTTCCTGCAACAAATTCCCAATATCCTTTTCCCATAAGGAAATTCGTCATTCTAAACTTCCATGCCTGGAAGTTGTTCTTGTCAAGCTTTTCAGTGACAATCTGTGAAAGAGAATCAGACGCCATTACAGAATACTGCAAGAAATTCTGTCACTGCAAAAAACACAGCTTCACCCTCACAAGGGCAAATCTGCAAAACTGGCGAAAGTGGTATTTGACCACACAGTCACTTCCTAGTGACGATTTTGCATAAACAGGAACCAAGGATGATTCTGAAACTCCCAATGTCTCTGCGCACAAGCATACGATGCAATTTCTACAGTAACTTTTCACCGACCTGTAGAACAGTGGTCGCACAGCATAAAACTGAGCCTTTTCTTGAGTGCGTGCAGAAAACTTCCGTCTGCAAAACAGGCCCCGAAATGGCCTCAAATCAAAAAAACAAGGTCGCCAAGGGCTAAAGCCCTGTCCCGCAGCATATACTGCCCTCTTGCTTCACCGCGAAGGGCGTCTCAACCTGAGACAATGCACTCCTGCAATTTCCGGCTGTACTACCTGCAGAGATCTGCTCCCAAAACAGGAAATGAAAGCAACACTGCTCCTCTTACCAGACCACCGCGAGCTTGGCTTGCTTTCTTGAGCTCCTTACCACGAACAAGGCTCTGATACCATGTCAAGATTGTGGGAGAGAAGGAAGGAGTCTCGCTTGAAGCTTTCTTGCTTGCACAATGGGGGAAGACACACAAGGGTGGAGGCTGAAAAACAGTTTTCCTCTTCTTAGTTGTGTAAGCCAAAAGAACTCAAGTACAAGGAAATAGAAGAACCCTATATATGGGTCTCAAAACCAAACTCAACTAACTAAGGTGACATACTAACTGAGCCACGAACTAGAGTAGATAAGGATAGCTATCATGTAGCTATTATTCATGGGCGGTGTACCAACCGCGTCTGCAACTAACACGTCGGTGACATAAATGCACAACGGTCACCCTGGCGTATCACGAGTGGAGCTCGATATGTCAACAACAATTTGAAGCAACATAAAAAATTTTGAATTTCTCTTGGAGAGATTAAACAAGGACTTCACTCTCGAGTAAGGAGTTTCGAGTTTAAGATGAAAATCAAAAGGTTTATTTCACTACAAAGGAATAAAACACACCCTTGTGATACCTATCACTAGCAATCACAATGCAAATCCTTTTGCAAGGGGATCACTAGCTAAAATAATTTTATCCTCATTGATAAAAATGCTAACAAAACTTGAAGTAACTTTGAAGCTACATGATGGGATCATCTTTCTTTCCCTATTGGAACAAGAAGTTATTCTTATGATCCCTTATTAAAGACAAAACCCTATCTTTTGAAGACTATACAAGTTTTCACTGTGGGAATATGATGGAGATTGCTCAAAATTACAATGTTTAAGAGAGGACTCCATCTAAAGAGGTTTTACTACAATTTTTATTAGGCAATTCCAATCTAAAATGGAAACTAATATTTTATTAAAACTATACCATGTGTTCAAAGTTTATTAAACATATGGAACCATTTTGATAAATGATCATTACTTGTTATAGATCAAAACTATCATATAGAAATTTCCAAAATGTCTACACATGTAGAGTTTGAAAATGTAATGATAATGCAATACAAGCAGCATTTGTGCCTTCCTTCAAGGCTCTCATCACAATTCTTGAAGGCTAGTACATTCTCTCAATACTCAGCTTGTAGATAAGGTTGTCATCTAAATAAGGTTGGAAACATATTTTAGTAGTCAAAGGCTAGTACCTTCTCTCAATACTCAACTTGTAGATAAGATTTTCATCTATATATTCTTGGACACTCATTTTAGCACATGTGTGCAATAATTTCCTTATGGGAGGTCCTCTCTCATTAGAGGATAGTTATATATGGCTAAACAAGATAGTAAATGTTACAATTACTCATCTAAATGCAAGGCCCTTCTTGAACATTATTATAGCTTCTTTGCAAAAAATACAAGATAACTTGTGACATTTTTCTATCATTAACAACAGTTATAGCGTGGATTTGAAGGGCATTACGGACTTACATTTTGATTGACCTTTGTATAGACTCATCCTCTTCTAGTAGATATAGCCTAAGACCATCAATGGTAAGATGATTGCACAAGGAAGCGATTGTACATACTTGTCACTTTGAGTATTTATGATTCACTTGGATAATAATCCTAGGTACCGGGATATTATGTTTGTAGCTATAATTACCACTATCAAGTTCTTATACTTGAGAATGGAATAGGGTAAGGGGGAGAAAGAGAATAAGTAAAAGGGAAAGAGCATGGGTAAGAGAGTAAGGAGGGAGATTACGATAAAGTGATGGAAAGAGTGAGAGAGAGGGGGGAGAGAGAGAGAGAGCCATGGGAACGACTGTTCGGTACTCGTTGCTGTGAGAGGAGAGGGAGATGGTGTCTCATTTATGAGATTTTGGTCATTTGATATAAGTCAATTTAATTATTACTATTTTATTCCACTAATTGACCTCATAATTTATATTTGGTATTATTTTATGTCTATACCTTTGCTCCCTTCCCTTTGGTCAATCATTCATATGCATACATCCATAGCAAGTATACCAATGGGAAGGGGGGGCCAATGCAAGTGCCCACACAACCAATGACTCACATTGTTTATGTACTATCTCATGTCTTGGTTGAGAGATATGCTTGAGAGATATGGACTAGTATGAGAGATGTGGTTGAGAGAGCTTTCAAGAAATTAGAAAGATGTGTACAAGAAAGGAAGGAAAGCATAGAACAACATGAGCAAGCCTTTCCAAAAGTGGTATTAACTTGTTTTCTCTTTCTTTACTATGGCAGAATGTAGACTTGTATTTGGTCATGTTTAAGGTCTTTTATCCAAAGGTCCTTATTTTAATATTTAGTGTGCTTAAGTTTTTAATTAATTTTCCTATTTGTTAAACTTTTGATTATCTCATTATGTTTGTATATACAAATGGAGGGACATATTCTTGTTTATCTTATTATAGGGGCTATTTTGCTTTGTGACATGGATGACTTATATATTTAGCAAATATTACAAGCAAAGATGGAGGGGTATAATAAGGAGCAAAACATTACGCCCATCCCACGTACAATGTATACATCATCCACAAGGAGATCTAAATCCTTATCCAAAATAAGCACTTCCTACGAAGCAAGCCCCACATACACCAATAAGGCATACACGTTAGGATTTGGTAGCTTTCAATCCAAAAATATTGTGTATAAGCCAAATTGGGCTTTTATAAACTAATCTTCTAGTTATAATACCCAAAAAAATATTATTTCATCAATCACTTTTCCATTGAACTTTTTGTTGTATCAAGAAATATATTATTTCGTATATATGCCGATATGAAATGGATTAGATATGTTCATATAAATGCACAATCTCATACAATGATGAGTATAAAACAATTCTTTACTATGGTTCTTAGCCAAATGAGGCTTGCCACCTTCTTCTTTTTTTGTTGCAACAGTCATTAAGTTTACTGTAACTCTCACTATTTGTATCGCTAATATGCTACAACCATTGCTATTGGCATTACTATCAATATCTCTATTCATGTCACTAATAGTGATGCTATGGTGACAATTCTATGGTGATGCTAATAACGATGATGGGGGGGGGGGGGGTCCTAGACTATAAGCATCGCTAAACACCTCGTTATAGGCCCAATATGTTGTTTCAAGCTATGTTCATTTGGACAGCATATTAATTATTATAAGAACTTTGCTATAATTCACTAAGTATATTGCTACTTTCGAGCTTGTTGTATTTAAGGATAGATTCATTGGATGTGCAATTGGTAATTGCAAGGGAGGTTTAGGCAAGGACTCTACATTAGAACATTATATCAAAAAGTTCATCTTTCCAAATTTATTGTTTTTCATTACAAGTTCTTAAGGGACATTGCAGAGTTCTCTCTTTTTACATTAAAGACTCCATTAAGATATCTTGGAGGGTATCTTATTAGATGGAATTAGAGAAGATAGCATTCTTATAAAAGCAAGAAACTCTACAAATTTTCATTAAGGCCTTGGTTTTCATGTATAACAAGGTAGATATCATTTAGCATATGCACCTTTTCAATCAATGTGGGAAACTATGGATCCAAATTTGCTTGCCAAATATAGAAAAATAGGCCTACATAGATGTAGATCAATTTTAGTAATTGAGTACTATGATCAGAAAAACTAAAGTAATAATTATTAAAACAATCGCATAATAAAGCTAGGCCATCTTCAAAGAGGCTAAGAGTAAGAAATGAGCTTGATCATTGTATTGTTGCATTACTCAAGAACAATGTTTTTTTTTAAATATGTATTTTATAGAGAGATGTTTAGAAAATTTAAGTGTTCCATTGTGTCAAGATATCTACAGAACTCATCAAGTATTTTAGTGTGCATAGACTCGTAAGGAACTGTTGGTTACAAGTGTCCAAGTCTTTTCTTATCTTTGTTTGGTTTGTTAGCACATTGTATACTTCATTTTTGCATTAGAATTTTGTCAAGATTCCTTTCTTCTTTGTCTCTCTAAACGTTGCACCCATGTTGTATTTCTTTGTTAATCTCAAATGTTCTTAGTGCTTATTTCTTATTAGCTCCATGGGGACAAGCTTTTTGTAGGTTCATTGGTGTAATTATTCTATATTGTTAGCTTTCTTTGCTCCTCCACCATGTCTTATATGGTAGAAACTAGTATGAGCTTAATAATGATTTTTCTCCATTCCTTGAGTTGACTACACAAATAGACTACCATAATCCTTGGCAAACCAAGGGATGTGATTATATATATAGTGTATTGTCAAACAATAAAAATGGATGGATTATTACTCCACTTACAATTAAACAATCGAACTTTATCAAATTTTATAAATACAACATACCATATAGTAGGTAATATGTTGATCTATCCATGCACTAACCATTGACTTTTTGAACTCGTGTGACATTGTTTCAAAAACATGCTAGTTATATGTATTCCATACTTGCATATCACAGAACTTAAAGATTATCTTTAAAGACTTCCAAATATTGGCCTTCCTAATGTGTAGTAGAATTGGAGGCTCGTCTGGTTGAGTGTGGATGGAATCAGTAGGATATCGATCATGTGTACTAGTGATGTACATGCTTGGAAACACATGTGGATAGTTTAGGAAGGCTCAATTAGGGGGAACTTATTCATCAGATTGAGATTGGAATGATCGAATTTGGTTTGTAGAAAGCTTGCAAGGGGTCCACTAAATGACAAAATGAGAAGCTTGGGATCTGTGTCCTCAACAACGAATGGACAATGCGTCCCTTCATGTGACGTGGTCCTATCGACATTAGGCCCTCCACCTTATAAGAGTCATTTGGTCATCACTCGCTCCCCCTCTGCATGACCATCCACATGGTCTTATCAGATGGCTAGAAGTCATCGTGTATGGCACATCATCAACTAGCCCATGCCTATCATCATTAGTACATTAGTCACATACGTATTTGTAAGTTAGTCTTGTAAGTCATAGGATAGTCACACACGTAGGAATATCCCTTCTATGACACAAGGGAAGGACACTTTGGACCTCACAAAGTAGATACATTTAAGCTCATCCTTGCAAACCTATAGGCACACATCACTAGATAAGATCTAAGGCTAAGGCCATCCGAGTGCACAAAAGGGGCATGGATTCCACTTGGGGCACATTCTTGTGTTACGAAGCACCATACCTCATAAGTGCATGTAGGTCACAAGGCTTGAGGAGGCAACCATGACTTTAGGATAGGGCCTTTAACCTCCTAGGAGACATTTAACCTCTTAGGACTCACCCTATGTGCACGAGCACACCCCTCACACACATATGAAGAAACTCAAATATTTCACAAGTTGCTAGGAACCCTTAGGTGCACTTAGGTATATGACACAACTATCTTTGGTGCATAGGAACACCCCCTTGTACCAAAAGTAGTCTAAGGCACCACATGCACTATCATAAAGTAGTTTCCCACACACAGTTAATTACTAAGGCATGTTGCATATAGTCATCTTAGAGCATTCTTAGCACAATAGGGTAGCCAAATGCACATTAAAGTTTATACTTTCAAATAAGGCCTTTTGTTGAGAAAACCACTTAGCCTACTTACAGCACCCTCACCCTTGCACTAGGCACAAAAGACAGCAACACATTACCTTAGGATTATGAGTTTATTCTCATCACTTCTCCAAGGATACATTCTACACAAAAGCATGCTTCTTTCCACACATAAGAACTACCATTAAGAGAAATATGGACTCTCTTTTTTGCCCCTTAAGGAGTGAATAAACAACTATAGGCCTAACCAATGAGAGAGCTGGGATTCCAAATTCATGTAACATGAATCTTCTAGCCATATCTTGGCCCAAATCTTCCCTCAATAATAAAATCATGGGAAATGTGAGGAATACAATGCTGACACTTTCTGAAAGTTTGTGACTCGAATTTTCATTTTCTTATTTTTTTTATGTTTGACTTTTCATTTCTCCCCTTTTTAGTTTCCCCCTCTTTCTTAGGTGGAACTCAAATTTATCATATCTCTTTTCCTGCTTCTTTTTTCCTGACAAAATTTTACAGTCTCATTGTTGCTTGTCCTATCTGTAACCCTATGAAATTTCATTTCCTCTACACAAACACAGAGTGAGTTTCACGTGTTTTATGAGAGCAAAGCTTGTTCTACCAAAGCCCTAAGATTTTCTTCACAAAACTTTACAGGTGCATTCTCTAACATGTAATTTCTTTTGTTTTGGTACTCTAGGAGTCTCTTACAGTCAAGAACAATGATCTTTTGAATACTCAACTTCTTCTTCAACATCTTATGATTTCTTTGTAAACAAAGTTACAGGTATGTTGTCTTGTTTTTTTACTGCTCCAAAGTTAAATTTTATCTCGTTTGGACAAAATGTATGCAAGCTATACACATACTAAGTTTTCCTTTGTTTTTTCACTCCAAGAGTCTTTGAGGGTGGAGAACAATGATTTTGTAAAAACTCAACTTCTTTAACATCTTTGGGCTTCTTTAGGTATATTGGCACTTTTTTCTGTTGCTCCATGGTTAAGTTTCAACTCATTTGGACAAAGCCTATGTAAGTTATATGTATGCTTTGACTCAATATTTCTTTTGTCTTTGTACTCTAGGAATTTGTCTATTGAAGGAACAATGATCTTGTTATAAGTCAACTTCTTATTCAACATCTCTGGGCTTCTTTGTGAGAAGAATTACAAGTACAATGTTTTTTTTTAAATTACTCCATTTAAATTTCATTTCATTTGGAGAGAAAATTTGCAAATTATACACATGTTGATAGGTAACTTTTCTATTTGGTTATCATAGATGTCTTCACAAAAGAAAAAACATCAGTAACATACTTGCAGTGGAGATCTTCAATAGGAAAGATAGTGGCGGTAATTGGATTTGTGATAAGTACTATAAGTTGAATTGGATTTTGATGCACCCAAGTACTCGAGGGAGTTTCAAGGTTAGGCATAAGGATACTACAAACCCTAGCAAACATTGAAAAGGTAGAATTTTAGAGTTCAGAAAAGTGTTTAATGAAACAAGTACAGTAACAAAAGTGTTGATCCAACATGTTTATACGCACAAACAAATCTTTGCACACGACAAGAACTACGTTGCAAATTATAAACAAAACAGTAAGTTTTTAAATTTTATCATTATTTATTCTTTTACATCAAAGTTGTTTTTAAAAATCTTTGCAATGTTCTAATTCAATCTTGTTTTACTGACATCTCTATATCCATCAACTTTGCATGAATGGCAGAATGTGGAATGTTTGAGCAACAAGATACATGTTTGGCATGAAGACATAGGTTCTTTGATCTATGATAATAACTCTAAAAGTCAACTTGCACTCAAAATATCCTTTTTTATAATTCATTATATGTAGTCGAAAGCTAGAGATTGTAGCATGTCCCATTGCTGCCACTATCTAGTGGTGAATGGTTGATTGGTAGCTTGGAGTTGTCAGGAGCATGTAAGTCCAAGATAAAATCTGACATCAATAGTGTTATGAAACCCACCACAAGCTCCAAAGATGTGCATCTTAGTTGGTTTATTCCATTCTCATTGTTTGCACATTTGTTTGGTTCATGTGATGTTCTGAAGAAAACAAAGATTACTTATCAATGCAAGTGTCCATTCGAGGAATGGATGAGTGAGCTATTGGGTGAGTCTTGGCAAGTCAAAAGAACACATTTTGATGAGACATTTGAGTGCAAGGTTAACCAATCTGATCTCACATTCAGGTAAATCTTTTTTACTACTTTGAATGCCTTTATTTAATTGGAATAGGTCTTGCTTAGATGAATTGTTGTGTTATTCGCATTTACTTATCATTATTATTTATTATTATAGGTATTTCATCGCTAGACAAACTCTGTACATTTGCTTTCAATATAGAAGATGGCGACTTTTGTGAGGAGAGTGGATCAGCTTGGATCAAGATACCCGAGATGAGACACATACAACTCTCATAGATGTGGTTATCTTGTGGAATGGTCATAATCCTTTTGTGGTCAGCGTAGAGAGCCATTGGCCCATTTCTTTTCTGAGACAAGAAATTCAATTAATCTCCAATGAGACCCTCTGCAACTTCTATTTCAAGTTAATTAATAGAAAAGTCAGAATTCATAGTGAGCAATCCATGACATGTAAATAATGTGCTTATCCACATATCCTTGAGATAGTGGAATCCATGTAATTTTTTTTATAAAGAATGAATATAAATTTTTTAAAACTTCTAAGTACTTTCAATTTAGATAATCTTAGTTTACTATGATCCAAGCGTGCGATAGTACATACTGTAATTAATCAATCGTGCTGGTTAAAATCATAATTAAATTGCAAGCTGGAGTTCTATAATTTATGCAATATTGTCTTTGCATAATGATATATTGTAGCCCATCTCTTTTAATTATTTTTTAAAGTTAAATATTAAATTGGATCCAAGGAATTTTGAAGGTTTTTTATATTTCTTTTCTTAAATATCTTTTATATTTTCTGTAGTTGGACTTGAATATACTCATCGATCCAAGTATATTCGAGGATATAATAATGTAGAACAAAGCATTTGTTTGTATGAGAAATTTTAAAAGTTACTTTAAAGTATTGAAATAAATAAACTAAGGTAAGAGTTTTAATTTGAAACTTTAGGGTTTTAACAAAACCTTTATTTAAAACCCTAAATACATAAAAGCTATAACTCCAAACTCATTTTCACTTTCATTCTCTACTTCCCTATACTTGTGCTCTCCTTTCTTCTCTCTTTGTGTGCCATGGCTACCACTCCCGCCTTCGCTGCATGGATTAGCTCCACACACTACACACACATAGGAGACCATATATACCCTAGGTTTTGCATGACCTTGAATCTAAAGAGCTCGCTTTCTGCCATAGACCCTAGCTCTAGTATACTGGCATCGTTTTGTGATGCGGCAAACCCTCTCACCTGCTCTATTCCCGACTCTGCTCTCAGATGGGTCCCCATAGATTTATTATATAGTTTACGTGCTGGATCAAGCCATGCAAAGGTAATAAATCAAGCCCTCGTACATGTGGGGCAGCATCTCTGTGCCAGAGTAGTGGCCACCTCATCCCAGGACCATGCCATGATGGATCTCATCGAGCACGATGCAACATTTGCCATATATGTTTTGTGCATTGATGTGCAAGAGGATAGTGAGGAAGACATCGACACACCCTCTTGGCCACAACTGGAGTATTTTGAGAGGAAATCTGAGGAGATCATACTCGATCCGAGAGTAGAGGCAGCTTAGCCATTATGCACCCATCTCCTTGCCATGTTGAGATGCCGACAAGCGATGAGCCACTCCTCGCTTCTCTTCATGCTATCATCATCAAGGAGGTGGAATATTTACTTATGCATGATGTACTAGAAATTTTGGAGCTAAGGGAAGAAGAGTTATATTGTATCATGGTGCGTGATGCGCCTAATGATTTTATAGATTTTGCCTCCTTCTGTTGTTATTGAGTATGTCATCCATAATCTCACGCACTAGCCTCTGGAATGGAGCTGTTGGTATCAGAAGGTGCGTGGTCTTCTAGTAATGGCAGACCTCACAAAGAGCCACTGTGCATGGCTTCCATCGACGCTTGTGATGCTGGTGTGGTGGTGGTGGAGTTGGGGGAGGTGGCCTCTGCATAGGATTTCTAGGGGGTGTCTTCAGGCCGCTTGCTTGGTGCTGACAATTCAATCATTTTTTGAAAATGCATTAACTAGATTATACTTCATTGATTAACAGAAAAACTCACCACCACACTGAGTGTGTGCAACTGCATATTAAATGTGTTGTCAACCAAACTACATGAAATATTGGAAACTTAAAAATTCATAAAAAATAAGTAATGGGTCAAATGGAATATTACATATCGGATATAGTGTTGCCAAAACACTAAATATAGTAAAGATATAGTGCATCAGTCCATATACAACTGATCAGTGATGTGTGCGTGATTGTGAATTGAATTTATTCTCAATAAAACTACTTTCAAAATTAGAAACTTGGAAATGCGCACAATGCAAATCATGGAAAAATAGAATATCAAATATCAGATTTGGCATTACGAAACCATAAAATACATGGTAGATAGTGTATTACACCAAGTACAACTAGAGCTAGGTAAAATTTAGCTCCATTTTGTAGACCACTGCTATCAAACACTTGAAGGTCTACTGGAAAGATAAACCAAAATTAAGCTCCTTACAATTTACAACCAAACCTGAGCTAAAAACATAGATCCAATTACAAGGTAGCTTCTCAAAGCATATTGTTGACATTAAGCTTAAATGCATCCTTGTTGTTGCCGATCCTACAAAAAAGAATCATATCTATGGGCTTAATAATGATACGTCGGGCATGAATGGCTAAAAGTTGAGAATCACCCATTAAATCAATCAAGTAACTTTCAACTGCTTCTTAGAGAGCAAGCAAGGATTGGCTTGACCATCGCCCCACATTCCTTGCATGGTTCCTTGAAAAGAACTTGTGATGATGCCCTAACTGCAGATCTTGCAGTATTTCTCGCACCAACCTAGAGAATGGTGCCTTAGGAATAATCAAGTTGTCACTCTTTTGGAATTTCCTTATCTCACGTAGCGCAATTGTGCTTGGTCTCCATCTTTGCTTCTTATGTGTTGAATGACATGTATTACCAGCTGGAGCAGTAGTGGGAGGTGGAGCAACTAGAGCATGTGGACCACCATTTCTAGACAATGGCAAAGCATCATTATTGACCACACTAGGGCCAACATTTTTGGACATAGTAGCACCACCATTATTAGCTGCAATAGGGCCACCATTGTCGGCCACCATGGAACCTTTGTCACTCATAGTACGCTCACTAGATTCAGAAGAGTGTTGAGCTCTTGCTCTTACAGGTGCCTTCTTAATAGGAAGCTTAGAACGTGCCATGGTTGTGATGATGAAGGATAGAAAGGTGGAGGGTAGAGTGAAGAGTACTAGGAAAAAATGAAAGGAGAGACTTGACTTAAGTGCAAAACTTTTAAACTTACTGTGGTGTAAATGAACTTTAAAATTAAAAAACATAGTTCGGAATCAACTCTGAAAAACATAGTGACAAACCTTCAAAATTTTAAACAAAATTTTCAAGACATCTCATGTTAAAGATAGGAGTATTGATGTGTCATAGCCTGGGTACCTATGCTCTCTCGTGGACTCTAAATGCATCAAAAGTATTATCTTTATCTAGGTCTCCATTTCTTGCCATCTCTCTCTTGGGTTGCCAACCATTCTATGTGATGTTGTCTAGCTGTGCTGTTTTCATATCTTGCTTTTCTCACTTCATATATTACCCTACTTATAAATTCTTCTTGAGAGGTTTTGGACTTCTTTTCTTTTTCCTCATATCGTATCTCTAATCTCCTATACCACCATTGTAATAATTTCCTCATAGAATTGGAATCATTGATGCCACCTCCATGATCAATTGCCTTTTGAAAAGCACAGCAAGCTTGCCAATGAGATCATTCCATACCTTGAGTTGACCATACTGCCAAACTTCCTTGATCTACAAAGTATAGACCATGTGCTTCAAGTATATGCTGCACAATAAGAGAGATTAGAAACACAAACTAATTCAAAATGATGATATTTTTTTGTAATGATGACAATAGTGACCATGTAATGTGTTATACTTTTTGTAGTCCATGCCTCCACCATGGACTTATGAAATTTAGCAACTGTCTCTTTAAACGTATTGGTATCATCATCCCTAAACCTCAACTTTTGTAAGAGAGTTGCTAATCTATCTAGGTGTATCCACACCTCTACCTTTGCAATCCTTGTTCGTCCCCCATTGTTCCAATCCGGAACAACAAGGTGCAAATTTTTCCAGGCTTCATGCTTCTTTGGTTGTTTTACAAGTATATTGCCTTCCTCATCTCGAGGTGGAGATATAAACTTCCTAGCCTTGGGTCCACCAAAGCATGGTTTACAAGGGATATTTCCTCTCTTTCTTGATTTTTTTCTCATTCTTTTTTATTTCTACTTGGCCCCTATGCAATCCAGCTTCAGAGAGGACTTGTGCTACCTTCTTGCATGTAGCATCAGATTCTGACACAAGTTGCATCTTGTATGCAAATCATATATGTTCATATAGTAGCTTCTGAATTATTCTAACCAAGCAGTGCAATGTGCAAAAGTGAACCCTTGCTAGTGGTATTTCCAAAATAGGGTGCCAGTTTGGATCCATTGAAACTAGCATTCCGTTTCTCATGACTTTTTGATCACGTGTTGAAGCACCTTGTTGTCCTGCCTTAGCAAGCCGTTCTTTCTTTCCATCTTTCTCTTTCTTCTTAGTTTGCATATAGTATATGCATGGAAATTTTGCATTCACTGCATTTGATAAACCAAGCATACACTTCAATATTTTTAAATCACTTGCAAGATGCCATTCAATTTGATAGTCCCCCAACCCCTCGAGTGTAAAATTGCTCCATTATTTTGCTATTGAATAACATTGGGTATATTAGTGAGGTTTAAAAAAACTTTAAGTACTTCATGGTCCTCCTTTGGTACTTCAAATGCTGCAAGCTACCATATTTCATTTTCTAACTATCTTTCATACATTGAAGTATAAAAGATGGTTTTCATTGATGTTGGGATCAAATGATCGATTCATAAGTGTTATACTCACATGTTTAAGTTTTTTCCCCTTAATAATCTCACTCTCATCAAGTTTGAGGACAAACTTAAGCTTGCCTCTACATTCTTCCATAGACATATTGTAGAACTTGACCATAGCAATCTGAACCCTACATATATCCAATACAAAGTTGTTGGATGCATTCAATACAAATGCAACTTCTTTGGAACCATACTTCAATACGTGTGTATTTTCCAAATCCATTGGCTCACCAATTAGTTCTAAAGCTTTCTCATTTAGTTGTTTTCAAGCCTTCTTCATGTGAAATGGTTTTAGCAGACGCATTACTTGCTTAGTTTTGAAGACTTGCTTAAATCCTGTATCCAATTGTTGATTAAGCATACTATATGACTCAGAACTCATTTCCACCTTGTCACATAATCCCTGATCATTTGTAGCAGTAAACAAGTTGCTCACGTCCCTAAGATGTTCACTTGCGACACCATCTACAATGTCCCTGAATTTACGATTTTCCAATGCATTTTTGACCATATCCTTGCTTATTAGAACTTTGGCAATAGTATCATTCTCTACATGAGGGAACATATTTCTCATTGTAGTAGATTGAGCATATATCTGTCTATGATATTGTCCACTTCCTTTGGTTAATTGGTGAATTAGTTTAACTAATCAGATGTGCCGACGTGCTTCTTTGGTTTCTAAAGTAGGCCTAATCTCCAAAGTTTTTGTGAGTTTCCTCTGTATGTTTCGATTCTCCTTCTCCAAGTCCATAACTTTAGACTGTAACTCCATATTTTGCATGTGTGTAGCTTGCATAACATCTTCAATGATAGACATTTCTTGTTGTAGGCTCTAGTTCTCCCTATCCTTCTCAGTCAATAATCTATCATTTTCCATCAAAGATTGCATATTCCCTTGTAATCTTGTTTGCATATTTGTCAAGGCTTGATGAACCCCTACTAATCCTTGTGTGACAAGTCTGCATGTGTATCCATACAATCCTTCATTGCCTTCACAAACGAACTTTACAAATGATGTAAGCCCTTCAAATTGCGATGGCCTTTGAGTGACTAGATCGGGTGGATAAATGCACCCATCAATCCAAATGTCCACATTTTTTTTTCCTACATTTCTTTCTTGTTGCATCATGTATCTTATTGCATCATCTCTTTCTATAGTTCTTTTGGAAATTACACCCCTTTTATTAATAGTAAGCTAAGGAGCCGATGCCAATTTTCTGATCAATAGCAAGAATGTCTAAATATCTGGGAGCTGCATGTCAGCATGAATCCAACAACATGTAGCTATACAATTATACCCCTTTGATTCACTATATCTGTGTTCTTTTTTACCCAGTTGGATCTTGTCTCTTTCTCTTAATTTCAGTCATGATAGACCCTAATCAACCCCTAATCTGCCTGTAATCTTAGCTTTTGATCTACCTCTAATCAACATCCAATCTTATCTTCTGTTCTATCCAAAATACTCTCTCTCTCTCTCTCTCTCTCTCTCTCTCTCTCTCTCTCTCTCAATTGATCAAAGATATTTAAACACATTTATACAGAAGCTTAGCTAGTGGAGAACAATAACATCATTTTATCTTCTACCCTGATTTACTCTCTGTCACTCTATCACTTATTTTCTTAGTTCATCTCACACAGTCCTCTCTCTTTCCCCCCCCTCTCTCTCTCTCTCTCTCTCTCTCTCTCTCTCTCTCTCTCTCTCTCTCTCTCTCTCTCTCTCTCTCTCTCTCTCTCTCTCTCTCTCTCTCTCTCTCTCTCTCTCTCTCTTTTCATGTTGAAAAGTCACGAGGGCATTAAAGAGTCGTATGTTAATGATTCACTCAATTTTTACAAAAAATCGAATTGTATTTTTTTAGTTATGAGGATTTTGAGAAAAAGTGACCTTATCTTACAGTTTGAGAATAAAATAATAGTTGAAATCTATTGAAAATACAAATATGAGATTTGCTTGATTGTAGATCTCTTATTCTAATATTATTTTGGAATCTCTTTTTAGAGAGAAAGAGTGAGAGGAACCCCTTAAGGGGCAAAAAAGAGAGTCCATATTTCTCCTAATGATAGATAGACATGTATCACTAACATATTTAGGCAAATAGGAGTTTCACTTAAGCATGTCTACACTGTTTAGTTTAGGTCTTATTACTTCTTATGCTAAGATAGGGCGATACAAAACACCATTCTAAGTGCACTAAGTCCTTCTTATGATACATTCCAAGCCTCTTACTTGAGGTGCATTAGCCTTTTGCTGAGAGCACCAACCTTTTTTGTCTTCACGAAATAATCTTCATTGCATGTAGGCATAAGACACAAGGTTTTGTTGAGATGGCAAGCTCAACATGTGTGGACATTGATGATGAACCACCTAGCTAGATGGGTCCGCATGTCTACATTTAGCACGTCGATAGTCATTATGATCCTCACATGGCCATTGACTTATCACTTATTATATTTAGTTTGTTGCACCTACCTACAAAGTTAATGGGAAGAGATTGGAATGGAGACCAATTGTATTGTGACCGGATCATATGGATGATAAGGACTGATAGAAGCCAGCATGGTTTGAGGATCAATGGCAAATTCAATGGGTGCTGCCCAAAAATACAAATATTGATTCTCGAAACCCAAGAAAAGATAATAAGCCCTTTTTCAATGAAAATTCAAAATTTTTCTCTCCCATTCTTCCACTCTCTCTCTTGGATAGTGCCTGTGGATTTACCGAAAGCAGGGCAAAGTGAAAATCTTAGATTGCTATGAGATTTGTTGTGTGAGAAAAGCATTGTATACTCTGCAAATAAGCCCTTTAAGGCTTGCCCGCTGCTTTTTTGAGCCTTTGAGGCCGTTTTGAGCCGAGTTTTAGAGCCGTAAGGTTGCGGACAATTGTTTCAAAGTATATTATGATTTTGATTGTATCAATTAAACATGGGTACACAAGTTGTAGATTTCAAATCTGTAATTTTTGAGGTGTTTGCCAAGAAGCAAACATAAGTTTTATCTACAAACAGGTTGTAGATTACATGTATTGTTGAGTAATCAATGAAAAAGTTGCTTAGTGTATCATTGTGCACTAGTTGTGAAAGGTTGCAGAAGGCTTGCTTACTATTTTGTATCATTTTTGTGATAATGGTAGAGAATAGTGGAAATCCCATCATTGAGAAGTTGGAAAGAACAATTACCCTTCGTGGAAGTTCCGTGTAACGAACTTTCTCATTAGAAAGAGCCTTTATGAGTTCATTTCATGTGAAGAAAAGGAGCCAGAGGTGAGTATCCCTGCAACTTCAAATGAATTAAAGGCATGGAAAGAATGGAATGTAAAAGACAAAAAGGTTTTATTAGCTATCTGCAGTCATTGATAATACTATACTGGGATTTACCAGGAAAGCAGAAACTTTTCATGCAGCTTTGATAATTTTTGAGAACATGTTTTCAATAAATACAAAGGCACGAAAGATTTAACTCAAGCAAGAGTTGAATACCTTGAAGAAAGGAAAAATGTATGTCAATGAGTATGTTTTGAAGGTGATGAGCATTACAGATTCTTTAACAATGATTGATGCAATCCCTAATGATGATGATTTGGTTTCATCTACTTTGGGTAGCCTTAATAATGATTGGAAATCATATGTCACTTCTATATATGTACGGAAGCCATTTTCAGATTATGATGAGTTAGTCTCTCTCATGGGATTACCGAAGAGATCAATATCCTGGGTGACTCATCTAAAAGAAATGGTGAACAAGTCCAAGCATTTTACTCAAGTTCAGGAAGGGGACGTGGTAGATCCTATTTGAGAGGTCATGGTATGGGATGTGCTAGTAATAACCAGCAAAACAAGTTAAATCAAAAATTTGGTAAAATGCAAGTTTCAAGAAGCCGTGGAAACTTTAGAGAGACAAGGGGAGTTCTAGAGGAAGAGCTTGATGGTAGAGCAGAGGTTCTAGAAAATCTACTATCGTTTGCCAATTTTGTGGCAAAACAGGTTATATTGTAGCCCATTGTTATGCTAAGAAGGATGAAATCCGCAATGGCAAATTGTAGCAAGGAAATTATGCATTGTCTTCACGACAGAATGAAGACAAAAATGAGTGTCTATTTGTTATGCAGCATATGATGAATGTTGTTACAGGAAAAGGGACACATGTTGATGTATGGTATGTTGATTCAAGCACATCTAATCATATGACCCGTCCTTTGAATGGTTTGGAGAGATGTAGGACTTGCAAAATCCAAGTTATGTGCAGACATGTGATGATTCATACCACCCAATTTCACACATTGGAAAGGTTTCCTTGTCTTCGCATGATAGCCAAACATAGAGTCTGTTAGATGTATTACATGTGCTATCAATCATAAAGAATATAGTGTTTGTTAGCTAAATGGTAAAGCAAGGGTTGCAAGTTCAATTTAATGCAAAAGGTTATTTTGTATGAGACTTTAATGATACGTGTAAGTTGTTCACAAAAGGAAGTAGAGTAGTTGGCCGCATACTCACTTTAGATGTTGGAATTCTTGCAATGTATGCTAAAAAAAAGGAGTGGTTGCAAACATTGAAATATCACATAAACGTATTGGACATGCAAATATACAAAGGATGAAATTAATGAAGTCCAAAGGATTGGTTACAAAGTTGCATGCTTTTAAAGTTGCAAAATTTTGAAAAGTGTATGAAGCATTCCAGTTTGTTAAGCAAGCAAGACAGCCCTTTTTACATGATAGAGATGTGAGCAAAAATATACTTGATATTGTGCATATAGATGTTTGGGACCTATACAAAATATATCTCTTGGTGGCAACAAATACTTTGTCACATTTATTGATGATTTTTCAAGGAGCTATGGGTATACTTTATGAAGGAAAAGAATAATGTATTTGAGCACTTCAAATCTTTCAAGCCAGCTATTGAAATAGAAATTGGCTTGAAAGTTAAGTGCTTGAGAGTAGATAGAGAGGGAGAGTACCTCTCTAATGTGTTTAGTGGCTTCTTGAGATCTCATGGGATAAAGAGACAATTTACTTGTAGGTATACCCTACAGCGAAATGGGGTTGCAAAAAGAAAAAATAAGCATATTGTAGAAGTTGCACGAGCATTGATGGTGGCTGAAAAGAATATGCCAAAGCATTTTTTGTCTAAAGTTGTTTATACTACTATCTATATTATGAATAGAACTCCCACAACTGTAGTTCGTGAGATAGCCCTCGAAGAATACTTTATAGGCAAGAAGCCCAATGTATCGCACTTAAAACTATTTGGTTGTATTGCATATGTTCATGTGCCAAATGAGCTATGAAAGAAGCTTGATCTGAAGACTAAAAAATGTATTTTTATTGGATACTCTTTAGAGTAGAAAGAGTATCATTTTATAACCCTATCATAGGTGAGTTCATAGTGAGCACGGATGTTATTTTTTATGAGATTAGTAGTTGGTATGCATCTATTGGTGATGTATTAGATTATGATCATGATCATGATAGCTATGTGCAGAAAGAAAAGCAAGAATCACATAGCCTTAGTATTCCTTCAGTCAAGATACCAAGTATACAAAGAGCATATAGTAATGTAAAGGCTCCTGAGTGATCGAGTGGTATACAGGTCTAGTAGGGTCAGATACCTATTAAAAGTTTTGGTTTTGAAGTTTATGCAGCTCACCATTATGCTTATATGGTGAAGGAAGTTGATGATGTTGAGCCTACTTGCTTTGAGGATGTTGTTGGTCATGCTAATTGGAATGCAACAATGAATGAGAAGATGGTTGCATTAGAAGTCTTATTAGACTTGGGATTTTGTACCCTTACCTAAGGGTAAGAAAGCTATTGGCTGTAAGTGGGTTTACAAAGTCAAGCATAATGCAGATGGTTAGGTTGGCACATGTATAAGGCTAGGCTGGTTGCAAAAGGCTATGCTTAAAAATATGGCATAGATTATGAAGAGACATTTAGTCCAATTTCTAGGATGGCAATTGTTAGATGTGTGATTGCCTTGAAAATAGCCAAAGGTTGGAGTTTGCAGGCAATGGATGTTAAGAATGCCTTCTTGCATGTATGGCATAGATTATGAAGAGACATTCACTCCAATTGCTAGGATGGAAATTGTTAGATGTGTGATTGCCTTGGAAGTAGCCAAAGGTTGGAGTTTGCAGCAAATGGATGTTAAGAATGCCTTCTTGCATGGTGAATTGCAAGAAGAGGTGTATATGGAGCAACCAGTAGGTTATGGGGATTTAGAGCATCCCATGTATGTATGTAGGTTAAAGAAGGCACTCTATTATGGGCTGAAGCAAGCACCTAGAGCATGATCTAACAAGATTGGAGAGTATCTTGTCAATATTGGCTTTTATATTTCCAATGCTAATCACTCACTTTATGTGAGAAGGGGAGATGCAAGTTTGGTCATCATAGTCATCTGTGTGGATGACTTGATTATTACAAGTGATAGTGATAGTGGGATTGCTCAAGCGAAGGACTTTTTGAAGAAGAAGTTTGAGATGAAGGATTTGAGTGAGCTAAGATACTTTCTTGGTATTGAGGTGATCAGATATAATGATGGTATATAGCTATCCCAAAGGCAATATGGCTTAGATATGTTATCCAAGTATAATATATCCTACTACGTTCAAGAGGATAGTAGAGAGTTTGATTTACATGACTATCACAAGGCCATACTTGAGCTATGTTGTTGTCCTTGTTTGTTAGTATATGCAAATGCCTAGAAAGCCTCATTTGGATGCAGTTAGACGCATATTGAGGTATGTGAAGTCCACTTTGCATTATGGAAATTTTTATGAGGTAGGTAAGAATGTACATGTATTTGGTTACACAGATGCAAATTGGGCTAGTAGCTTGTCCAACAAAAGATCTACTAGTAAATTAATGTTTTTCCTTGGTAGTATAGTAGTTACATGGAGCAACAAAAAGCAACTTATAGTTACTTTATTGAGTACAAAGGCTGAGTATAGAGGTGTTGCTATGGTAGCATGTGAGGTGGTATGACTGCAAATGCTATTGAGTGATTTGGATGTGCAAAAAGATGGTCCAATTGTCATTCACTATGACAACATGAGTAGCATACAACTAGCTAGGAACCCTATGTTCTATGCTAGGACAAAAGACATTGAGATGCACCGCTACTTTGTGAGAGAGAAGGTACTTGCAGGAGAGATTAACTTAGTATATGTCAGCACACAAGATTAGATAGCTAACATTTTCACAAAGGCATTGGGTATAGAGAATCTTTGAAAGTTTTGAAGCTTACTTGGAGTTGTAGAGATAGAGTTGACCTTGAGGGGGAGTGTGGAGATGGCAAGCTCAACCTGTATGGATATTGATGATGGACCACCTGGCTAGATGGGTCTATACATCTACACTTAGCACATCGGTGGTCATTATGATCCTCACATGGCCACTGCTTATCACTTATTATATTTAGTTTGTTGCACCTACCTACAATTGGCATAGTTATAGTGCCAGTCAATTAATATAGTTAGGTATGCATTTTCTGACTTAGTAGGCCACGTTCCTTTATGTTGTATCTTATCTATACTTTGTGTATATTGTATAGTGTGTAGAAGAAGAATAAAAAACCAACAAGAAAATGTTTTGGCCTCCATATCTCTTCTTGTGTTCTTGAATGAGCTTCCTGTTGTGTGTACAGTGTGTGTTTGGACAGCAGCTCAAGCAAGCCCCTCCACTGTATGATTCTTGTTAGGTTTACGCCCCAGGCTTCTACACCTTAAGACATTCACTGCTCACAATCACCGTAGGATCCCAATCACTTGCATTAGGTGTAAGCTACACCCTCTTTGCACTCTCATCCCTTAAGACTAGGTCAGTTGGACCTTGGCTTTAACTACACATGTCTAACACTTATCTCATGACAACATTAGCATATGCACATATGGCTAGAACTTCACTATTAGGCCATTCCACCCGTAGGACTCGCCACATTCCCTTTCAGCCTAACACTTCTTGCACACAAATGTGCAAGTGCACTTACATTAGGACATTAAGGAACAACACTCCTACCTACAAGTTTCCTTAGAGAGAGTGCACGTTTAAATACAACTATTAGCACACTTCAACCCTCTAGGTTTAGGCCCTAACCACTTGCATTTGGCACACTTGATCACATTAGGTTTAGATATTCCTTTCTTAGGGTTCTCACATCCTTAGACCTAACCCTAGGCATGGCATTCCTAGATTTAGATCTCTAGGATCTAATTCAAGTTGCATTAGGCACAACCACTAGGCTTACGTCATCACATTGGATGCATTTCACACCACCATTAGACAATGAGGCACAAGTCAAGGAAGAGCAGCCCTGTTATTGACAAAGTGCCAAGAGTACTAAGCCAAAGTCAAATTATTCTAAGTCACAGAGCAAATTAAGCCCAAAGGATTGTGAGGAAGGGATAATATTTGAGCCGATGATTTCAACATCAAGAAAATTTTAGACATAATTACTTTTTTGTGAATTCCAAGAAATTGATCTTCCTCTATTTTTATCTTAGCTGAAGTTAAGTGAGTTGTACTCACTTCATCGGCCACAACTTGATAAGTAGCTTAATTTATGTACTACTAGTTGACCCTAAGGGAATATTAAGCAAATCTTAGGTTCTCAATTAAATTTGACACGTTCTAATAAGAAAACTTTAGAGCTTGAAAGGCTAAGTGCCTTAAAGATTCAGAATAGAAACATCCACAATTCCCAAGAGAGCAAGGCCCATGAGTAAAATTCTTGGACCTGTTTACTATTTCTTTCAAATGAGTCACCTTGTAAATTGATCTCTTTGGTAATCATGAGTCAAGAGAAGGCCATTGAATCTATAATTCAAATAGACAAAAATGTGAGATAAGAGCTTGAAGAGCTACAAGTGAGAGATCAAGGAAGAACTCACAAAGCTTAAATATTCAAAGAGAAGCTCACGCAAGAGACCACACAAACTTGTCATTGCAAGAAGATTCAAAGAGTTTGTGATCTAGCTATTGATATCCTAATACTTTGTTGACATGTTAAAATAGCAAACTAGGCCTTAGGTCTATGAGTCCTAAAATCTTAGGGTTCAACCACAATGAGACATATTCCCATCCAACTAGTTGACAACAAGATGATAGAGCTAGCAACACAAAGGCCATGGCCACCACTAATGGACCACCAACATCGTTACAAAGGTTGACCTTAGATGTAGTGAGTGTGGTATAACCCAAATCATCACATGTATCATGATTGTTTGACACCTAAGGCATCCAATAGTACCTAACTTGATCTACTCAACCTAACATCTGAAATATAAAAGCCACAAACATTGACTTAAAATGTCAAGAGCTAATACTTCCAATGTATCTTAGGGTCAAACTAACCACCAAGCAAGAGCTTATCATTGATGAATATTTGGATTATATCATTGATGCTTTCATTGGTGAAGGTTTGGATTACAACATTTTGACTTATGAAGTATGGAGAACCTAAACTCCTCCCTACAAAAGACCTTACAGAGGATCAGTATACTTCCTTCTATGCATATACAAAATTCTCTTAACTATAGAGATTTGAAGCATGCACATCATTTTCTATGTTCTTCCCTATCAAGAAGATATGGGAAATAAAGTCCTTAGAAGACATTTCAAGCATGCAACCAAATGTGAAGTGGACTATGTAGTGCAATGAATACACTTAGCTTGTGAAGCATCAAGTTGATTATTGCTTTTAGTTAAGCTGACCTTGTTTCTTCTCTCTAGAAGGGCAAGAGGCATGTCTCAATGTCACACATGAGCCCTAGTAAGGATGGGCAGAGAGTTCTAATGAAACTACTTAAGGCACATGATGACAAGAGGGAACTACTTAGTGTATAACCTCAAAAATCAAAGCAAATACCCAAGCTTCTAGGAACCATACAAAAGCTTTTAAAGCTATCAAGAAAGTGATTGCATCTAGAAGAAAGAGGAGACTAGGGTATATAATTAGAAGAATCAATAGAGAGTTAGCTAAAAGTAGCATCAAGTTTCCAAGCATTGCTACATGCTCAAGGGTTTCATATAGAAATTTGTTGAATTTGGTTGTCATCAAAACCACTTGCATAGTTACCTCCATTGATTTAGCCAAAGTCCCATAAAAAACAAAGAGGAAGAGGAAGAGACCTAAATACATACCTAGGTTAAGGACTAAGATAAATAAATATACCAAACCAAACATAGTGGAGATTGAGAAGCTAGTCTCAAAGGCTGAAAAGCCACTTCTTGACTATCAAGAAAGACACAAGAGCCTACAATTCTAGAAGTGCAATCACTTCAGGTAGTTGCTAATCCACATTAGGAACCTATCATCTCTAAGAAATCATTGAGTCAAATACAGAATACCAAGTAGCCTCACCATTGCAATGTTGCTCAAACTAGTAGAGATAGTCTAAATGTAAAAACATGGATCTAGGACATGGCAATGTGGAAGCTATGGAGGTTGGAAGACAAAGACCAAACTCATGAATACATGGACACGGACAAGACTAACTGTCACACAAGTGAATTAGGTTCCAAGATTGAGACTTGGACTCATAAACACAATCTTGTGTATGGATTATGATATAGACACTTTATTGAAAAGAAAAGAGTACTTTCATATCATTAAAGGAAAGGAAGCAAGTACAATGCTTTATAGGAAAGTCTAGGTAGCACACCCTCCTACTGTGCTTATGGGATTCTTGTCCTGAGCCCTCACTGCTCCTTCCAAAGAGACTGAAGTAGGTGTGATTGCAAACATCTCAACACCCCTCCTCAATCACAACCAAAAGTACAAAGCATATAGAGGCCTTAGTGAAAGCAACACCTTCAAAGTGTGTGTACACCCTAGACATGGCAAAACACCAAAGGCTATCATAGAAAGGCTAAGTGTGGGTACCACAAACATGGTGGACATCTAGAGGCTATAACAAGGGCTTCACAAGGTATAGAGGCTGTAGTACAAGGCTACATGAGGAGTTTACAAGTTTATATCCAAAGCATTAGGGCTAGGCAATAAGGCTAAAAAAATCTATCCGAATAGAAGGACTGATGAGGTTTGTCCTTCTCCTGGTGGTCTTCTTCTTCTTCTTCTTTTGCTCCATGTTCTTCTTCTTCTTTAACAGCAACTAGATAGGCCTTTTGGGACCTCTTTCTGGCATGGTAGAACTTCTTGGTATGTCCAGTCCTTTTGCAGAAGTCACAGAAAAGTTGGTGCTTCTTGCCTTTGTACCTATTGCCAACATATAACGATTGTTCATCTCTAGAGGTGCTTGGTTCTTCCTTAGTTTTTAGCTTCTTTTCCTCCTCTAATAGTGATGCCTGGATATCAACAAGCTTAGGTTTTGGCATATTGATTAGATTTGTTGACAAATTATTATATTCAGGAGGTAAACTTTTGAGCAGAACACCAATGCAAACGTCTTCTTCCATTTTAATGTTGATTCCTACAAGCTGGGTTAGAGGTCCTTCCATGTAATTTAGATGCGTGGCAAGTGATGTGATGGACTTCATTTCAAGCCTAAAAAATTCAATCAAGAGTTCATACTTTGATGACTTAGACTGTGCACCAAAGAGAGTGTCAAGTCTCTTCCAAGTATCATGTCGTATCACAGTTATCCACATGGTGGATATAGCTGTCATCTAGCTCTAGTTTCATAATGGCATGAGCCTTATCATCATTCTTTTGCCAAGTGACTGCAAGGTCCGCATCACGAGGCTTCTTCTCTTTGCCACTAGTGATGGCCCAAAGACCCTTCTTCATTAGGATGAGCTTGTTGATGCGGGTCTTTGCCATGTGTGAAACCCAACCCCTTTGAAGTGAACTGTTGGAGAGTCTTTTCCCATGTTGGATTTGCAGGGACAGCAGCAAATCAACACCTAAATTCTCAAAATTTATCAGTGGAAGAGCAAATTACACTGTGTCAAGAGACACAAGTAATGACAATGTGAAAACACACTATGTAAAGACTATGTCTGAGTTGATGTCGAACTTGAATCTTCTTAGTTCAGGGTCATTGATCCTTCTTTGATCTTTCTAGGTCCTTCCCCTCCTTGATTTGATGCTGGGATAGTAGATCAAAGTGGCAATGGGTTACTCCAAGTGTCATGAGAGAGAAAATGATGAGATTTTTGAGCTTAGGTGAAAATGGCTATGGAGTCACAGTTATGGTTTCTGACAGTGGCTTGGTTTTTTTGACATTACAGAGCTATACTTGATGATTTTTGAAACTTTTTTTATGAAAATGAAGCTTACTTCATGGGCTGTCACTACCCTATGATGGCGATTGAAATCGTGTTGCGTGAAGAGAGGTCAGGGCATACGATCAGCATGGGCATAGTTCTTGATTCAGCAATGCTAAAGCATATGATGGCCAATGTTGCACTCTGATGTGCCAAGAACTAGTGCCCTGAGTAGAGAAACGAGTCCCCAAAAGGAATAGTGAGCTGATATGCTTCGTATTGAGAGATCCAGGGACTCCAAGCAAGGTATGTCCTGCATGTCACAGTTGCAGCAGTGTTTAAGAATTTTGACAGTGTTGAGCCTAAGGTTGCCTGACGTAAGTGATTGAGGTGACAAGAACAAGCTGTGGAAGCAGAGGAATACTTTTCTAGAAGGAAGCTCTAGGATATTTGACCTGTGGAGTGAGATATAAGAGCTTCAAGTTGACAGGGTGCAGCTGGCTATGGCTACCATGGAAGCTTAAGTGAAGGTAGAGTTGAGAGATGAAGTCATGGGCTGGAGCTGAGCAAACCAGAGTTGAAAAGGGATTGAGAGAGCGGAGAAGAGCTTAGCCATGCTCGACTGGGCTCTGATACCATGTAAAAACATGGATCTAGGACATGGCGATGCGAAAGCTATGGAGGTTGGAAGACGAAGACCAAACTCATGAATACATGGACACAGACAAGACTAACTATCACACAAGTGAATTAGGTTCCAAGATTGAGACTTGGACTCATAAACACAATCTTGTGTGTGGATTATAACATAGACACTTTATTGAAAAGAAAATAGTATTTTCATATCATTAAAGAAAAGGAAGCAAGCACAATGCTTTATAGGAAAGTCTAGGTAGCACATCCTCCTACTGTGCTTATGGGATTCTTGTCCTGAGCCCTCACTGCTCCTTCCAAAGAGACTGAAGTAGGTGTGATTGCAAACATCTCAACACTAAAGACAAATGCCATAGAGCCCTCAAGTGTTGACAAGAAACAACTCCAAAAAGTTACTAGTCCATCGACATGGCCAAAGCCTCCCAAACCCAAAGAACCTTTATTACCCAAACCCAAACAGAAAATCTAATTGCAATAAACTACCATAGCTACCCATTTTAGAACATTGTTCATAAGATGATGATCCTTGTACAAGATTGATTCTTTCTCAATGTCAAATTTATTGCAATTCTTGCACTTGGGTTTCCCTTTATTCTAATGGTCTAATTCCTTATGTCCAACTTTCCTACATATCCTACAAACAACCTTTCAAGATCCCTTGCTATAGAGTGCAGATACTATGGGGCTCAATGGAGTCCTTAGACCTTATCTTTGATTTTGCATTCTTGCTCATATAAAGTAGCTTCCACTAAGTTGAGTTTTCTATCTATTTCTCAAGGATACCACGACCTCCTTATATCCTTTTTTTAGGTTCTTCCACACTATTAAGTAGCACAATAATGGCTTCATCTTCTTTTATGTCCTTATTAATAGAATATAATTGCACCTTTAAGATTTTAGGTTTATTTATCAATAAAGTTAAGGAGTCATAATTGTTTAAATCCAACCTCAAAAAATCGATCAAAAGACTTATCTTTGAGTTCTTTTCTTGTGATCCAAACCTTTTATCCAACTTATCCTATGATTCTTTTGCATTTTTAATCCTTAAAATGTGATGAACAACATCATCAAACAATCCCCAATGTGGTATTGTCTCAAGTGCCTTAGTATTTTTTCTTCTCTAGGTTTGGTTGTTATAGGATCCTCAGGGTCTTCAAATATTTTCTAGAGATCTTTCCACATTAGGTGGTAAATGGTTTTCATCTTCTAGGTGTGAAAACCATTACCATTGAATATTTTTGATTTCTGACATTACGATTGGAGAGGTCTTGTTAGTGACTCACTCTATGAAAATTCTAATTTGAAGTACATATGAACAACCTTTATAAAAATTACGTAAAGTAGTTTCAGAAGGCGCAAGTGTGAATGCAAATAATGTGAACATGAGTTCAGATAAGGCAATGTGAACAAGGGTTATGAAACGACTAGATCAAGAAGATATAAGTCATACTTCACTCTCCACTAGCTCAAAAGAATGACCTGTGAAAGTTCTTAACAACTATTAATGTTTAAAACTTTATTTAATAGGATAGAAAGAGATTAACAAAAATAAGGCTTTCGTGGATAGGTAGCACCACTGAGACTGACTAAACTAAGAGGCCTTCACCATGTTCTCACCAGCATCAAACAACAAAAGTTCACACTCTCACAATAGGTTGATTGAGTGGAGTGCTTCAAGGATCTCTAAAATTGCAAAGAAAGATCTATCTCTCTCTTCCTTTCTCTATCTCTATCATGGATAAGCAAGGCCCTTGCTTGTTTGAGCAAGCTACCCCCTAGCTAGTTTGGGTAAGTAGGCCCTCTAAGCACAATCTAATGGGCCCCTACTTAAGTAGACCCTTTGTGCAGGCCCCTTAATTGTAGGCAATGACAACTATTAACTCAAAGTTGATTGAGATTTGAGACTAGCCTTTTAATGACTACAAACCTCTCCTTCTTGGCAATGAAGGTCTTCTAAATCAATTGAAATGATAATGAACAAGTGAAAAGAATGTATCTCAATATATTCCTTTAATGGTAGCCCCTTCAACATGAACCCAAATGGACTTACAAGGGTTCAATTTAAGCTTTAGCCTCCTTGAATAGCAACACCTTCAAAGCTTCAACTTCTTAAACCTTATGTGTAGCTAAGGATGCCTCTCTATCTCATAAGCCTCAAGGATGAGGCTCTGATTCCATTTTACAAAACATTGTTTGAGTAAGAAGAAGAGAATAGACTGTGGGGGAAAGAAGAAGAACAAGTAGGAAAGTATGATAGCATGCAAAGCTTGACTTCTTGATAGTTGAGCCAAGTACATTGTTTTGTAGATTTTTAGCTAGGATACACTTCCCTCTTTTCTTATGGGATAGCTTTTCAGGTAGGATGCACTTCCCCTCTTTGCTTATGGGATACAATACTTTGTTATACATTGTTTGTGACTTTATCACTACCTCTAGCACCATACATTCTAGTAGGTAATAGAGGGCCCTAGCTTAATGGATATGGTCACTACTTTAAAATACCTACAAGCCAACATCCAAGAACTCAAGAGAGAATGAGCAATAGAAAAAGGCCCCTCCAAAAAAGATAACCAACAAGTAGATAAGTCAAGAACACAACAAACTTCAAGAGAGATAATCAACCAATAATGACTAAGTAAATGCATATTATCTTAAGAATTTTTGCAAAGAAAAGGCCCAATTCATAAAGGAAAATAATTAACTTTATATACAATTGGATGTATGCACAAAAAATTATGAAAGATTTTTCATACAATCAAGTCAATGGCATTTCAAGATCCCAAGCAAAGTTTAATGACAAAGATTAAAAATTAAAGAATAAAAGTAAAGAGCTATAGGGTAAAATAAGAAATTGGAAGATAGGGACAAGGCACTAGAAGACAAGAGAGCAAAGTGCTAGAAGAGAAAAGAATATAAGTGAAAGAGAAAGAAAGAGAGCTAGAAGAGAAGAACAAGTAGTCATTAGGGGAGATTTTGACTCAAGTATGAGCCGTTTAGTTTTGGAGAGAGAAAGCCTCTCAACCAATAGGGAAAGAGCTACCATTATGATAAAATAGGTGTTTTCTAATTTTGAAGCTTTTTATCTCATTTTCAAATAATTTTTAGATAAATCATTTTAAGGTATTTTTGGAGCAAAAATTTATGGAGACACAAACTACAAGAGATATTGGTGCAATTAAAGACACTAGATAGAGACACTTCTTTTCAATCTTATATAATATTATAGTCTCCTAGTCATTTTCTCAAAATTCATGAATAACACACCCAAACGTATTCCCTCCATTGTACTATTTCTCTCTTTTTCTCGAAAATCTCAAATGGTTCAAGAAAGTGTATACCCTCTATTTATTTTTACAGAGGAATTTCTATTCTCTCTTTTCACTTGATGTTCTCTTTTGCTTCCATCTTTTTATTTCAGTGGAAGCTTCATGTCCTTGGTATCCTTTGTCTTCTATCAGTGCAATCACAATATACAACAATTTCAACCTTGACACCAATAGGTGGATTCCTAATACCACCATTGTTGGTTCTTGGGTCATGTTACAAACAAAGAAGAGGAGAAAATGTGGAAATGAATTCATTGACACTTACAAGGGGTAATTTAAGGATTTCAAGCTTGAAGTATGGGGAAACAAAATCAAGGAGGTGCTTATACAACATGCATATATACATTCGGAATAGTGCTTATAGAACTAGCCCATTGACATGCCATGCTATAGGCCAAACTATAATTTTACTCAATTATTTCAATAGGCTTCAAATTCACTTTTATGTTTCAGGAATTTGCTAAAGTTTATCTATGTTTTACATATTTGTATTCATCAAACCTCAAATATTGAAAACCTATCGAATGCATACTTGGAATCTTTGATATATTTCATAGATCTATTGGTGAGCATTTGCACAAAGTGACCTCAAACAAGTTATTGGCTAAGAAAGGTGGTTTCTTTAGTGATCAATTTTACAATGCACCATCAAGCATGACGAGATATGGATCTCTCAGGCCTCTTTCATTCCCAGCTCTAGATAGCATAGAGTGGTCAATTTCAAACCCAAAATTATGTGAATATTTTAAGTTAAGATTATGCAGATATTCAAAGATATCTATGACCTAATGTAGCGAGTTGACATAGGAATTTCATAGACTTTATAACATTACAAGTTTTCATACACTTCTTTTATGATGAGGAAGTTCGAAAAACATCAACAATTTTCATATGCAAATTAGAGAAATGCATGGACTTCTTAGGTCAAAGTTGGGATACAAAAGAAGTGTCTGGGATTATGTCTAAAGTGTAATGAAAGCTTCTTATTTGTAAGTATGTGATTGCATCACAAAATTTTATTTTGACTTTCTATTGCATGAGATGGTATTATGTGGATGAAAAGCTTGTAGCAATTGATCAAGACTTACAAAATGTCATTGATAATCCTATGACAATATTATAGGATGAGCTCTATAATGATGTTGTGTAAGGGCAAACATCTCCTTATGTTAAGTGTGAATGGGCCTAGCAAATGAAGACATAAGTATTTTTACTACTTACTCATTCAGGTGCAATGGTTACAAGGTAAATAGAATGTATAATCCAAAAATGTGTGGCATTGTCTAAGATACATATATTTTTATATGTTAATAATGCTAAGCATGGTGAACCTTACGTGCAAATGCCCCAAAGAAAAGAGAGAAATACTTTATGTGGGGACATTATCACAAAATAAGTTTTCCTCTTACCACAACCTATTTGATACGAATATGTACTAGTTTGTAACAAGAAAAAAATAAAATACAAAAATAAAATGAATTCTATTATCAATGATTGCATTTGATTACAAGGTTGTTTTATATATACAACAAGGCAACTTATGATGGTATACAAATTCATGCCATATCTATAGTCTTTGCACTCTTTCTAGATTAGAACTCTAAAATTTGTTGTTGATGTCCCCTACCTTGTCACGAGGCTTTACATCATCCAAATGTATGGTATTTGGATGGGATTTAGTCCTTTTGACATCTTTGAGAGGTGGGCAAGGAAGTGGAGGTGCATAGGCAAGTGGTATCAAGACATTCCTATGTGTTGTGCAGTTGATTTGATTCTCAATCATCTCTACTCTAAACAAAAGAAGGTTTTCATCCGTGTAATTTGTCAAATGATCTCCTTGTATAAAAGTGTACAAATTAAGGCTAACTATAAAGTCATTAACACTATGCTAAGTTAATCTAAGAAAGACTCAACTTAGAGCACTAGTTTAGATCCTAATTAGATGCTCCAGGAGCAATGGTAGCAAACTCTCCATTTGTTGCTATGGCTGTCATCTTGCTATGGCACTCTATAAAAATTGACTATATGTATATTCTCCATCATATCGTTGTCTTGGGTGATGGCCTCAAAGCCTTGAAGAGTTTCTCAATGGATATGTTTTGATTCAAAAAGAGAATGTTAGTATCTCTCTCTCTTTCTTCCCCCCTCCCTCTCATGGGCTTTAGAAACTTACTTCTTTACATTATCATGATACCCATATGCTGAGTTTGCCAAAAAGAATCTATTTGTCATGATATCAAATACTATGAAGCTCCAATGAGGTTTTCAAGGCAAGGAGGATAAGAAAAGTACAAAAAAATAGATTTGAGATACTTTATTTAAAAAAACATGCCAAATAGTTTCTTACCTTTCATGGTATGCCATCACAAGGTACTGCACGAGATCTAAGTTGCAATCTTGATACCACGGGCATGCATCCACAAGGGATGTCCTCATGAATCAAGACTGTGGATAGCAAGGAATCTAGGACAAACACCTTGTCTTGTTGATTGAATGATAGATTTATCAAAATTAAACAAATAATAATAAGTTTCAAGCCATCTGATACCAAGAAAAGTATGCGAAAATTTTCAGGTATTATGACTTAACAAATATACCTTAGGATGGCATTCATTACACAGTCATTGACCTTCTTATGGAGGTTTGTGAGCAGCAAAATGTTCTTCTTTTCGAAGTGGATGGCACTCAAGTCCTACTACTAGTGCAATCTCTTCATATAGGTAGTAGGAAGTCAAAAGATGAACCAAGCATATCGAGTGCCTCACAGTTTTTCTCATGTAAATTAATGTGCCTCTCATGAATCTCATTAATCAAATTACTAGCATCGCTCTCCCCGACCTCTATCTCACATGTCTCCCTTCTTTCTTGGCTTGTCACTCTTTGAGCATTTAGACTTGTTTGATGGGAGTGTGAGGGTTCTCTTATGACGTCAATCACCTTCACCTTTGTGCTCCTTTTAAGGGGGGAATTTTCAAAATTCCCTTCATTTTTAAATTGAAAATTCCATTTGGGCTTACCAATTTGTCGTACATGAACCTCAAAATCCAAAGGGATGTAAAGTTCCTTGGCATTACCGTAACTCTATGCACATGAGTGTTGTAAGAATGTAAGGAGCTTAGAAGAAGTGGACCATAAATTCTTTCACAATTTCATGCATGCAGTCCAATGCTAAGGAATGCTATTGATAGTTCAAATTTCTTATTTCACATATATCTTTGGTAATCATTGTGAACATGAGCTTGGAGATGGCAGTAGGCTCATGGTTATCCATGATTCTGTTGAGTTCATTAAGGATAAACCCATGTTGTTGATATCTATTTTGTTGAGCTCTAGCATGTAGTGTTGGCATGATCTTCCCAAAGTTGCTAGCCACTCACTGCTACACGCTCTCCCCAAAGGTAGATCCCTACCACACAATGTGAGGGTCTCATGATGATTCCATTCTAGCGGTTTGCTTGTCCTAGCCGTTTGTATGAGAAAGTAAAAATACAATGTTAGAACTCCATACGGTGAAAAGGGTGAAAAAAAATGAAAAGTTGGATGAAAAAGACTAAACTTGCACTACGTAAGGGAAGTGGGGATGCCTGAACAATGCAAGGGGGGTCATCGAGATTTTAGGCCCTCCTCCCCTCACATTGTGTAGCACATCCCCTAGACCCAAACAACATGGGGGTGGCTCGAGATTTTGGGACTCCAACTATTTCAATGAAATGTGCTAGGGCTAAGAACTCATCATATACAATCACATTCATAATATATCATAGAGAATGAAGATACAGAACCGTAACAGATAGGTAGATTACTACTCCAACTACAAAGAATAATTGCATTGACTTGAAAAGATATCAATGATGCTCTAGCATTTTTATCATAATAAATATATGGCAATGTACCACCCAATTTCGATCTTGAATAAGACATTACATCTTGAAAGAAATATGTAAGGTAATCCACAACAACTTGTATTTGGTGATTTTCAAGTACTTGGAACCAATAAACATCATATGGTTGTTGTATTTGCTATTTTTGAGGTTGATGTAGCACTTCTGACTATTTTTCATCTTGTTGTAGTACATTTTACTGCTATAGGAAGTGCAGGAATTCAACTTGCTATTGTAGGTATTGAAAAAATTTAGCTTTTTGTTGTAGGTACAACAAAAATACAAACTACTGTTGTAGGAATTTTGGTTGCTACTAATGTAGGAAGTCAAGATACTGTTGCAATAATTTAGAGATCGACTGTAGGAATTGCTGAAATTCAGGTTCTTACATATCATTTTGAAGCTTTCTTGACACAAAAAACTATAACATACTCTTGCTACAAGCATCCACCTCATACAACATCAGCACTTTCATTGTTAAAAACAAATCAATATGAATAACATCAACCATTCCTAATGCAATATGAATTGCATAGATATCCATTGTAGGTACTTGCATACGTCGAGATACTACAACTTTAATGATAGACTGATCAGAGTCCTTGAAGACTTCAAAAATAGTAGTTTGAATTGAAACATCAATGACTCTTAACTTGAATCAGGAGAAACATCAACAACTTGATCATTCAATGCATAGAGATCCTCAGGAATAACATCTTGACTTGAATAAGGAGAAACATCAACAACTTGATCATTCAATGCATAGAGATCCTCAAGAATAACATCTTGACTTGAATTATGAGAAAATACCAACTGTGTATGCAAATCAACAATCTCATTATCCTTCTGCAAAACAACTTCCTCGAGAGCATTAATGACTTCAAAAAAATGAGAAACTTGGAAATCCATTACATTCTTCAATTGAGTAATCTCCTATTGTAGTAATGTTTTCTCCTCTTGAAGCTGATTAATTACAGATAAAGCTTCAATTGTTGCAACATTGGTCCCATTATTCTCCTTTTCAAACTCAATAGAAAACCAATTAATCATCTCAGTTGGAGATTAAACCATAGAGTGTACCTCATGTGGAACTTCAGAAAAACCATGCAAACTAACTACATTCTGCAGTGCTTCATATTCAACCAACTTTTACAAAGGAAATGCGGTGCCAATCTTGTAATCTTGCTCTTCTTGCAAAGGAATTATAGTGCTAATCTTGCAAATCCACAATTCCTCTAGTGGAACACTAACTTTTTCTTTGGATCAAGCAATTCAATGACCTAAAATATTATCTTGCATGTTGAAAACATGGGTATCTTGAACAACTACATCCAAAGATGGTGCATCTTGCACTACAAGTAGTGGCATTTATTCAAGTTCTTGTAAAGTTTCTTCATTAAAATCCAACTTAGTAGATGCATTATCCTCCTTAACATCAATAAGATAACCAAGAAAATCATCCATAATGATATTATCATTGCAAAAATCATAATCCTCAAACTTATCATCCATAACAGCATCATCTTCTTAAATACATAACCGATTTTCTTTATCACCAATCTGATCATCTTCATTGTTCATAATTGTTGGCTTGCTTTCTTCTTGATTAAAGCTGACTAGAGATTAATTATAGTAGTTTTAAAGGTACAATAATATGGAAAATACCTTGAGATTATTGATGTAAAGTGTGGGGATGATCCACTCTCCCGTTGGCAAGTTGCTATGTTGGGTTTGGGGCACTCAAGGATTCTTGGCTTCTTTGGTTCTTTTCCTCTCTCACTCCCTTTACCTCAACCTTTGGCAAGACCATGGATAAAGAGTACCAATCATCATCATCATCACTTGAACTTGAATTGGAATCTGAATCGAAATCCAAAACATCTTCATATCTTTCCTTGAGCTTTTTGGCTCCTGTAAGCAATCTTTCAATATGCTTAACACTTGACCAAGAGCTGACTTTTTTGGCTTCATGATCATCATGCCATTCATAAGCATCACGAAGAATATTCTCAAAAGAATCCAGCTTCTCCAATGCTTTATCCATCTTCAAATTTGAACCCTTCTTTGTTGTTGATGAAAACCTCTTGCGGATGTCATCAAACTCATTGCATAAATCAAATATGCAAAAATACTTGTAAGATTCTCCTTCTTCACAAGACCCATGTCATAAGAACAATGCTTTGAAGTATGTCCAAACTCAAAGCAAAGCTTGCACTGCTTTTTCTTTTCCTTTGATTTACCCATTGCAATTAATTAGATTGAGATTTTAAACTTCAAAGTGAAAATGAAACCAGAATGCTCTCTCATTAATCCTCTGTAGGCTTCATATAGTAGCAAGCAAAAGATAGGGCTTTCTCTACTAGATTTAGCCAAAGTTTGTTTACAGAGATGGTATTCCTATAATAGAGCTTGCATTTTTAAATATCTCTATGAACAATCTATCTCTATTTTCATCTAGGATTGGAAATCTTCATGCTTCTCCTCCTGCAAATTTCTAAGACTCTTACTGTTGTTGCTTTACTAATGGTTTTTGCAATTCTCGAAACTTGTGGCTAGACAAAATAACAAAGTAGTTAGCCATCATACAAGAAGAAAGGCAATTTTAACCCTGTGAAATGTATCATCTTACTTCAAGAGAGAATATATCACTGCTTCAGGCAATTGTCGTTACTTTAGGTTGTGACCAAAAATTGCGAATTTTCGGCATATAACATAAACACTTTTTGATTAGGGTTTGAAATAAGTGATGTAGGGTAAGAATGACAAAATTACATCATCTTGTTGTATGAAATGTATCACTGCTTCATATGGAAAATCACAATTTCTACCATCAAACAAAGTAATTTTTGCTTGTGTTTTAAACCAAAAATACAAAGAATGAACGACAAGGTATACACATAGAAAACCCTTTGAACTCAATGCAACAAATATGTTTTTTATCCATAAAACAAAGTCATTTTTCACAAATCTCTATTACTGCTTCAAGTCTCTACAAAAATTTTGAACTTCTAACATCAAACAAAGACATTTTTGGTCAACCTTTAGAACCATAAATGTAACACAACAAATGTAAGATTGTATCATTTTTCTTTTGAAAATATATTACTACATCATACAAGACATTCAGCTTCATGCACGAACTTTGCTTCATGCAGGAATTTCACTTCATACAAGAAATACAAATTTCTAACCGCAACCTTTGCCATTTTTGTCGGTATTTTAACACAGAGAAACATGGAAACAATGGTAGAATTAGGAGAACAACCATACAACCAGCACACGAAAAAACTTACAAATTGCATACAAGAATTTAGGTTTTCTTCCCCAAAACATGGTTGTTTTTTGAGAGAGCTTCAAATTTTTGGCATCAACTAGAAGCATTTTGCTATTAAACTTCCATACCAGAGATTAAGAAAAGCATGGTAGGATTGCCAAAGTATTTCAGCCCCAAATCTATGCCAAATGCATAATGGGACTAAACTACCTCATTGAGGAATAAAATATATTGCATCAGGCACTACAAAAAATACCTAATACCTCATTAAGCAACTAATAAGAAACTCAGAAATAATGACATAGGAACATAGAACTACACTCTACAATACTCATAATGGAAAATCAGAGATAAAAATCAAAATATATGCTAGAAGTAAGACAGAAATAGAAAGATGAATCATGGCACCCAGTGTCATATTATATTACTAAGCAATAAACTCCAATAAAAAACTAGTTGTGATATAGAATAATGATCCATACATTAGAAAAACATACAATATCTCTTCATGTCACGTTTTTAAATCGCCTATAAACTGCACTTCATGAGGTATACAACTTCATGAGGCATTTAAAGACTGTTTCACACATGAAATAGTAAAGAATAAGGCTCTAAACCATGCTAAGGGCAAACATAGTATGTTAGGCCAACGGCTAACAGCTCGCACAATGCGAGGGGGGCCTAGAGTATTTTGCACCCCTTCCCCCATGCATTGTGGGGGTCTTGGGGTGACACACTAGAGCCCCAAGAGGAACACCAAGAAAATGGGGAATCTCAACTAGAATCTATCTTGTCACACCAACAAGCATGTTCTTCATACTTTAATCAACCACAAGAAGAAAAAGAACACCAATCTTCACAAATCTTCACGCAACATCATATAGTGAATCTCCCACAAATTTATCACAATAAATCTTCAACGTATTCTTCATAGAAACCATCAAAAAACCAAAATGACACAAAGGAAAGATCAAGTTTGAATGGAATTCATCACATACTATTCATATTTTATCAACTTCATAGTCTTTCTCTCATTCTCTCTCATAGATACATTGTTTTTAATAGAAAATTGGCTATCTCTCATACTCTATCTCTCTCACATATGCTTTCTCTCAATAGTACATTGAGACAACAAATAATAACTCTCAATAGTCCTCTCTTGGTCGTGGATACCCTTCCCAAGAGGTATACTTGATGTGAAGAGGCACTAGAGCCACTATAATGTCCCTTGAAAGCTCATCAATGTCACTCTCACTTCAGTCTCTTCAGTTCAAGTCTTCTTTATCTTCTTTGAGCTATTTTACACTTGTATTCTTTCTCTTTTAAGATTGCAAAACATTCCCCAAGTTAAACATCTATCCATCACAACACTTAAAAGCAAATAGAGGCTTACAAAGACCAGATACATAAGCTCTACAGAACACTACCATCATGATCTTCTCAAGCCTACTCAGCATATCCCAACACACTTCAAACACATCTAAAATCAATCAATCCATCACAAAATCAACCATTCATCTCACAAAAATAACAAAAATTGACTTTAAAAACAAGTCAGTTCAACCCTCAATATATCCCCACACTTAATCAAGGAGTGTCCTTACGACCTTGAAACAAGACAGAATATCGAGCCCAAAAATTAACCCAGCACTTCTTTCTCAAACCTCGATCAATCAGTATCCCCGTGAACCAACCTTGACCCCATCAAGCTCTAAAATAACCTAGATCTATAAAAAATATTGATGAAGGAAAAATGCCTTAAAGCATGAAACAATTCTTAGCTTACAAAATATAACTAAATAAACTATTAGATGATATAAGAGGTTGTGTAGTGGAAATGGATTAAGATTAAATGATGGATGAATTTTACCAATTATTATCAATGTGTGAATTTTTTAATTAGGTGATCACCCTTAAAAAGAAAATTGTGGTTCAGTTTATCCTTTAAGGAAAATCATTACGTGTTTACGATGCATTAAACGAACCCCAAACTTTGAACTCGACTCTGAAGGTCTCTAAATGCATATTCATTTTTACAATTATTAAGTGTAGAGTGTTTTTTTTTTTGCCAATGTGTGCAAGAGTGATGAACTGGTTCATTTTATTACAAATTACAATGTGCATGTTTAACGCATGAAGCTTGTGTAATGTGAATGGTGGGCTTATTTTATATTTATTTGAAATGATGTGTGTAGAGCGTGAATTCGCATGAAAAGGGTGATCGTTTGGTCATATTAACAATAAAATGTGGTTTGTGGTGCACCAAAAAGAAAAGAAAATTTTGATACTTGTAGGGGTGTGAATGCACCCTAATTTGAATGAGCACACAAAAAATTGATTAATTGAAAGAAAACCGCAGCCATGAAGCAATCCCTAAAATACAATCCCACCAAGCTAAAATTTTATAGTGTGAGGAAAATATACCAAAAAATACCACATGTAATTTTTCTTTAAAAAATTAGATTTTTAGAAATGTTTTTACTTTTTATTTGATTTTATTAGTTTTTTAACTTTATTTTTGTGTAACCAACAATAAAAGGTTTAAAATGAGTCATTAAAATTTTTGGGATTTATTTCAAAATTTTAAGTAAATTTTCAACTATTTTTCTCAATTTTTAGGTTTATATTTGAATTTTCAAAAGTTTCAATTTTGTATTTGTGCTTTTTAGCTTATATTTGTGTAGAAATGAATTTCACAAATTTTTCGTTTTTTGCTACTATTTTTAAATAAGTTTTTCATCTTTTATTTGAATTTTATAATTTATTTAAATTTTTTAATATTTTTGTTTTTTGAACAATTTAAAACTGCAGAAATGTATGTATCTGGATCAACTATGCTACACATGAATAGTAGCAGCTCCATGGCACAACCCACATGGGGGGTGTGCTTGTGGGGGGGTGGAGGGTTATGAGGGGTTGGAGGTAGGGGGTAGGGTAGGGAGGTGGTGGTGGGAGAGAGGATGAGGATGATGAGGATGGAGGAGGGAGGTGGGAGGAGGAGAAGTGCATGGATGTTGTTGGATGGGGCTGGGGCGAGGAGGAGGAAGATGATGAAGCGGGTGGAGGAGGGAGCGCATCGATTGGTGGAGCAGGGCGGATGTGGTGGAGAGCAATGGTTGGGGAGGGGGCATAGGGGCCGAGGAGGGGTGGGAAACGCATAGGCCAGTGGAGCAG
This sequence comes from Lygodium microphyllum, assembly GCF_053477565.2. Taxonomy (NCBI): domain Eukaryota; kingdom Viridiplantae; phylum Streptophyta; class Polypodiopsida; order Schizaeales; family Lygodiaceae; genus Lygodium; species Lygodium microphyllum. The sequence continues at coordinate 38,372,125 of NC_141141.1, forward strand.
CACGAGCAGGTGTGGTGCCACAGACAGGTAGAGGGGGGGGAGGGGGGGCAGAAAAGGGAGGGAGAGATAGGGGAAGGAGGCAAAAGGAGGGCGAGCAACTAGGGCAGGGGCAAGGTGGCGTAGGGAGGGTGGAGGTGGGAAAGGAGAGAAGAGGGGAGGTGGAGAAGATGGAGGAGGGAGGAAAGCAGAGATGGGGAGAGAGAAAGAAGATGAAGAAGAAGAGACACGAGAGGGAAACTGAACGATGAGAGAGGTTTGTTTTTTATTTTTATTATTTTTTTCTAAATCTTGTTTTTTAATAGCTTTTTTTAAAATACAAAAAAATGTGAAACTCCCCTTCTCCTCGTCCCGTGCACAAGTGCGGAGTGGGGTTAAAAAATTTGTGGTGCTAGGAATGAACAAGAAGGGAGGAGCACGAGCGGGTTGACCATAAAATGTTGAACTTGACTACACACATTGCGAGGCATTCATGCGGAGACACAAATGTAACAAGATGAAAAATTCATAGAAAAATTAATTCGAAAAGATCCGAGCCTCAAATTGATCTGCAACAAAAAGAAAAAGTGGGCATAATGATGGGGAGAACATGATGGACAACATGAACAATATGAACAATAAGAAAGATAGGCATTCACATGGGAAAATGGTAAAAACACGATCAAAAATTAATAACAAAAAATTTATTTGCCAAAATGAAGTATAGAAAAAAGAAAAAATGTCTAATTTGATCAAACAAACATGGATATCCAAGCAAAACATATGTCCGATGAGAAACAAGGGTGTCCACATGAAAAAATGGCAAAAACACACACGAAAAATGGAACAAATTTAAATTCGAGAAGATCTGTTAGTCGACACAGAGTATACAAAACTAGCGGGAGTGGTGTTGGATGGGGCTATCATGTCACAACATAGTTTCAATGGCAAGAGGATACATTCGCATGGAAAAATATCAATAAAAATTTAATAACATGAAATTCGTGTGCCAAAACAAAAACATTGGAATATTTTCCTTTCATTTTTTTCCACCTTAAAATTGAGTAGGCCTTTTTTTTACATGTGTTAAGGCCACTTACTCGTGGATACCATGGCCCCACAATGTTTGCATGCAACCCTAGAGTTTTTGATCCATTGGGCATATCCATATTTAATTCCATTGAATCACACACACACATAGATGAATTTATACACGTGAAAATTTGGATGAAAACTTGCATGGAAGTGATCTTGGTGCTCTAAAATTATAATGAATACTCGAAGGTCTTGGACAATTAATCTAGTTTTAAAATTTATTTTGTAGTGCTTGATGCCTTCATGTTATGTTTAACTTTTTACATTTTAAAGTACTTTCTCACTTCTAGTCATAGTTTCTATTGCCTCTTTGCAATCATTGTACTTTTGGGTTACATTTTGGCCTTTGCCTTATTCTCCAACTATATTTAGTGCTCGTTTAGTGGTGGCTATTTTTTATCTCTTAGAGTTGGAGCCCCGAGAGGAACACCAAGGAAAAGGGAATTCTCTTGCAAGAAAATCTATCTTGTAACATCAACAAGCTTGTTTATCATGTTTTATATTATCACAATGAAGAAAAGAACACCAGGCACAACAAATCTTCATGCAGCATCATGTAAATCTCCCACGGTTTTTAATAGAATCAACCATATTCTTCAACATCCTCATAAAATCCATCAATGGAACAAAGAAAGCAAAGAAGTACACCATCTTTGAATGGAAAAACATCACATAGTATTTATCTTCAATATCTTCATAGTCTTCTCTCTCAATCTCTCATATACAATCACTCTGTTTGAGTAAAATTGGCTATCTCTGACTCTCTCTATCTCACTCCATCAATAATACATCATATCCTCACTACAATCTCTCAAAAATTACTCTCAATTATCACTCTTAGGTCGTGGATACCCCTCCCAAGAGGTATGTCTGATATGAAGGGTCACCAGAGCCACTACAGTGTCTCTTCACAGCTCACTACTGTCACTTCACTCTAGTCTTCTCTTGAGTCTTCAGCAGCTACTTCTTCCACTTCTTTCAGCTCTTTTGCACTTGTATTCACCTCTTTCCAAGGCTAGAAAACTTTTCCAAAGTCACACATACATTCCACAGAACAGTCTACAGAACAGTACCAGAACAGCTACAGTACAGAAGCAGAACAGAAACAGAACAGAAGCAGAAGCTCTACAGAAGACCTACAGAAGGTTACAGAAGGTCATCAAAACCACATAACTCACTCTCAAACCATTTCAAACTCTCACAAACCATTCAATAAACTTTCACAATATCTCATTCTTCATCAATCAATACTCCATCCCTCCTTACAGAAGACAATCAGAACAAAACAGACCAAAATAGAACAAAACAGAAGGTATACAAAACCAATCAGAACCTTATCAGAACATCACAAAACCACCAACAATCATCATGAACTTCCAAAACGCAATCAATATCATCCAAAACACTCTCAAACCACTTCCAAATCAACCAATCATCCCATAAAATCAACCATTCAGCTCTTAAAAACAACAAAAATCATCCAAAAAACAAGTCATTTCAACACTCAACATATCCCCACACTTAATAAGGAAGCGTCCTCGCGACCCAGGAAAAAGGGAATACAAGTTCATAGAAAAAGCTCAACTTTGATCTTCAATATCTTTTCAAAAAGAATCCATCCACCACGACCCCAACTTATAACCTGTTTCTGATATAAAAATACAAAGAAATGAAAACTCTATTGAAATTAACACCTCTTATCAAACTAAAAATCAGCACAAATTTGTAAAGGATATAAGAGTTTGCTTCTTCTTCTTCAGCATCAGCTTCAACTCTCCAACCACGACCCCATCTCTACAAATCTCCAAAATATAGCTCGTACACAAAATCCAATAGGAAACCACCACGTTCGTTTGGCATACATGAACTCACAACACAAACACTAATACACAACACAACCATCTGAATGACTTCTTCAAAAAGAGAGTTGTTCATTAAAAGCTTCCACCATACATTGGAAAGGCATCAATGAAGATGATCCCGCTTAAAAGATTGATGCTGTCGGAATCGATCCATAGATAAGGATTCATCTACAAAGTTTTTAGGAGGATTTTGGAAAAATTGGAGACAGCACATCCTTTCCAACAGGACCAAGTATCTACTAGGCAAACAGAGGGCATGAAAATACAGTATCTCCAGCTGTTGAGAATCAATGCTAACATTGACATTCATGCACAACTTTGGAATAGGCTTTGAATCAGTATGAGAGTGCCTATGCATATACGCCAGGTACCAAGCAAAGTGAGCAGTTAATCTCACTGAGGGATCTGCAGACTGGGAATACTGTTGGGCAAAATGAACATAGTTTTGATAAGCTTGACTTGAAGCTGTCCATTCCCCTGGAATAACTGGCCAATTAATCTGCGGTCCTGTAAGGCAATCATCCGAACTCCATCCCCTTCTTCTGGAAATCTGAGTATCAAAACCGTCACAGTCACTAACCAACTGAGGTGGTTGAGATATGGAAGTGTTAGGAGAGGGTAATGGAATAAGGGAAAGTGGATGTAGGGAAGGATAGGAAAAATCATAAAAGGAAGAAAATGTTAAAGAAGGAGTGGCAGAAATTTGTAAGGAATCACTAAGGAATGGTGTTAACTGATAAATAGGAAATGTAGAGGGTACATTAATGAGGGGTGAAGGACAGGGTGGAGAAGGGGAAAATACCCTATCCTCAATAAAGGAACAGTAAGTGAAAATTGGAATTTGAGCAAAAGATGAAGGTTGGAAAAGAAGTGGTAAAATTACTGTGGAATTAGTTTGACAAAGGGAAATATATATAGCATAGCGGTGAGCCAATTGTTGATAATAGAGGAGGGTAGGAACAGAAGGTCCTAAGAGAGATCGTCTATGATAGGCATCAAAGAAAGTAGCATCAAACGGATTATGTTTGGAAAGATAGGTTAAGAGATCCATCCTCAGTTGGTTAGTACTCTGTACAAAGGTAGGAGCTGTGTTTTGTCTTTGATTGAGGACCACCGAATCAATCATGGGATGCCACGAATTATCCTGACAATCAGCCACGTTGGAGGAATAACTCTGAAACATATCAGCTATGCGCAACTCCAAATGATTGACATATAGAACAGCCTGTAAGACCACATCATCCACATACCATGCCATATCTATCTCATCTGGAATTAACAAATCTCCTCGGAGATACATGTATGACATCAACATGGTGTCTAGCGTGACAGAATCTTCAAAGACCATTCTGACTACCTCTGTCAACAACTCAGCAGACCAAACCCCACTCCAGCCATCCTCTGGAAAAGGTAAATCCATCGTGGAAAGCTTCATATAGAAGACCAACTTCTGCAAGTGGTAGTGGACAAAGAAAGAATGGTCTGGTAAGACACAGTCCTGAAACTGCTCAAAAGTAGACCATAACAAGTCCATTCTGGACTGCAATCTTTCCACTTTGTCTTGGAATAGAGGGCACAAAGTAGCCTGTCTCTGTAAGGCAGCCAAGTCCTGTTGTGAAAGAGAAGGAATTAATGGAACAGGAGGGCTTGGAGGAACAGAGCGGGACTTTGCAAGCTGATCTTGCAACTGCCGGATTTGGGAGGCTTGGTTGGCCACTGTGTCATTAGCCATCTGTAAAGCTGAAAGCTTGTCATCTAAAAGAACTTGGAATTCGTTCGCTTCACTGGACATCCTCTCCTTCTCCGCTGAAAGGCTAGTAACCTGTGACTGAGCCTCGAATAACTAGGTCTTCAATGAAGAAATCTCATCGCTTTGAGTGGCAACCAGTTGGGTTTGCTGTTCCATTTGCTTAAATAGATCTGCTAGGGTATCCTTAGCAGATGCTAACTCAGATGTTGCCTTATGCAACTGGTCTTTGGACTGCATGAGCTCTTCATAGAAAGATGCGTACAGCTGCTGAACACAGGCTGTCACTGACAACTCAATGGAACTTTGAATATCCTTGCAGAGGAAAGGAATGGCATCTCCTGAGACGAGATTGTTCAGGGAGGGAACTGAGATCTCCAAGGATCCTTCTCTATGTGCTCGGAACAGATTATTGCAAGTGAGATACCCAGGGAGTTCACTGCCAGAAGTAGCAGGGATAGACACTGAGGGAAGTACAGCAGGGGCTTTGTCCGCTACCGGCTTCAAGCGTTTGCGCTGTATGACCAGGGGAGGCGGAGAATCATCATCTTCAATGTCAATAGGTGCTGACTCTTCTGAAGGTGGAGGAGGAGGTACTGGATCTGATGGAGGAGGTGGAGGCACAGTCTTCTGTAAACCTGAATAGGTCAAGAAGGCAGACAAATATGATCCATAGGTAACATTGGTAACATTACCCCTCGTGACTTTAACAAAATGCTGATCCATTTTAGTAAGGAGGTATGTGCTCCAATCAATAGCAACTCCTTTTAGCACCATCCTGGAAGCTGTGAAAAGCTCTTTGGACAAATAGTGGGATGGCGTTTTGGCAAGCATGAACCTGTCCTGAAGGAACTGGCACATGGTCTTCCATACGGGATCAGTAATCATAGAAAACGAAACTCCTGAAGAGTTTATCACTTTCTTAACATCAAGGACTTCCCTTGTCTGCTTCTGCAACAGTTTGAGAATCTCTTCATTAGAGAAGAGCTGACGAGTGGTCACAAAAGGTTCTCCTTTGAAGGGTAAGGACAGAGCCGTCCCTAAGCCTCGAGACGTCAAAGTCATAGACATGCCTTGGACTACTCCTGTCTTCTTGCTGTAAGAGGCCAAGAACTCATCACATAAGGACGGATCCTCTGGAAGTAATGGAAAAGGAGTGGCCACAAAAGCAACAAGTCCTGCCTTCGTGAGGGGCTCAAAAGTAAGTAGGGACGAGTAATCCCTACTAACTAATGGGACGTACTGGATAGGGGGAGGAGCATGAGAAGGCGCCATTCAGATGGTTACACACACACCACAAACACAGACAATCAAGGAGAATGCCTGCAAAGCAACAGACAAAAAACCAAGGATAAGAGAATTACCAATCAAAACGTGACCCGACCTACTAACCCCAAGCAAACCACATTCTAGAAAAAATTTGACATGACCTTGAGACAAATGCGACCGAAAGCTTCATGCGATGCATCAGACAAACACCCTGAACCCCGTATCAGGCAATAAAAGAAAAAAAAACTGCATACCGTACCCGTAACCGTAACTAAGACAGGAAACCAAAACCATACCATATCCGACACATATCAATACGACATCTATGATAAACCAAGACTGGACCATGGAAAATAACACTAATGACTGCGCATACCCATCCCTCGAAACGGTTCATTGAAAAGGGGATTAAGTGCAGTGAGGGGGGAGTTAATTTAATGAAGGGTTGATTTTAATCAATTATTAAAAATGGGTGAATTTTTATTAGGTGATAAACCTTAATAAGAAAACGGTGGTTCCTTATTATAAATTTAATTACCAATTATTAGGTTAAACGGTGCAGTTATGCGATTCCCGGACTTCGATTCCCGACTGGGTCTCTAAATGCAATTTATTGATTATAATTTAAGATGATGTGGAGCGCTTTTTTGCCAGCGCGTGCTCATGTGACGGCTGGTTTATTTTAATTAAAAAATTTAAAGTGCATCTGTAGCGCACGTAGCGCGTGCTAAGTGAACGGTTGGTTTATTTTAATTAAAAAAAATATGTGTGTTTAGCGCGAATGCGCGTGGAAACTGTGGGTGAATGAAAGGGTTTATTTTAACAATTAATTGTGATTAAGGGGAAAAATAAATAAAGCACGTAAAATAAATACCTGGAAGGGGTGTGTATGTAATGCAGGAATGCGCACGGAAGAGTTACAGTAAAGGAAAAGCAAAGAACACTGGTGAAACAACAATGACAACACCTTAGCAGATGTGTTAATTTGGTTTATGTGGGTTTGTTATTTTTATTTATTTTATTTTATTTTTAGTTGTAATTTTTGATTTTTGAATAAATGGAAAATGAGCAAGGGAGGTGAGGGAAATTGTTTAGAAGGTTTTTAGAATTTTTTACAACTTATTAAATGATTTTTCTATCTTTATTGGCAATTTAGGGGTAAATTTAGGAAATATGGATTTTTCAGAAATTATAGGGAAGGCAATTCCTAGCAGACAAAGTTCCAAAAATTGGCAAAAAGCACAATGAATTTTTAGAAATTTTTCTAAAATTTTTTTATGGAAAAATATATGTAGTGATTAATTAAGTCACCTAAATCACATTAATCACATAAGTCAATTAGGCATAAGTCAATTAAGTCGGGTTAGTAGGATAAGTCAGGTTAGTCCACCTAAGTCTAGTCAACTAGGCTAGTTGAAACAACTAAGTTAGGTTAGTTAACTAAGTTAAATTAACTAAGTTGGGGTTAGTTAATTAAGTTAGGTTAGGATTAGGTTAGTCGAGGTTAACTATAGTTAGGGTAACACTAACCTAACTATAGTTAAGTTAGGGTGAGGGGGTGAAAGTAACTAGGGTCAATGGGTGGGGGGGTTAGTGGTTAGGTTAGTGGTTAATCTAACTAGGTTAGTGATTAATTAAACTAAGGTTAGTGAGTAACCAAACTAAGGTTAGTATCTAACCTTAGGCAGGTGAAAGGGTGGGAGGAGGTGACAGAGGGGGAGGAGGCGGTGGAGCGATGGAGGTGGAGGTGGCGGCTGTGGTGATCCGGCGAGGCGCGGGCGACCCGGGTCCAGCGGGGCGGCGACTTCGACAACGGCGGCGAAGGCGGAGTCGGCAGGCGGCTGTCCGAGGGGCAACGAGGGCGGCGCGCGGAGGGGAGAAACGCTGGCGGGGAGGGCGGAGGAAGAAGGCTGGGAGCGCTGGGGGGGCGCTGGAGGCGAAGGAGTGAAGGGGTGGGGGGAAAGCGCTGGGGGGCGGGGGAGGAGAAGAAGGGAGGAGGAGTGAAGGGGTGGGGGAAAGCGCTGGGAGTAGGCAGCGCTGGGGGGCGGCAGCGCTGGGGGGCGGGGGAGGAGAAGAAGGGAGGAGGAGTGAAGGGGTGGGGGAAAGCGCTGGGAGTAGGCAGCGCTGGGGGGCGGGGGAGGAGAAGAAGGGAGGAGGAGTGAAGGGGTGGGGGAAAGCGCTGGGAGTAGGCAGCACTGGGGGGAGAAGAAGGAGGAGAGGGAGAGGAGAGAGAAGGAAGGGAGAGGCGATGGAGGCAGGGAGAAGAGGAGAGGGAGGTGGAAGCAATGGAGGGAAAAGAAGGGGAAGGAGGAGTAGGAGGAGGGGGGAATGCAGGAGGAGGAGGGAGTGGGGGGAGAAAGGAGAAGCACTGCGGGGGGCAGGGAGAAGAGGCAAGAAGAGAGAGAGAAAGAACGCCCAGAGAGAGAGAGAGAGAGAGAAGAGAACGGGAGAAGAGAGAGAAGAGGACGGTTGGGGGGAAGGGGTGGGCAGTTGGGGGGGCCATGGGGTGGGCAAGGGGGGGGGGGGGGGGGGGCGCCCATTGGGGGGGCCATGGGATGGGGACAAAGGCGCGTACCCCCGTCCCGCGCTCGTGCGCGGGGCGGGGTAAAAAAATTTGCCGTGACGGGATTGAAATGGCGCGGGGAAGACAGTACGGGTTTCACGGACACGACTGGGGCGCGTGGAGACGCGTTAAATCGAAAAAGGGCGCGTTCACGCGCAAAACGAGCGCAAGAAAAAATAGAAAAATAAAGAAAAATTAATAACTCCCAATCCGGATATCAAAACGAAATAACGTAAAAACGAAAAGTGGGCAGGACGACAGGGGGGAAACAGGAAAAATACGGGACGGGGGTTCCGGGAGGGGTAAAGGGCGGTCACGTGCAAAAAACACAAAAAACGAACCAAAAACACAATTTAAAAATTAATATCGAAAGATCCGGGCATCGGAATGAGGTGTGGAAAAAAGGAAAACTGTGCAAAAAGATGTGCCCGACAATCTTATTACGTCAAAACATAATTCCGACTGAGATAAGACGCGTTCACATGGGAAAAACCCAAAAAACAAACCCGAAAATGGAATCGGAAATTAATATCGGATGAACCGTTTACCGGAATGACATGCAGTAAGAAGGAAAAATGTCCGCAGGAAGGAGTGGCATAGGGTTATCATGTGAAACCGCAGTTCCAATGGGAATAGGAGGGGTCCACATGTGAAAAACTCCAAAAATACTCCCGAAAACTCATTTAAAAATTAATAAGTAAAAATACGAACGTCGAAAAAGGGTGGAGAAAAAAGGAAAAAGGTAGGGGAAGGCATGGGGGACACGACTGTCAAATCAAATTGGAATTCCGATGCAAATAGGGCAGGTTCACATGGAAAAATGTCAAAGATACACACGAAAAAGGCGCGAAAAACCCAGAAAATTAATAACGGACAAACCGTGTATCGGAATGATGCGGAATAAAAAGGAAAAATGTCAGGGGAAAATCCTTGGTCAGGGCTATGACGTCAGATCACGGTTTCGAAGCAAGAAAAGCGCGTTCTCATGGAAAACCGGCTAAATTGTGTAAAATGCTTCAAAAATTAATAACTCAAAAACCGTGCACCGGAACAGGGGTAGGTAAAAAGGAAAAATGATCAATTCAAAGGGAGGAACAAGGCTATAAGGTTGGATTTGGATTTTGGTGAACGTAAGAGGCATTCACATAGCAGGACCTCAAAATCAGGGAATGAAGGAAAACTGCAAGGGAACAGCCCCAAGGGTGGGTGGAACATAACCGGGCGGGTGGGAAGGGATCCCATTAGGGTAAAAGCAAGTCATGGCATACATGCATGAGCAAGATAAGGCATATGCAAATGAGTAGGCAATGTAGACGCGCAGGGACGCGTCCCCACACTTAAGACCTTAACGGATAGGGTTAACCGAGCAACAGGGACCTAGGACCATGCCACAGACCATCCACTAACTTCCCCACACTTAAAACATGACCGGCACGAAGAAACCAAAGTGTAGGGTTAGAAAAACTTGGCCCGTTTCGTCAAGAATCAAGGTTGAGTGTCGACGGCACATCCAGTGTTGTTGTCGGCGCTCGAGGGACCAAGGCATCTTCTCGGCACACGTTCGTCATGGCAGGGACCACGCCGCAGCACCCAGGGAGGTAGCTGATAGAAGGAATCGCAGGAAATTCATCGATGAGGAGGGATATTGCACTCAACTCACAGTCACTCAATTGAAATGAAAGATCAGTCACTCGCCCCATGACTAATATCACTCAAGGAAGAATGATGGAACCCCATATCTCATGCCCGGTTGAGGAATCGACAAGGGGGGAATGGTGCAGAAGGAGTATGCCAGGGTGCACAGTTGATGGTGTATTAGTGCATCCAACCCATTTGGCATAAGTGCAAGGAGGAAGGCAAGGGAGCCTTACGGTGCAGTGTACAAAACAGGGTGATGTGTCTTGTGTTGACGGTAAAGACCCATCCCGTGGGTGCATAGGGAAACGGGAACATACCTGACTCCAAGTGTCGTAATGTCCCTCAATCTCACCTCTCGGTAATTGATTGAAGAAACTCCAGTCAAACTCAACCCACCCTCTGTCTCACGCTCTGTTGATAAATACAGAAGGGCAGCCTTTTCCTGAAACCCATTGATGTAATCCTCTCAATCACTTGTGCAAAGGGTGTATGCCTTGTGCGCAGTTGATGGTGCAACAGTGCATCCCGCCCTGTGCCGGCATACGGTGCGAGAAGGAAGGCAAGGGAGCCTTATGGTGCAGTGCACAGAAACAAATTGTGCTTTGTGCATTGAGAGGCCTATCCCGTGCGTGCAACACTTCATTCACACTTCTCACCTCTCATTTGATTTGAAGGGAAAAGACTGGTCTCTCGCCCCACCCTCTGTCTCACTCGTTGTTGATAGTTACAGAGGGCAACCCATACTCACTTCCCCATCCGGTCAGGATGAAAGCTCACATCACTCAAGGGGTTGTCGATGAAGATCGCGTCATTAGTTGTTGAAGAGGCGTACCCAGGGAGGTAGCCATCAAATCGAACATTGTGTTGGATAGGAACATGTCGTCGGCTGGAGGACAGGTAGTCACTTTGCAAAGAGACCCAGGACACAGCGTACCAAGGGAGGCAGCTTCGGAATTGGATCCTGGGAATATCAAGTAATGAATCCACTTTCTGGACTGCTGGGTGTTACCACCTTTTCCACAGCCAGCTTCTCGCCCAAGGGTGTTTACCACCTTTTCTTGGAACGAGGCCCGCTATGACAGGGAATTTCTTCCTTTTCTCTCATAACAGATTTGTTTTGTTTTGTTTTTTTTTTCTTCTTCTTCTTCTTTGTTTTTTTTTTCTTGTTTTCCCCTATTCCTGAGGGTGTTTCCACCTTTTCTCGAAGAATAGGTTGGCATGACAGGGACCTAAGTCCTTTTCTCCCATGACCGATATGTTTTTTTTTTCTTTTTTTTTCTTTTTCCTTCTTTCTTTCAAATTGAACAAGGGAATGGTAGAAAGACCATGTGTCAGAACCCACCTCGCCACTGTCGCTGGTGGAAAATAGAGGATAAGAGATCAAGGCTGGAAGGGGGGTTTGAGGGAACAGAGGGTTGCATCCACTTCAGCAGGAGTGATTGAAGAACGGCTATCAGAAGTAGCATCATAAGAAGTACAGTGCTGCGCCAACGAGGGAAAGGATCAAGTATCCGTAATTGTCAAGATCCCCAAGGAGGGAAGTACTTCTTTAGGCGATATCCATTGATCAGAAAGGGATCATCAGAGGCATCAACGGTCTGCACTTGAATAGAACCATTCGAGTTGACGGCAAGTACCTTATAGGGGCCCATCCACCGCTGCTGGAGCTTGCCAGGAAACTTGCCAAAGCGTGAATCATAGGCTAGGACCAAATCACCTTCTTTGAACTCTTTGTGCTTGATGAAGCTGTCATGGTAAGCCTTACGTCGAGCTTGCGTGGCTTCCATGCACTGTAGAGCCATCCGACGAATTTCGTCCAAACATTCCAAGTGCAGGAGACGACGTTGCAGTGAATCATCATCCCCCAAACGCTCTTTGATAGCCACTCTCAAAGAGGGTAGTTCCAGTTCAACAGGAAAAACAGCTTCTGTACCATACACCAACTGGAAAGGTGTCTGTCCCGTTGCTGCTTTATGGGAGGTTCTGTACGCCCAGAGGGCCTCTGTAAGTCGATCGTCCCAATCACGACGATGTGCAGCAATTGTTCTTGTCAGAATCGAGCAGAGGATGCGATTGGTGACTTCAACTTGGCTGTTGGCTCTGGGGTAATAAGGAGTGGACTTGCGATGGCGGATCTTATACAACTCTGTCAACTCTTCCATGACTTTGTTGAGGAAATGAGTGCCTCTATCACTTACTAGCTCTAAGGGACTGCCAAAACGGGTGATGATATTCTCGTACATGAACAGGGCCACGCTGTTACCATCGTCCCGCTTTAGGGCTTTAGCTTCACACCACTTTGTGACATAATCCGTACATACGAGGATGTATCGGTTCTGTTTCCTTCTAGTAGGAGGATCAATTGGACCTACGAAGTCAATGCCCCACTTCTCAAACGGCTTCAACGGAAGGATAGGTTGCAATGGCATGGCACTTGTCTTGGTGGGTTTCCCCATTCTTTGACAAGCATCACATCTTTTACAATAATCATAGGAATCTTTGTGAATTGCAAGCCACCAATATCCTGCTAGCAGAGCCTTCCTGGCTGTAGCTTCTCCTGCAAAGTGACCTCCACATGGCTCGTCGTGGCAAGCCTTCAGAACAATCCCAATCTCGTCTCCTGCAACACATCTTCTGAGCATTTCATCTTTGCCTTTCTTGTACAGTGCACCGCCTAGCAGGGTGTAGGGGGCTGATTCTAGCATAAGCTTCTTCCTTTCCCGACTAGAAATACCAGGAGGGTACTGTTGGGTTGCCAGCAGATTGGCAATGTCTGCATACCAAGGAGTAACAGTTTCTACTAAGAATAAGGAAGCATCAGGAAGGTCTGGATCATCTTGCTCCTCGTCTGCAGTTTGTGGGATACGCGACAGATGATCAGCCAAAACATGGGAACGACTAGGCTTAGTAATCACCTCAAAGTCGAACTCCTGGAATAAAAGGAGCCATCTCATCATTCGTCATTTCACATCTGCTTTGTTCATCAGGAAGGACAGGGCCTCATGATCCACATAAAATTTAAAGTGGGTAGATAGGAGGTAATGGCAAAACTTCTCCAGGGCAAACACCATTGCCAAGCACTCCAGCTCTGTCACTGTATAGTTCCGTTCCCTATCAGTGACTTTTCGGCTTGCATAATAGATCGGTTGATCCAACTTCGAGGAGCCCTTTTGGCAGAGGACAGCACCTAAGCCTTCAATTGATGCATCAGTGTGTACATGGAACTCTTTCGTCCAATCAGGAGGTTGCAGAATGGGTGCCTCTATCAGACACTGCTTCAGAGTGTGAAAGGCTTTGTCACATTCTTCCGTCCAAGTAAACTCTGCATCTTTCCTCAGAAGCTTGTGCAAGGAAGTTGCCTTTGTTCCAAAATGGGCTATGAACCTTCTGTAGTAACCCACATGGCCTAGGAATCCCCTCAACTGTTTGAGGTTGGTGGGTACTGTCAGAGCTGCGATCTTTTCGATCTTTGCTGGGTCTGTTGATATCCCTTGTGCAGAGACAATGTGGCCCAACAGAACTCCAGAAGAGACCCCAAAGATGCATTTGTCGGGGTTGAGGGAAATCCCATACTCCCGGCATCGGTCAAAGCATTGCTCCAGGTGTTCCCAGTGTTCACTGATCAAACTATAGACACAGAAGTCATCTAAATATACCTCAATGAAGTCGTGAAGATGATTTTGAAATGCGGCCATCATAACTCGTTGGAAAGTAGCAGGGGCATTGCAGAGCCCAAATGGCATCACTCGGTAAGCGTAGGTCCCCCATTCTGTGGTGAAGGTTGTTTTGGATTGGTCTTCTTCTGCAATTTGGACTTGGTTGTATCCGCTGAATCCATCCAGAAGGGAATAAAGCTCATGTCCTGCCACTGTGTCCAACAGTTGGTCTGTGAAAGGGATAGGAAAGTGATCCTTCTTTGTCTTGGAATTAAGCTTTCGAAAATCCACACATATTCGCAATTTGCCATTCTTCTTGGATACAACCACGATGGGTGAAACCCATTCACTATTTGCCACTGGATAGATGAACTCGGCTTCCAGAAGCTTCAGCAGCTCCGCTTTCACCAATGTGGAATAATTCGGGTTCATTCGCCTCTGTCGTTGCCGTACTGGCTTGGCATCAGGCTCCAAGTCAATATGATGTTGACATATTGTGGGATCAATCCCCTTTAGGTCTTTGTAAGACCATGCAAACACGTCCAAATTTTCTTTCAACAAATTGTACAAGGTTGACAACTCCTCTTCTGGGAGACTGCTACCCACCTTCAAGTGGCGTTCAGTGCCTTCTGAATCCACAAAGGTTAACTGCCTTTCACCTTCTACTTCACGAATGAAGGTCCCGCGGACTGCTTCTGGATACAGATCCGACTCCTTCAAGGGAGTGGTGTCCTCTTCTGATGTCCCACTAGAACCAACTTCTTCTTTTGGTGGAGACTTAGGTTGCTCCTTAAGACGTTGGAATGGGATAAGAGCTGTTTCGGGTTTGGTTTCAAGATTAATTACGTCTTGGCTTGAAGACTCCTCTTCTGAAGATGATACATCCAGGAACGTCACATAACAGGGATCCTCTGATGCTTGTTGGGTTGGTGGGACTGGTGCTTATTGGCACGGTGCATCATCATCATCTTCCTTTGGCAAGGATGGGGTAGGACGGCAGGAGCCACACTTAAAAGACGGCTTGCTCTTCTTAATCCATTTCTTATAATGGTTTTGCATATGAGAAGATCCATTTACTAGACCAAATGGTACCATCACCATGCTGTCCCATAGCATGAGCTCATCGGCTTCTGATACTTCTGGAACTTCTTCTTCAAATGTATCCTCTTCAAGTGGGATAGATTCTTCTGGCTCACGTTCATAATCTTCTTCGTCCATATCATATCCATCCTCTCCTGTCTCTGTCTCTGCTTCTGCTTCTGCTTCTGTTTCTGCTTCTGCTTCTGTTTCTGTAGGAGCTCTGTAACAGAAGAATAGATTCTCTGTCTCCTCTTCTACCTCTGTCTCTGGCTCTACTGTGGCCATATAACAGGGAGAGCAGTACATCCATGCTTCTATCTCACTGTCAGAAGTGATTTCCGAAGTCATTTCTGGTTCAGGCAGGAAGTATTCGCCCATTGATAATGACTTTGCATCTTTTGGAAGTCGGCTTACAGTATCCACTGTTAAAGAATGTGCCACTGTTTTCTTGGGAAGGATCTGTTTGACAGCATCTTCGTCTGCTGATGTTCCATCTGTAGCCTCATTAGGGGAATCAGAAGATAATTCCAAGGAGGTGGATCCATGTCCTTTTTGAGAACCATACAGTTTCAGCACCACTTTGTTGGGTCCTCTACCCAAGGTCAAAGTTCCGTTAAACCAATCCGTCCTTGCTCGGGCTTCAAAAAGCCATGGTCTACCCAGTAACAGAGGATAGGATGTACCATAAGAGTTTGTCTTCACCACCAGATAGGTTAGCCAGCCACTGTAGTCTTCACATATGGGAGAATGCCCAAAGGCTTTATTCTACTCTGATCCGCCAGTCTGATGAGCCATTGGGTGGGTTGCACACCTTGTAGGCCTAGATCCTTCATTGTCACATCCGTCATAATGTTCACTGATGAACCTCCATCAATCAGTGCATTTGCAATGAAGCAGCCTTCTATCCACACACCAGTCTCTGGAGTACCCGAATCTAGAAAAGCATTAGCCACGTCCACTTCTTTTACAGGCTCTGGAGCCTTGTTGGACTTTGTTGCTGTTGGGGGAGCAATCCTTAAACCACGTCTTTTTGTCAGTATACTTTTGAACCTTTTCCGGCAACTGGGGGACAATATCAATAATTGTCGGAATGTGAGGTTTGGTTTAAAGGTATCTAGATCTCTAACTAGATCGTATTCCTTAATAGGATCCACTGGCTTCTCTAACCGATTAGGGAATGGGGCAACACCCATTTTCATTTTCCCTCTTTCTTCCATCAGAGGAATTACAGGAACTTCTTCTGCCACTTGTGGCACCTCCTCCTCTTCTGTATCCTGGACCTCTGGTCCTATCTCTGTAACTGTCTCTGTAACTCTCTGTGGCACTGTAGGGCTCTACACGGCACTGTTAGGCTCTGTTCTGTTCTGTTCTTCTAGTGGAAGATTGAACTTCACTGTTCTGGCAGGAGGGTTATTTTCTTTCTGGATAGGTGGGTCCTTCTGCTTTGCACTCGTGATGGCAGCAACTTCCAATTCCACCAAATTGGAGGTAGGCTCTTGAGCCTTTGACGGACTATCAGTAGCATTGTTTTTCACTGGGGCTGGGCTTGGACAGTCTTTTGCAGTGTGGCCTTCTCCTTTGCATCGACTGCATAAGGGCTTGTAATCCACTGACCTTCGAGGATTTGGACAATTTGGTGAGATGTGTCCCTTTTCTCCGCATCTGTAACACTCCACTTCTGATCTCTGACCACCGCCAGACTGTCTTCCTCTGTAACTTTGAGAGGGAAATCTTCTGGGTCCGAAATTAGGACCAAAATCTCTAGGCTTGGGTCCAATATCTTGTGTTGTCATTTTGGATTCCAGCAAGTTAAATCTTGCGTCTTCTTCCTTTCTTCTCCTATCATGCATCTCCTTCAGGGAGCAAATGTCCTCTGTATGATTCTTCCGCAAACAGTAGGAACAGAAGGCTCCAGGGATGGTTGGTTTTCGTGTACATTCAGTGGCTAAATGGCCTGCTTGATGACACTTACCACACCAAGTATTTGACCGCATCACATCTCTTCCTGCTCCTGCAACGTTGGATATGCTAGCGGTATTCACTTTCAACGTCTGTAGTTGCTCTGTAATCACATCCATCAACTCCTTTTTTATGTTTGCAACTGAGTTGGATAAATAATCCTTCAAGCTTTCTCCTCCTGAGGCACTGGCAAGAGGGTTTTGAGGAGTTTCTGTAATCACTGCATAAACTGGTTGGGCTGGTACAGAGGGGTCTCTGTTCTGGTTCTGATTCAGTGCTCCTGTTTGAACTGTTGGCTGTTGACTCTAGTTGGTAGGGTTCCACTGTTGCTGTTGATTTGGCATTGAGGAAATTGGTTGAGACCATGGTTGTTGTGGTTGAACCATCATTTGAGGCATGGATTGTGGCCACTGTGGATTTGGTGCACTGTACTGTGATACCGGGGGCATCTGTTGGTAGGGATAGGGAACAGTCCCTGGAACTGCATTTGGTGGATACATCATTCCTGGCATCAGAGGAGGTAGGACTCCTCTTCCTGTATTCATCGCTAATCTAGCTTCCACTTCATCGTACAGTCTTGCACCTTCTGTTGCAGCTTGCAGGGTGGCTGGTCTTTGTAGCTCCACAAACTTACGGACTTCTGGTTGTAATCCTCTGAGAAATACCCCCTTTTGAATGCCATCATCTAGATTATGGTTAGTCCATCTCTTCAGGATGGATTCCATTCGTGAGACATAAGCTTCTACTCTTTCTCCAGAGGACTGACTTAGGTTCATAAATTCCTCTCTCATCCGCTCTTCAAAACCTTCACGCCTGAATTTAGTGAGGAAGGCCAACTTCAGGTCGTCCCATGTGCCAAAAGTTCCTGCTGCTTGTCTCTCATACCACTGAAACGCCGTGCCCTTGAAAGTGGCGGGGAATATTGCTAACCAATGCTCAGGGGTTCTGGCATTGTTAGCCACACATGCTACCATAAACTCTGCTACATGAAGATCGGGGTCTTCATTGTACTCTCCCTTAAAAACTGGCAATGGGACTACATTCGCTGGTCTGTCATCAATATTTCCAGGACGGATCTGGCTTGGAAGTGGACCTCCAGCAGGAGGAGGAAGGGCTTGATGTGCCATTGGGACTTCTGTAAAGAGTTCCGCAAGGGCGTCAAAGGCGGCTTCTGCTGCGAGCTCGTTCTCAGCCTTGATTTTTGCTTTCTCTCTTCTCACGTACCTCTGGACTCGTTCTAACGCTTGCCTTTTTATTGCGTCATTCATCAGGGGGTTGGCTCCACTATGTTGTTAGTGCTCCACAGAGGGTTAACAGAAGACTTCAGTCTCTCGAGGACTCTCTTGCCAACATTTCTTCTACTTCTTTCTTTTCAACGTCCCTGAATTCTGCTTTCATGCCACTACACAGAGGAAGGTATTCGGTTCTGAAGGTGTCAAAATGCATACGTCTGAGCATTGTGGTGGTGCCATCATCATAGTAATGCCAGCTTCTGATGGTTTCAACAGTGTATGTTGTGAAAAGCACTCTGTCTACCAACTTCCAGTGGGTTGCTAATTGAACAAACAGAAGATTATCAGTACACCAAGCATCCCATGTATCTTGCTGTTGAGCATCCACGAACAAATTCCAACTCTTTTCCTTCTTGTCCCTGTGAACCTCTACAGACCAAGACTCCTAAAGCTTCTTCACAATCTCCCACTTGATGTTGTCTGGAAACTTTTCAATGAATGCCAAATCTTCCATGGATGTTCATTCTCTCTGTTTCTGCTCTTCAGTTTGTTCCCAAACAGTTTGCCACCAAGATGCAAGTTTCTGCTGCTTCAATAGGAAGAGGAAACTGTCCACTACATAGAGCATGCATCATAATGGTGATGTGTTTCCGCCATTGTGGGATGAACTTCTTGTGGAAAGTGGCTTTGATTATGAGGAATTCCAACTCTTCAATGGAAGAAGGAACTTTACAAACATCCATTGAATTCTTCTATTCTTGACAATGCCATTTCCTTCATTTTCAGCCTCTTTTGGTGCTTGTTGATGGCAAGTTTCCCCAGCTGCGCACCAAAAACATGGAGCCCCGAGAGGAACACCAAGGAAAAGGGAATTCTCTTGCAATAAAATCTATCTTGTAACATCAACAAGCTTGTTTATCATGTTTTATATTATCACAATGAAGAAAAGAACACCAGGCACAACAAATCTTCATGCAGCATCATGTAAATCTCCCACGGTTTTTAATAGAATCAACCATATTCTTCAACATCCTCATAAAATCCATCAATGGAACAAAGAAAGCAAAGAAGTACACCATCTTTGAATGGAAAAACATCACATAGTATTTATCTTCAATATCTTCATAGTCTTCTCTCTCAATCTCTCATATACAATCACTCTGTTTGAGTAAAATTGGCTATCTCTGACTCTCTCTATCTCACTCCATCAATAATACATCATATTCTCACTACAATCTCTCAAAAATTACTCTCAATTATCACTCTTAGGTCGTGGATACCCCTCCCAAGAGGTATGTCTGATATGAAGGGTCACCAGAGCCACTACAGTGTCTCTTCACAGCTCACTACTGTCACTTTACTCTAGTCTTCTCTTGAGTCTTCAGCAGCTACTTCTTCCACTTCTTTCAGCTCTTTTGCACTTGTATTCACCTCTTTCCAAGGCTAGAAAACTTTTCCAAAGTCACACATACATTCCACAGAACACTTACAGAACAGTCTACAGAACAGTACCAGAACAGCTACAATACAGAAGCAGAACAGAAACAGAACAGAAGCAGAAGCTCTACAGAAGACCTACAGAAGGTTACAGAAGGTCATCAAAACCACATAACTCACTCTCAAACCATTTAAAACTCTCACAAACCATTCAATAAACTTTCACAATATCTCATTCTTCATCAATCAATACTCCATCCCTCCTTACAGAAGACAATCAGAACAAAACAGACCAAAACAGAACAAAACAGAAGGTATACAGAACCAATCAGAACCTTATCAGAACATCACAAAACCACCAACAATCATCATGAACTTCCAAAACACAATCAATATCATCCAAAACACTCTCAAACCACTTCCAAATCAACCAATCATCCCATAAAATCAACCATTCAGCTCTCAAAAACAACAAAAATCATCCAAAAAACAAGTCATTTCAACACTCAACAAGAGTTGCTTTTCATTTCAAGAGTGTCCCTATGCACTTTTGGAATTCATGTACTTCTTTGATTTTTCTTAGGCTATTCTTAGCATGACTTGCTTTTTTAGTTTTTATTGTAGCCGATCACAAAAAGGGTTAGCACATTGTGAGAAAACAATTGTTAATATTTCAAAAAGATATATACTTATCAAAATATGACATTGTTAAATTACCATCATATTACCTTAGTTGTTGCTATTGAGGGCTAATAACTAAAACTCTAAAAGATTGTATAAGAATTATGGAGGTTTCAAGAGTGATACTCAATCTCAGGTCAATACATTTGTTCGCATTGTGTTTTAGGGCATATGCTATACAATGATATGGTGGCATGGTGAATCTTTGTCAAAGAATTGGTTTCAAATTAATCTGAGTTGATAGCCTTATTTTTAGGTTTTTGCTTATTTTAGTGCAAATCATGTCTTCTCTCTAAGTTAGAGTAGGCTTGAGACATTAGCATGGTGAGGATAATTTCATGGTGTGAGAAACCATGAGAGAGAATGGAGAGTGTTCAAGAGAGTATGACTAATATGCTTGTGTCCATCTAGGTTTTGTAATCGTGGGTTTGCAATCTACATTTGGACTCTACTACCAAGACTTGATGGGCTCTCATCTAATCTATGTATTCTCATTGTCAATGAGAGGCATTGGCTATAGATGCAAGTAAGACAAGAGGTCTTCCAATAAAGTATTTGTAGCAAAAAATGTCATTGGCATATTGAGTAGAAAGGATGGATCCATGAGTGATAGTCTAGATTAGAGTAGGTCGATTCTTGGATTTTTGCATTTGATTAAGTACATGTTTCTTCATTTCTTTAAAAAGCTAAGAAGACTCTAAAACTAAACCCATCCTACTATCTAGCATTATCAAATGTACGTGCTTGAATGGGATATGTAAGATGCATGAATATTATGCATGTCATGATGAGGATATGTGATTTTTGGATCTCTAAGTATTTGCTATGTTTTTTTATTGAATTCACTTATTTTTCATGTGCATGATCATGGTATATCATTGCTTGCAAGGTATCTAACCAGGATTTCCAAGAGTTGTGTGGCCTTGCCCACACAAAAAAAAAATCCTACTCATATATAAGGTGGGAAAAATCAAAAGGAAACATTACGGTGGTTGCACAAAACCAAACGTAGTTTATCTCCTTGGTCACTACTTAACAATATCTTCTCTATACCTTCTCCTATGCATCCAAATCCTATGGAAAGAGAGTGGCTTCATCACTAGTGTCTATTGAGAGAAGGAGGGTAGCTTTTTTCTCTATCTAGGTTTGTGCTTCTTTATCTTGCCTTCTCTTGCTCCATCACGATCTATGTGGGAAGAGAGAGAGAGAGAGAGAGAGAGAGAGAGAGAGAGAGAGAGAGAGAGAGAGAGAGAGAGAGAGAGAGGTGTTTTGATAGAGATGAAAAAGAGAAAGAGAGAGTCCTTTGTGGCTTGGAGGAACTAGAGGTGAAGTTAAATATCTTGTGCATGGAGATTATGGGGATGAAGGAGCACAAAACTATGAGAAGATGCAACTATTAGAATCAACAGGAACTTTGAAGCTCATTGGGACTTTAACTCGATGAATCTCATCCCTATCTATCTTTCTTTAATTTGAGACCTACGCTCAACTGTAGATTAGATTCTTTATTAGGCTAGGCTCAAGAAATTTGTGTAATGAGCATGCTTTCATAATGTGAGAAGTTGTGAGAAAAAATGGTGAGCATTCAAGAGACCATGACTAATATCCTTGTGTCCATCTAGATTCAGCAATCTTGGGTTTGAGACATACATTATAAGCAACGTATCTATAGTTGGTTACTTTGCATATTAAATAAACTCATTTATCATTAAAGGGAGTAAAACCTAAGTGGAAGCACATGGTGGAAGGAGAGAGAGAGAGAGAGAGAGAGAGAGAGAGACAGAGAGAGAGCAAGACCAGATGTGGGAACTTCAATAGTCACAATGTGTGACTAGCCTTCCCTTATTCAAATGTCACTAAAAGAATAAAGAATGAAGTTATGGTGATGGGCACCTGCCACGTGTAGTATATAGGTGTGCATGTACTGTCACTATAGCTGATGCACTTGTGGCTAGGCATGCACCTTTACCTCCAGCAACCTCCCACTTAAAGGTGAATGTGCCTTGAGTGAGAAGTGAAAAGAAAAAAGAAAAATTACAACATGTATATACATTACAATAGGATGAGGAATAGACACCATCTCATCCAACACCCATCAATCTCCTAAGCAAGGAAAAATGCTCTGTTGAGAGACTTTTTGTCAACAAATCTATAATATTCTAGTTAATTAAGATCTTGACAAGGTCAAGAGACTTGTCCTCAATGACCTATCAAATGAAGTGGTAATGCACCTCTACGTGCTTCATCTTTGCATGGAAGACTGAATTCTTGGCCAATTGAATAGCACTCATATAATTCAAATACAATATAGGGATTACATCATTCATGCCAAGGTCTATCACCAAATGGCCTAATCATAGAGCCTCCTTGCAAGCCTCAATGGCTGTAATATACTCAGCCTTGGTAATAGAGAGGACCGTGCATTTCTACACCCTGGACATCCAAGAAATAACACCTATAGCAAAAGTGAAGACATAGCAAGAGATGGACTTCCTACTATCTACATGTTCTGCATAATCAAAGTCAACATACCCCATGACTCTTGTATCTTGGCCACCATAACATATATACATATCTTTTGTGCCCTTCAAGTACCTCATAATACCCTCCACAACATCCCAATGCCATCTAGTCATATAGCTTGCAACAACTCCCATTGCAAATGTTATGTCAAGTCAAGTGACTATCATGGCATACATCAAATTGCCCACTGCTAATACATAAGGAATCTTGTCCATCTCGTCCCTCTACTTATCTAACTCTCGACAATCGGCCTAACTACCTTCACATGGGAAGGTAGAGCATAACCAATAGGCTTACTATCCTGCATATGAAATCACTCAAGTATTTTCTGGATATACTTCTTCTATGATAAATAAAGGAACCCCTTAGAGATATTGGGCGTGATGCGCATCCCAAGAATATGCAAGGCTTGTTCCATGTCCTTTATCTCAAAGCTCTTCTTAAGTTGAGCTTTCAAGGCATCCAGGTCATCATGAGCTCTCCCAACAATAAGCATATCATCCACATAGAGTACCAAAATCATAAGGTTGCCATCATGAGCCTTCTTTGTGTATAAACACAGATCCATAGCACTACATCTATATCCCTATGAATGCATAAAAGCATCAAACTTGTGGTACCATTCCCTGGGTTCCTACTTAAGGCCATAAAGGCTCTTGCTCAACTTGCACACTAGGTGTTTCATACCTTTTTCCTCAAATCCCTTAGGATGCTACATATAAATCTCAGCATGCAAGTCCCCATGTAGAAAAACCATCTTTACATCCTTCTGATAAAGGTCCAGTTGAGCAATCAATGCTAGTACCAAGCATAGGGTCATCATCTTGACCACAAAAGAAAAGACTTCATCAAAGTCAATACCATATTCTTGCTTAGAACCCTTAGCTACCAATCTAGCCTTATAAGTAGGCTTGGGGCATGTATGGTGTCCTAGAATCTGGGATACATACTCGACTTTCTTATATTCTTAAAATATATATGGTGAATATTATGTTGGCACATAGGGAGAATAGATGAGAGAAAAGAAAGATGTAGAGAGAGAGGTAGAGAAATTGGCAACACACTAGGGATTGGAAGATGGACCATGTTGAGATATCGAGCTCCACTTGTGATATGCCAAGGTGACCATTGTGCATTTATGTCACCAACTTGTCAGTTGTTGCAGATGCGGTTGGTACACCGCCCATGAATAATAGCTAGATGACAGCTATCCTTATCTACTCTAGTTCGTGGCTCAGTTAGTATGCCACCTTAGTTAGTTGAGTTTGGTTTGAGACCCATATATAGGGTTCTGCTATTTCTATGTACTTGAGTTCTTTTGGCTTACACAACTAAGAAGAGGAAAATTGTTTTCAGCCTCCACCTTTGTGTGTATTCCCTCATTGTGCAAGCAGGAAAGCTACAAGTGAGACTCCTTCCTTCTCTCCCACAATCTTGACAGACCACTCCCCCCCTTATGGAGTTATATTATTGACAAGGAGCAAGCTCCTTCGTTACATATAAGCCAGTTCTTACCGATAGATCTTGGAAACAAGATCACAGTTCCTTGCACAGTATACAACTGGTTAACACTTGCACAACTTGGAAGTTGGCACCTTTTGATCCTTCTTAAGTCTCCTTCTCTCTGACACAATATGTGTAGGGCTCTCCTCTTGGCGCTTTGATTTTAGCAGAGCTTCCACAGCACTTGCACCTTCTCTTCTCCTCTTGGAACTTGATTTCAGTTGAGCTTCCGTAGCATTTGTACCTTCTCTTCTCCTCTTGGAACTTGATTTCAACAGGGCTTTCGCAGCACTTGATTTCAGTAGGGCTTCCGCAGCACTTGCACCTTCTCTTCTCCTCTTGGATACATGCAAAGTGATGCTTTCTTCCACCTCTCCCCTACACCCAAGGAGAGCCTCCTCTTTTATAGGCTTTCAAGAGCTTCTCTTCTTGGTGAGAGAGTTGAGTTGATCTTCATGCAAGATGTGGTTGTTCCACTCTGCACTACTAATTTTGAGATATCTCTTTGTGAGTTGTTTGGATGAAAAAATGTCCAACACGAAAGTTGTAAATCTTATTGTTTCCAATAACCCACGTGGCCCCTTTTTAGAGATTTTTTTTCTATTGCAAGATATTTTAAAAATGGATTTTTCAAAAAATAGCTTTTTAAATTGTACTCTTAACTTGTGGTCCATGCAACCACCTTGAATCATAGATAAGGAGAGTTCATTAGATTGCCTTGGGCCTCAACCTTAAGATTGAATTCCACACAAAAGCTTGTGTCATTTTAGACCTTAGAAAGAGAAAATCATTTCTCTCCTCATTTCCAGCGGATCACGTCTCGTCTTTCTTGGTGAGAGAATTCCCTCTCTTGTCTTTCTTAATCAAAAGAAATGACCTTAAACCTTGACTTCTAGGGGAGAGGATGACCTCAAATGAATGCAATGCTCATTACACACAAGTAAACATTCCCAGGCATCCCTAGATGCACACATAAATACATATACACAATGCTAATGCACTTCCTCTTCATAAAACTCAATCCATCTTCATTTATGTGTAACTCCTTGGTTCTTGTGTACACTCTTACACTTAGCATACACTTCTTTTCCCCTTCATAACTTGTACTGCATGTGCCAAATATCCCCATCACAGTGCTCTAATCACCCCATTAAGTGATGCACTAGGAATACTAGTCTCTAAATGGTCTCGTGGCCATGCTAGATCATCATCAACACTTAAATAAAAGTGAGTCATTAATTTATTGATATTAATTTATTAAATAGAGAATGCCTAATAAGTAATCAATTTAGTGACATCCGTCTGGGTTCTAAACAGTTGACCTCAACTGTAGAGGGAATACATAGTCCTTAAGAAGATCTGGAAAGTCTTGTAGTTGTCTCTCAGTCATAAACTAAGCGTCCAATGGGGGATAATTCTTAAACTTAACCAGATACTTCTGTAATGCCTTACCTGACCTTAGAGTATTGTCCTGATGGTGTAAAATTCTTTCAGGCACAAGGAACTCTTCTATTTCTTCTATGTCAGGTAAATCTTCCTTGAATGGTTCCATTGGAGGTTCTCCAATATAGGGACGTAGCAAAATTATATGGAAAGCATTATGAATGTTCCAATGACTTGGCAGATCCAAACAAAAAGTCACATCATTTGTCTTATTTGTGATTTTGAAAGGGCCATAATAGCGATTAGAAGGCTTAACCACTTTACCCTTTTGACCTTTTTACTTCTTCAAGCGATCCTTCTCAAACTTAAGAAGAACATACTATCCCAACTTGAGATCTAACTTACGACGATGCTTATCTGCTTCGCGTTTATGCTTCTCTTGTGTCCTTTGGATAGCAGCTTTTACTTTAGTGAAAGTTGTATCAATGTCTCTAACAAACTCATATGCTGCAAAGATCTTATCCTTCGTAAGAAGAATGGGTGGTAAATGAGGCTTACCATAGATGATCTCAAAGGGTGCCTTACCAGTACTAGAGTGCACTGTATTATTGTATGCAAACTCTACTAAAGGCAAATAATTTTCCCATTCTCTTTGATTATCAGAGACATAGGATTTTAAGAGGTCCAAAACAGTAGAATTAGCACTTTCACTCTGCCCATCCGTTTGAGGATGATAAGAGGATGAAAACTTTAACTTTGTTCCGAGGTTCTCAAAGAGAGCTTGCCAAAAGAGGTTGGTCATGCGAGGATCTCGATCACTTATAATGGACTTAGCCATGCCATGATGCTTAAAAATATGAGCAATGAATAGCTTAGCTATATGATCAGCTTTGATTGTCTTTCTCACAGGTATAAAGTGAGCTTGCTTACTGAATCTATCAATGATAGTCCAGATTGCATCCTTGCCTGCTTGTGTGCGAGGAAGCTCCATGATAAACTCCATGGCTATACTTTCCCAAGGCTCATTGGGAATAGGTAATGACTGACATATCTTTCAATGTCAGCTCTAAGAGTGGGCCAAAAGAAATATCTTTCCAAGGCTTGAGTAGTGGGTAGAATACCCATATGTCCAGCATATGGAGATGCATGTGCTTCATCCATTACATTGTGTCCCAATGGTAATGCTACACAAATTTGCTTGATGATGATACAAATAACCATCTCGAATCGAGTAAGGTGTAATCGACTGACCTGAGTTAAGCTAATCCCATAAGGTTGAGAAGTCAGAATCAGTTGCATACATTTTGGGTAAATCCATGAACTCGTTATGGTAAACAGTTGTAATTGCATTCACTCAAGATCGCGATGATAGAGCATCTACTACCACATTCTTAGTTCCAGATGTGTGAAGGATTTGAAAATGAAACATAGATAAGAAATTTGCCCAACGCATCTGTTTCTCTGAGAGCTTCTTCTGAGTGAGGAAGTATCTTAGACTTTGATGATCTATTTTAATAACAAAATCTGCACCAAGTAAATAGTGTTTCCATACTTGAAGAGCATGTACCACAGCCATAAGCTCTTTCTCATATACTTGAGCATGTAGCTCATGGTCCTTGAGGCGTCGAGTCTCAAATGCTACTGCATGATGCTCTTGGTTAAGCACAGCTCCAATGCGATCCCCAGAAGCATCACAGTGAACTTCAAAAGGTTTTTGAAGATCCAAAACTATGAGAACTAGTTCTTAAGTCACAAGAAACTTAATTCTTTCATAGGCTTGTAGTTGCCTTGATCCCCAGCAAAAATCCATTCGCTTCTTAGTAAGGTCATGTAGAGGAGATGCAACATACGCAAAACCTTGTATGAACCTCCTATAGTATGAACATAGGCCCAAGAAACTTCTAACTTCATGTACAGAAGTAGGTGTAGGCCATTCAACAATGGCTCGAATCTTCTCACGATCCATTCTTACCAAATTGTGAGAAACAATATGGACTAAGTAATGAATTTTCGAAAGGAAAAATTCACTCTTCTTAGCATTGACCTGTAGTCTATGCTTGCGAAGCTCTTGAAAAACAATAGATATATGTTTTCTATGCTCTTCTTCAAACCGTGAAAATATTAGAATGTCATCAAATAAGACACCTACGAACTTTGAGTGAGATCTAAAAATTCTCTCCAAAATTTGATTAAATGTGGTGGGTGCATTAGTCAAACCAAATAGCATGACTAAGAACTTATATAGTCCAAATGTCGTACGAAAAGCTATCTTATGAACATCTTCAGATGCTATCCGTATCTGGTGATAGCCGCTCTTGAGATCAATGTGACTAAAGATACTAGCCCCTTGCAACTTATCCAAGATATCATCTATCCTTGGGATAGGAAAACGATTCTTGATTCTGATCTTGTTCAAAGATCTGTGGTCTATGCACATACGGAAAGAACCATCTTTCTTTTGAACAAGTAAGACTAGAGAGCAGTATGGAGAAGAGCTAGGTTGAACTAACTCTTTTTCCAACAATTCGTTTACTTGTGTTAGGATCTCCTGTTACTGACTTGCACTTACTCGATAAGGCAGTTGATTAGG
Organism: Lygodium microphyllum; assembly: GCF_053477565.2. NCBI lineage: Eukaryota > Viridiplantae > Streptophyta > Polypodiopsida > Schizaeales > Lygodiaceae > Lygodium > Lygodium microphyllum. The sequence goes on from NC_141141.1 coordinate 38,400,319, forward strand.
TGGTGAACTACCTGGGATAAGATCAATTGTGTGATCTTCCGAGCGCTTAGGAGATAACTCTCCTGGGAGTGAATCACCACAACAATCTTCATATTGTTTAACAAAATCATGTCTAGCTTGATCAATTAAAGAGAAGGGTTCTTTTAAAGCCTGAGACTTAGAAGCATTAGTTGGTATTGTGTGTTCATTAGAGGCACCAATTTCCCTTGAATCATTAGTTTGTTTTGACTCTCTCACAAAAATCATGTACGCAGAAATAGCTTTCTTCATTTCTTTAGAAATGCTAACATGACTAACCATTGGCACATGCCAATATCCAGCATCAGCAATGCATACTATGTTCCGACCCTTGAATTGAAATGCAAGAGTCTTCTTAACAAAATCGGGAAGAGGTCTAATCTTGTAATGCCAAGGCATGCCTAAGATAACATCACAGTTACCTATGGGTGCAAGTAGAAAAAATTCTTGGCCACAGTAATCCCCAATTCTAAGATTCAACTTCCCTTGAATAGGAGTAGAATTGATTGTAAGTCCTTCAAATGCCAAACCTGATCCAATTGGTGTTCCCAATCAATCCAGTGAAATTTGTAGCCTTTCAACAATATCTGCGGACACAAAATTATCTGTGGACCCTGGATCAAAGAGTATCAAAACTCATTGATTGTTGAGTGTCCCCCAACCCTTTAAGAGTTGTCTTTTCTTCTCATTCGAATGAGTGTTAGCTTGCACATCTGGAATAGAATTTGAAAATGGCAAAGGAGGATCTTTAACCACATTTGCTTCCTTCCTTTTGTGAGGACAACAGGCTTCATATGCCCTAACTCACCACAAAGAAAGCACCTTCCTTACTCTTTGTACTTTTGTATCTCAGAGGGTGAGAGATAATTGCGCTTCTTCTTGTTACTCTCTGGCTTTGAAATTGATCATGGGTAAAGGTAGGTCTTCTTCGATTAGTCCTATCTCTCGATTGATCATAGAGCTACTCTTGTCTAGCTCTATAAGAACTCATCTCCAACTTTCGAGATGTACCAGGTGTATGCAGACTTTCAAATATGATGGCAGACTCCATCATGCAAGATAAGGTTTCATGTGGATACACTTTCATGGTTCTGTGTAAATGAGGAAGTAGGCCAGCTTCAAACCTCCTTTTCTTCTCTTCATCGCTGATCTCCATGAAAGGAGTAACCTTGATAAGAGTAGACCAAAACTTGTCCACATAACTAGTGGCCTTTTCATTCTCTTTCTGGCCTAGCCAATCCCACTCCTTCTTGGCATCATTCTCAAAATCAAGAGGCAAGAATTGAGCATAAAACTTCTTCTTGAACTTTTCCCAAGTCGTAGGTTTTCTTCCCTCCAAAATGAGAGTCAACCACCAATTGCTAGCGGTGTCTTTCAAGTGCATGCCTACATGCCTTAGCTTGGACTTTTCTGAGAAATTACCATTAGAAAAGAGCAACTTCAAATTTCCTGACAAAGGCTAAAGCCTTAGCAGGATCTCTCTTACCGGAGTAAGAGTCAAACTTTATGTCCTTATCCCCAGACTTAAAAGTCTTAGTCTTCTTAAGCTTTCTCCTCTTATGTTCCCTCTTTGTCCATTTGCGGATTGCACGAGACTTAGAACCAAGAGAGTAGAAACTAGAAGATGAGGAGGAGGAGGACGATGAACTTGAGTAATCACGGAAGTAGCTGGTTGCTGAGGGGGATGACTCCCTCCTTATCCACCTCACTTGAGGTGAGGTCTTTTTACTCTTCTTGACATGAGAATCCTTTTTCCTTCTAGGAAGCTTCTCATCAATTGGATGCTTTGCATCTTCACCATCAATTGGTGCAATGGTGTTTCCTCTAGTATCACCATCTTTTGGAGGATTCGGTCCTTCATAATCAATTGACGTACTTCGAGAATATCCAACAAGCTACGATACTCTGTCAATTGAGCCTGTAATTACTCACTTGTAAGTGCTTCATCAATTGCCATCTTTACCTTCTTCTTGCAAGAATCGCCTTTACTTTGAGAAAAGCAAAGAGACCTGCTCTAATACCATTGTTATAGATTCTTAGATACACACTCGACTTTCTTATATTCTTAAAATATATATGGTGAATATTATGTTGGCACAGAGGGAGAATAGATGAGAGAAAAGAAAGATGTAGAGAGAGAGATAGAGAAATTGGCAACACACTAGGGACTAGAAGATGGGCTTGTCCCCCCCCTTGTGGAGTTATATTATTGACAAGGAGCAAGCTCCTCCGTTAGACATAAGCCAGTTCTTACTTGTAGATCTTGGAAACAAGATCACGGTTCCTTGCACAGTATAAAATCGGCTAACACTTGAACAACTTGGAAGTTGACACCTTTTGATCCTTCTTGAGTCTCATTCTCTCCTACACAATATGTGTAGGGCTCTCCTCTTGGCACTTGATTTCAGCAGAGCTTCCGCAGCACTTGCACCTTCTCTTCTCCTCTTGGATACATGCAAAATGATGCTTCCTTCCACCTCTCTCCTACACCCAAGGAGAGCCTCCTCTTTTATAGGCTTTCAAGAGCTTCTCTTCTTGGAGAGAGAGTTGAGTTGATCTTCAAGATAACATGTGTTCAAAGAGTGGAGAAAAGCACCAACCACTTTTCTCTCTAAGAGTGGGATAATTGAAGGATGGAGATAGTCTCTAGATATTGTTAAACAAGCATAGCTCCAAAGCTTGGATGTCATCTCTTTAAGAGTGGATTGATAGGAGGAAGTTGATGGAGACAACCTCCAAACAATGCCAAAGAAGCACACGTCTAAAGCTTGGATTCCAAAGGATGCTACCATAGCTAGAGAAGCAAAAATTGTATCTATAATATTCCTAGAGAAGTGGCTAGTAGCAAACATGGCCTTTGGAGAAAAAAAACACAATTATTTGGATTATCCTAGAAGCAGGTAATGGCAAGAGTTGATGAGAACACACTCAACAAATAGTTGAAATGATGATGCCAACCAATGTAGTTAGAACAACAACAAAACACAATAGATTTGATGTTGGAAATGTCAAGCTATATGCTTATAGTTGGAGGAGGTCAAGGTGGTAGGATAGCAATTGGGTATGGAAAACAACTAAGTGATGAGGGTGGTGTTTAAAGCAAGAAAGAAGAAAATGTCAAAGGTTTATTCACAATTAGAAAAATAAAAGGTTTGATAGAATAAAATGCAATTTTAGTCTTTAAGTCACATTCTAAAACAAAGGCTAAATTTTAAGTCCATCTTTGTTTTCAACCTTTGTTGTAAGTTGTTAACTTAATCTCTAAAGGTGTTATTGATATGACATGTCTAGTTTATAAGCATGTATCCTTCTAATCTTGTTGACTTGTAGCATGCATGTATATGCAAGCATCGTGGGAGTGTTCAATGCACTACAATCATATATTAAAAGCATCACGGGAGTGTTCAATACACTACATGCATATATGAAAAGCATAATTGGAGTGTTTAATGTGTGACATGCATGTAAAGGTGAGCTCTAATAGAATGTAAGATTGCAAACGTTTAGACATTTTCTTTCATGACATGTTATGTAGGGTACCCTTTGTTGATGATATATGGCTTCGTAAAGCCATTTTTCTTCCTTGTTCTTGTATCACTAAAGCCAATTTCTACTTTAGAAACAAGTGAGCATTTTACATTGAAATTATATTAGGAAATACAACAATGTGTGCTCAATGCTTTTGAGCCATTAGTAAAATTGACAACTTCATGCCACTTCATGTCTACATTTTAAGTGGAAAATGAAAGAGAAAGTACGATCATGTTCATTTGCAAGTTCTTCATAAACACGACTTCTTTGATCAAGCCGATTCTAGTAGGTGTGAAAACAATGTTATAAACAAATAATCATTTGCAAGTACATGATGTCCACTTAAAATTCTATTCTAGCTTTCTATTATAGATAATGGCATCATATAAATGAAAATAACATAGTCATTGACCAATATTTAAAAGATAATTTACATGAACTTGTTACTCTCTTGGAAATAAGAGTTTCTGGCTATTAAACAAATGAGCATAATGTCAAGTCAAGTTTATAAGTGTCATGAAAATTTTTAGTTAATATGGAATATTTTCCTTTTATATGAATTTGTAATTGAAAATTTTCTTATTTATCAACTAAAACAATGTTTTGATTGTAGGTTCCAAGAAGAATAGAGAAAGAGTATCATAAGCAAAGATATTGAGGTGACTGTTGGGGGTAAAGGCACATGTGCCTAGCCACCCATGTATTTATTAGTTACACTGCTAGTACTTGCACATCTATACACTATAGCTGGCGAACTCTTCACTGAGAGTTTCCACATCTTCTCTCTCTCTCTCTCTCTCTCTCTCTCTCTCTCTCTCTCTCTCTCTCTCTCTCTCTCTCTCTCTCTCTCTCTCTCTCTCTCTCTCTCTCTCTCTCTCTCTCTCTCTCTCTCTCTCTCTCTCTCTCTCTCTCTCCGACCATAGCTCTTGCTTTCGCTCATGTGCTTCCACTTAGGGCTTACTCCCTTCAACTGGTATTACAACCATCTTCACTGAGAGCTTGGACCCAAATTGGCATTGCTTCATGCTTCCATTCAAATACCTACAGAGTAGGGTTTCTCCATTGGCTTCAAACTTAGAGGTTCGTATTGATCTTCCATTGCTCGAGACTCTTTAGGACCTATTGAGGATTCAAGTGTCGGTTATTTGGCACCCATTGGAGCTTGGTTGCAACTCATTTGTCACAGCATTGAGGGTAGCAAGTAAACACGTTTTTTTTCAGTTGTTGACCTATGAGCTTGCAGCACTTGTGCCTCTTCAACCACACATCCATTAGATTTCAGCTTGAAGGAGCTTATTCCAAGACTTCTTGAGAAGAAATTGCTCATTGTCAAAGTAAGCATTTGGCTCAGTTGGTTCAACAATCCCTTAGCCCAAGTCTACATTGTTTGCACTTGATATTGTCTTAATGTCCCTAATTAAAATTTGTAGCTCTTACTCATCATTTGCAACGTGTGAATGATTCTAACACTTGGTTATTACTCTTGGGCATTGGGTCACGAACTTTTACCATTGTTTGCATTGAATTTGAGCTCTTAAGCTTTAGTTCATTGGTGTATACAATAGCCATGTGCTGTAATCTATTTGGGACAGCACACTTATCAGTGTTTTGGAGCTTGTATTGATGCCTACCGATGCTCATTTGATGTTGGCACACTGGTAGATGTTCGATTATTACTTAGAGATGCTCTGTGGGCCACATTAATCTCATCTAGATTAGTGCATAGATGTTGTTTCATTGTTGGAATAACAGGGCAACACTTCTATAAGTGATCTTGTATGCCTTTTGCCATTGGATTCTTCCCGAGTCGTTTTGATGCTGCATTGACGTATACCATTGATGTTACATGCTTGGTTGTGCTCATAACATGCTATTGAGTTGATATTGGAGCTTGGTTTTATTGACATTGGTTGTCATTCACTGTTATAGATGCTACTTGGATGCCACAGTAAGAGCTTTGCAGACTATTTGGGTCCCATGCTTTCACATGTCTATCATATGGATCTTGGATGTCTAGATACCACACACATGATGTTTTGAGCTTCTTATACTTGTATGGCATTCAACCTTTGTTCCAATGAGAGCCACTACGTGACACTTGGATATTACATAGAGCATTTGATATTTGTAGGTTGAGCTTGAGTGTATTACAATGAGATAATGGGACTCATTGTGGCATGTACATGCTCTCTTGTATTAGATGTAGTTATCCTATTGTGGGATGATTTGATCTCTAGACTTGGACCGAGCACTTATGTCTGTTAGTGTATTGTTAGTGGTATTTATATGTTTTTGGTTTATGTGTTGAGCTTTGCTCAATGGGTTATGGATCTAGCAGTTCTCTTCATTTACCCTTGAGACCTACCATGTGCATGATATCTATGCCTATTGCATGTATGATTATTGGCACAATGCAGTTGTGCTTGTCTTCAGTGTTAGTTGTTCCTGGCTTTTTCATCTTGATGCTCACAGTGGGTTGTTGACTTATTTCTATAATTTATTACATTAGCCTGTCATTTTTTATCTATGCATTCTTTATGAGGGCAATCACTTGTTCCTGATAGTTTCTTGATTGCAATTTGTAAACAGCTCATTCCCTTGGTAGTCTTTCTTATTTACAGCTTGATTTGGCAGTGGTTTTGGGACTGATTTGCAAGAAATTAGAACAGTTTGTTTGCCCTTTTGTGCAATTTCTTGGTCTCATTATGGATGGTGGTTCTCATGATAGTGCTATCTTTAATATTGAAAAACTGGATGAAACAAACTATAGCTATTGGAAGACAAAGATATGAAATGTTTTATTGAAGAAATTACAGGTTAGACCACTAAAAAATGAGGGTGGCAAACGCGAAAACATTAATGGTGAGGACTGGGTTGAGCTAGATGAGCTATGCAAGTCCATAATCATTTTATTACTCTCTAAGTGGCTATACTACAATGGTGTCCAAAAATTAGATTGCATATCAGTTTTGGATACAAATTAAGAATCTTTATGACAAGCAGAGTCTTGCATCTCAAATGTATTGGCTAAAACAATTGATGGACCTTTGCATGAAGAAAGGGACTTCTATGTCTGCACATTTGAATGAGTTTTATTCCATCATTAGCCATCTAGCTTCGCAAGGAGTTTGAGTTCAAGGATACCTTGCATCCTTTATTCATGCTTGGTATACTACCTAAGTCACGGGACACTTTTCGTATGGCTCTATGTGTTAACACTTCAAAGGATGGGCTAAAATTACATGATGTTGAGAGTATCCTCTTGACAAAAGAGGCGAACAAAAAGAATGTGGATGCTTTTCGTATATCACATGCATTGATTGTGAGAGGCCGACAGGATGGCAAGGGTCTGGAAAAGGCTCTCAAAGGTCTTAGTGTAGAACACATGGACAGTCTCATGGGTCTCATAAGTAAGTCCCATGGCCGTAAGTTACGTCTTACTGGTCATTATGGTGGGAAAGTAGGTCAGATTCAACCACAGTGCCATAAAATGCGTGAAGACATGCGCAAGGAAAATGATAAAGAGAAAGTGTAGGAGAAGAATAATGACTACAACATTGTGCTTAGCAAGTCTAGCATCAAGATTGAGGAGATTAATGTGGTGTAGCCTTATGTGTCTAATGATCTCATATTGGTAGCTTCTTTCTTGTGGATGCTTCAATTGATTGATGCTTTGTCAGCATGATATACTCAATGTTGGTCGATAGATTCAAGGGCTTCCTTTCATGTAACTACTCATAGAGAGTGGTTTCACTCCTATCACAATATGATTGGATCTGTCGGTTTGGGTAATGACTTGGCATTGGAGATATTGGTGATATAGGCAACATGTTCACTCTTCATGATGTACATCATGTACTAGCTCTCACAAAGAGCCTTATCTCTGCTAGCACCTTGGATGATGTAGATTATTTTATCTCTTTTGGTGATTCCTCATGGAAAGTTACACGTGGAAATCTTGTTATTGCACATGGTGCTAAGTCTAGTACCCTCTATCCCTTGCTTGTATCTGGGTCAGTTGACTATGTTTTGGGAGTGAATGGTTGTTGTTCAACATGTATCTCTTTGGCATCATCACCTTGATCACATGTCTTTGAAAGAAATGAAAATGCTTACTAGTTTGCAGTATCTTTTATCCCTAGACTACAAGTATTCTAAGTCTTGTGATCATTATTTATATATCAAGTAGACCCGTAGTACACAATCATAATAAGTTTGGCATGAAGCACATGGGTGAGTCTTTAGCTTTTGTTCATTCAAATATCTGTGGTCCCATGCCTTATCAGTTGCAAGGTGGTGCAAAGTACTTTCACATTTATTGATGATTACTCACATAAGGTTTGGGCTTACTCTATTAAGTAAAAATTGGATGTCTTATTTAGCTTTCAACATTGGCTTGCTGTTGTTGAGAACCAATCTAGGCATAAGCCAAAAGACCTAAGGTCAAATAATGGGGGCGAATATATCCCGAAAGATTTTGAACAATTTTATGATGAGCAAGATATTAATTATTAGTTGATTGCCCCTTACACCCCTTCCTAGAATGGTATTGCCAAATGCATGGATAAGACAATTCAGGAGAGAGTTCGTAGTCAACCATGCAAGCTTACCCAACCCTTTTGGGTTGAGGCAATTACTAATGTTGTACAAGCAATTAACACATCCCCTTGCATTACTATTGTTTGCTAGGTTGCAGAGGAGGTATGGACTAGGAAGCCTCCGTCATATTCTCATTTGCACATCTTTGGTTGTAAAGCATTTTATCATGTTCCCAAGGACAAACACAATAAGATGGATTCTAAGCCCATGAAATGCATATTTCTTGGCTATCGCTCGGGATGTAGGTGAGATGGGCTATCGCCTATGGGGTCCATAGGCTCATAGGATTATCAGTTCGGTCATGATGTAGTTTTCCATGAAGAAAACATACATAAGTAACCTGAGCAAGTAGTTCAGGTACCCCACCTCTTACTCGCAAACCTTTTTGAATATACAACACCCCATTCTTGATGTTAAAGGTATTGCATATGGTAATGGTATTGATAAAGCATGAAGGGCACCTTGATCCCATGGCTTCCATAGTGACATAAATAAAGATAAGCTTCCATGTAGGACACAATACAAAAAATGGAAGGTGATATTTTTATGGTCAAAAGATCATGCTATCTACTATTACAAAACTTAGTGTGGCGACAACCACACAAACATAACATAGATTATTCCATTAAGTGGGACAAGTACTAAACTAATTAAACAAATTATATTGAAACAATGCCTTTGTTTTATATTTTATCTCACCATAAAAATTCTACAAAATATAAAAATGTAAGTTAGAAATAAGTCAACATATACATACATACATACATGTGTATGTGTGCACACGCCCATACATGTACATAACTATCTATATACACAATTTATGTATTACATATATATATATATGTGCATGTGGTAAGCACGTGTTGGACATATACACCATAGGTCTTGTGGAGAGAGAGAGAGAGAGAGAGAGAGAGAGAGAGAGAGAGAGAGACTCTATTCAAAATCAACCAGTTTTGAACATTTGCTTTTGATTAGTGTTCAACAAATTAAAAAATCCACTCACACTAGATCTATCCATCAACTAATGTAACTTGAAATCTTGAGTTCTAATTCAACTCATATAAGGAGATACAAATTACAAATTTTTGGTACATTTACACATGCTTACATCTACTATTGATCAACATAGCCCCGTGAATCGACCTTTATACTAAAAACAATGTTCTTTGCCAAAATATGAAAGCATGAGAACAATGTTTAGTATGCTTGCAATTAATAAGGACTTGCAACACTCAAGTAAAATAAATTTGAGGAGCTTTTCTTTTGCCCTATCTACTAGAAATTATCAACATCCATGGCTAGAGAAGTCTAGATATTGTATTGTTTTCACTAACACTAGACCCATATCACATTGATGACCACAAATCACAACTATAAGGCTAAATTCACTTTAAGACTTTGATTATAAAAAGCATTTAGCTACCAACAACGATATCCCATATAGAATGAAACTCAATTTGATGCTTGTTTGTTCCTTTGCATTCCATGCGATGAAGTTCAAAGAAAGTCAATTTAGATATACCTAGAGCTATCCCAATCTTCATGTTAAGCTAGAAAAATGCCATTCAAGGCTAGCAGTTCAAACAATGCTTTAAAAGTATCATAATAGGACTATAACCACAAGTACTCTTTACAAATGCAATAGCTTTCATTGGCAAAGGTTCCTAAACTTGGCCCAATATACAAATTGTAAGATAATTCATCTTAATGGACAACATTAAAATTGTACACCAAAGCTAATAGCATTTTAATAAGTAATTATCAATCATTTAAGTAATGCACTCTCTACTCACATGCAAGTCATACATCTAGAAAAATTACAAATCCTCCATTTAATCCTTAATAACAAGTATACTACGATTTACTTCCAATATAATCATGGGAGGGAAATATCTTATGGTGTTCGTGATCTAACTTACAATTGAAATTGTAATAGAAATTTGTTTAGTCTCATCTCAATCAAAATATAACTTCAAAAAAAACCACATTAACTAATGGGAGACAATGTATAACTAAACCTATGTAAACATTCACTTTAAAACTCATCAAACTTTATCCATTATTCTAGTTGAGATGACAAGTGAATAAATATCATGGAGTATTTGCATAGCTTTGGTCTTTATCCTGTAAGAGTACCCTCTCTATTTTGAAAAACTTTGGTCTTTAATCTAATCTTATTTATTTTTTGAGAATGCTTCAACCTCTTCTTACAAAAGAAAAATTCTGGTATCAAAAATCTAAGCAACAAACGAGTTTGATAATATTGTTGCACCAGCAATCATAAGTATGCAAGTAAATAGGAAGCATGGGAAGTATGAGTTAAAAACATGTTGACATCTTTAGGGTGTTCAAAGCTATTCATAACAATGTACCAAGTATCACACCTAAAGGCACTAAGATAAAACCACCTAGTCTCACAATATTCTAATGTTTTGCCTCCTAAAATTTTTGATTCTCTCAGTTCCACTATTGAGTTTTTGTTTGGCCTTTCGTTGTCAACTTCTTCACCATCTAAGTGGTTGTGGATCATGTGAAGCATATTGGCCATCACATGGCTACAACCCCATCTTCTTCAACAAACTACTGCACAAGTCAAAACCCTGATAAACTCATGCTACTAAATGTCTTATTCTAGATTCCACAACTTGCTTTACTTCCTGCCACACGTTTTAAATGCACTGGTATCAATCTCACAACCCCAACCCATACAGCAATATAAGGATTTCCATCAAAACAATGCTCACACATTAAATTCCTTCATAGGTTTAATCAATGACCTTACAATATTACTTCAAATATAACAATGTTAAATGTACCACATGGATGACAAGTTTTGAGACAGCTGAACTGTTTTCCCTTGTTGTCTTGGCACACAACCGAACACATTGGAAGAGCAACAATTTAAGGAGAGGAGAGAATAAAGACCTGCATATATGCTTATTCACAAAGCTCCATATGCTAATGCATCCATACAATCAACCTAAGTTACATTGGCACTAAGCTCAAGGTATTATGAGATAGGTATACAAGAGGAAGCTTAACAAACCAAAGCTTGAGGAGCAAGGTCAGACGAGAGTGAGCCAGCTAAAGGGGACCTACACACACAAAAGGACAAGTACTGCACCCACAAAGTAAATTTCCTTCAAAGGTCTAATCAAATGCCCTTGACCTTACAATCACTTTAATATACTTGTGCAAGATGTACCATGTTCTCCCAAAGCTAGATGTCCAAGTATAGAGTCAAAGCTGAATTTCAACACCCTCCTTGCTATCTTTGCACACGAGGGAACATATTGGAGTACAAATAATTTGAGAAAAAAGGAGATTAAAAGCCATAAATATTTGCATATTCATGCTCATGCACATGCAATCTAGGTTGAATTGGCACTAAGCTCAAGGTGTTGTGAGCTATTTGCACTAGAAGAGGGGCGGGGAGTATGGGGAGAGGGTTACAAGTTTAGAGTGATGGCATGGGAAAAGTCTGACAATGCATAATATGCAATACACGTTTAGAGTGATGGCATGGGAAAGCCTGACAATGCATAACATGCAGCTCAGATTTACACAATCGATAGACACCAAAGCACATGTAACTTAACTTCCTTTACCTCAATGCTAAGGTCTATGAGCTACAGAGAATTCACAAAGCCCATACAATTCCATAATCACTAGCACAACCACAGACCACAAACGTATTCACTAAAACATCTCTAAACGTATAGACAGTCACTAGCTGTATAAACATAGTCTTTGCATATACATGCATAATTGGATAGATCCCAATTAGCTAAAAGGATTGCAACAATTGATACGAGATGCAAATTCACAAGTCACAAGAGCCTCTATACCATGGCAGCTAAGTAGCTTCATGAGATAGTTTGTGCTTTAGCTTAACAAGCTTCATAAGAGCAGTTTTAGTATAAATCCTTGCACAGCCCCCCAGTGTATTGATATCAAACTAATGCACCCTCCAGCTTACAATTAGATGGATACACTGAGCAAGCTTTCTATGCAGCCACCTCCAGCTTACCAAGCTTGTAGCCATGTACTTGGCATGAGCATGAGAACAAAGTTAATTCTATGGTGTAGTTTATGTATGACACTACAATCTCGAGAGAAGAAATGGAGCGCACCCTAATGCACCCTCCTGCTCAGGATTAGATACACTAAACAAGTTCTCTATGCAGCCACCTCCGCCTAACCAGACTTGTGGCCCTCAAGTTAGGCACGAGAAAGAAGTTAATTCTGTAGTGTCGTTTACATGCGACACTGTGGTCCTAAGAGAAGGAATTGGGCATGTCTCGGAGGCACTATACAACACACCATGCATTTACTTGTCTCATTGGGATCCCATGATTGAGTTGAATCTCCCTAGGGCATCAACAACCCAAAAACAATTGCAGGCCAAGGACATTGCAGCCCTGCAGTCATGAACCTGAAGGATAATTTATCTCCTTCCAATTATTTCAGGAATATGCCATCTTTTAGAGCATAATATATGAGTATTGATCAGATACACTACAAAAGTCCTCTCTCAGAGAGCCATCTCCACCTCATCAAGCATTTAGCCATACAGTTGGCCTGAGAATGGGGCTAATTCTACAGTGAAAGTTGAACATGACCTCTATGGTCTTGATAGAAGAAGCTGTATCTGAAACTACTATATACTGTACTATTGGCATTGTCCACCACTTCACACTTTTTTGAAAGTCATCTTAAAAGGTATCAACTTCCTAAAAACGTTCACTTTGAACCAAGGGAAGTACAACCCTGAAACACAAATCCAAGGCAGATGACACACTTTCTTGAAAGTCCTCTAAGAAGGCATCAACTTCCCAATACCATTTCAGCCGAATAACACTGTAACCCTGCAACACAAATCTTACGCAGTCCCTAAATCTCATTTCAGTCATTTCCAAGATCCAAGATTGAACAGATGTTATTGGCATTCCCATTTATCCTTGCACAGACAAAATGCTCTCCATTTCATCATTTACTGGCCAAGTATGCACTGTTCTAAACTGATTTGCTTCAGAAGAAGTCCCTCAGACAGATTTGGTTTGACAGTATCCCAATATACAAGACCAACTACTGAGTTAACTTGTTCAGGTTATTCGAGAATCACTGCACAAGTGGACACTTGAATCCAAAGTGCATGTGCCAAGAGATCCAACTGACATCTTGAAAATCCAGAAATGCAAAGGATTATTAGGGTGCACCTTGCTGATAGGAGATCCAGAACAGAGCATCAAGGCCATTCATTTCAAAACCTTCATCACATTGTGAAGCATCACCAAACAAAACCATAAAACATCCATGGACATAACTGTTGTTTGAAAGCATCTTGATCTGAAACAGAATCAATACGCCTTACCATCTGAGAGAGCTAGGTTATACTCATAAGAATAATTGTTTAAACTTTGCATGTACTATATACAAACATACACGGCATAGCCATCCACTCGACGTTTGGTAAATCTTCATAAAGCATGTTGCTAAGCTTTAGAGTTATCCTGTGCTAGTTAGCTGTTTCAGAATATAAAATAGACTTAAGAGATCCCTTATTCACAGCTACTTACAAGGTGTCAGCAATTTACTAGTGCCAGGCATGTTGAACTGAAAGTACTGGCAAGAAGATAATATCTTCTTGCCATAAGCAGCCCTTGCGGTTATGCACTGCGGAAAGATCTATAAGAAAGTTCAAGAAAAAACCTCACTCTAAATCAATCTAGGCACTGCCAAACAGGACTTTCTGTACACGCCCCATTCCAGACATGAGTTTGTTCAGTTCCTACATCAAAGGCAAAGAAAACAGAGCTGTTAGAGGAAATCGGTAAAACCTTGCCAACAAATGCACTACAAATAAGTATCATTCACCCTGACTTGCATCGTGTAAAGCCTGACACAACATAATGACACGTACCTCTTGCTTGGAAGAAAGCTCAAGCCGAAGTTGCACATTTTGCTGTCTTTCATGGTGCAGCTGACGCAAGAGAACAGCTATGCCAACAACCGTAGCAGCTACAGTGATAGACCATACAGCTTTAGACTTCCTGGAGATTCCTTGCTTTGTGCGTGCCTTGTCAATCTGACGCTTCTTTACTTTCTTAACAAGATCAGCAGGATCAGCGTCACCTACATCTGCCATCGGCAGCAGCTGCTCTCCAATCTTTTCTTCACACGAAGTGAACTGCTTCTCAGCAGCAGATGCATCATCATTGTGAGACGGCATATCTTGCGTTGCATAATGGCTTTCCACCTGATAGTTCACAGAGAAAGGATCGAGTTCATGGATATTCTCGTGGCTTGCAACCATGAGAGACGGAATCCGAATGTTAGGTTTCCAGCCTTCTGTGAAAGGCTCCGCTTGCTTGTCATCAACCGGATCAGTGTCTGCAAGATGATAAAAAATAAGCACGGCGATTTCTTGTCTGAATGTGTTGGCAATATATTGCGAAAAAGTGTCAGGAAATTTCCTGGAAACGAGACATAGGGATGCAAGAAGGACTTACCAGGCAAGGTTGGAGAAACGGAAGGAGAAGTGTTTGCTGCGTTGGAGCCTGCGAATGCGGAAGAGGACATGGACATGGTGAGCACCTCCCACTCATTCTGAGGAGGAGGAGGAGGAGCAGGAGGAGAAGGAGGAGCGGCGTCCGAGGAGGAGGAGGAGGAGCTGGCAGCGGTGGAAGATCCGGGCTCGGCCATGGCGGTATGCGACGAAGGCTCCTTCACCTCCCTTTTCCTCTCGTTCTCCTTCCTTTATTTCGTTCTTTCTCCCTCGTCTTGATGGATCTCCTTCCTTCCTCCTCCTCAGACTTGCAGGCCAAAGAACATGAGCATAATAAAACAACAAATGGCTCGAGTCCCTCTTCACAAATTTGTCCCCGCCCCCCCCCCCCCCCATTTTAGAAAAATAGTATTTCGCTTTCTCGCAAAATAAAATGGTAATTCATTTTCTCAAAACCATAGGATAGAAATTCATGTGCATTTCAGCACGATGTGGATGGATGCATTGGAGCTCCGTATGGAGAAGTATTTTAACGTGCTTAGGCACTAGAGGTGCCATCTTAGGAATGAGCAATTTTGCATCCCTCAACGAGCTGTAGCTCAATTGGTTGAGATGGGTGTGTGTGTTTCTCTTGGTCAACTTACAACACACCTCCATGACACTTGTCATCTTCCAAATGGTAGCCCACATCGGGATTTCGAGTGACATTCTGAGAAGCCAAAAATAGCATGCATTACAAAAAAGAATTGCTTCCTTGGTATCATGGAAGAGGAAGTAAAGAAAGAGGGGTTGGAAGTAATTCGTGTCATAACACTTCAATCCATCTATGAGGCAAGGAGCAAGATAACTTTTGAAGGGATTGAGCCCAACATCTCTTAGCATTCAATAATATTGAGAGCAAAGTCTTTTTGGAAACTTTCTTCTATGCTTGGTAGGATGGAAAGTAGAGATTTAGTTAAACTGCTATGCACATTTTCCAAGTAATTTCTTTATTTTATACTCTATTATCTAGTGATTCAAGATCATTTCACAACTATTTCTTTTTCTAGTTCTTTCACTTCCAAGAAATAGCTAAGAGTTGGGTCACACACCAAGTCAATCAACTTGCACAAGTCACCACAGTTATTAAGTCATTAGATCTATCATGTTGTTTCTCAACTTTTGCCCTTTCAAAAATATATACTTGCTATGTATACAAAGTACACTTAAAATGTTGAGGGTACTTACATTAAGTGGAACAAGTTACTTTGGCATGGCTAAAATTGATTGCCGTGCAATGGCAAGCAGCAATGGACCTTTTCTCTCTCCACTCATCATCCAGGGTTCTCTCTTCACTTAAGAGGTATGATACCATGGGTCCACCAATAATCAAGACCTATGTGTATCTAGTTTTTGTCTTTGCACCCACTATCAACATAAGCTAGCATGATCATCCAAGTCACTCTTTGGAGCTCTATCACAAAAGAGCATGCATCTTGTAAAATTTGTTGTACAATTTCTACTCACATTAGAACATCATCTATGGATACGCATGTAGAATTTGTGATGGCATTGGTTGGTCTACATGTAAGAATACTAGAAAATGGACAAATCTTGTCAAAATAACCGAAGGAAAAAACCTCAAAGATAATTAGACCAAGCGACAAATATTGCCTTAGTAGATATCTTGTTCCCATGAGTGGATGTTCTTTCCCATTGTACATCTATACTCTCATAATCTTCCCCAAATATAAGCCCCAAAGTATAACTCAATAGTTTGCTTAAATTAAAGTTCCTTATGCCATTTTTTCATGAAGAGAGGAGAATGACAATTAGTCTAGGGGCTCACCATTTGAGGGGGGGTCTTAGAAAATGAGGGAAAATGATGGGCACTTGAATTACATGATCCTTGCCACTTACCCCACATAAAAAGAGCCTTATTCTCATTGCACTCATCTATGTCCAAACAATACAACTCCTTGAAGAGCCTTGTGTCCATTGTACTCATTGTCCTAATTGTTAATGCTTGTAAATCACGAGCATGGTTTGCTTTGTAGCTTAGTATGTGCACATACCTTTATGAGGCTAGAGTCATATTCACATTATCCTAAGGTGTGACATGTCACATTCTTATATAAACCTTTTGTGGAAGTTGTAATTGTGCATTTTCATATGGAGACAGTTGAGGAGAGATAAGGTGATTTCTTGTCTTATTTAATGTAGCTTTTCTTAAATGGAGATCATGTAGGTTTGGTTGTCTCTCTCATGTTCTCTTGTGGGTATCTCTTCTTTCCATGTTTGTTGTTGTTCTATCTTGAGGATGTTTTACGAGTCATCCATATTCACTCGATGACTTGCCTTGTTCTATCAACATAGTGAATTGAGAACAAAACCAACGAGTTCCAATGATGGAAAATTTTCAAGTAGAGGTTTGTGCAATGGTTGCAATGGTGGACATGATTCAAGTTTCAAGTTTCAATGCCAAGTATTTTGGTTTTAAGCTTGTTTTTTCATGGTGAGAATCACCATATCTAAGTAAAGAATCCATGAAAACCTTGTGTAAAAATGTTTTTTGTAATTAGGTATAAACATCTCACCCAAATGCCACAAAACTCAACATCTATACCCGACACAAAGTGCAATGTGATTTAGCACATTGTGCACAATCCATCTTAAGAATAGAAAGGAAATCAAAAAGGAAAAACATAGATGCAATTGCTTAGAGATATAAAGGAATAGAATAATGCATTACTTGATTAGCATATTATGATACATCCAATATGAATGTTCATATATGAGACAATTACAATCAATAGCCACACCAAGAGGCATGCATGATCCAAACAAACATATCATTTAGCTAACTAGTCCATCTAATGCCCAATAGAGTTCTCATGTGTAAATTTTATAGGTCTTGGTCTTTCTTGTCTATGTTGTTTGGGTCATTGTGTTTGGATTATTCTCTAATATATGATATGCAAGAGTTCATATCTCTATGGGTTATAGAATCTAAAGTGTAGGGTAGGGTTTGGACTTGAAATACAAAAGTATAGGGCATATGTTTCTTGAAGATATCACGATCATAGTTAAAATATAAATGCCATTAGAATAGGAGTTCCAATGTAGGTTCTTGAAGTAAGGAAAGTGATAGAAGGCATGTACACTATCATATTGACCATCCTATTAGTGCTACTTGAGCCCTACTAGTGGATCAATCCAAGAAGTAGAAGATGAAGCAACCTTATCTTCAACTTCTTTGAAGGATTCGAATGTTAAGTGACATAGGGTTCATGAGGCTACAAGAACATGTGGGGAGGGATGATTGCAATGCAAGCTAGTGGATGTGTGTTGGCCCATGCAAGACTTCATAAAAAAGGTTGAGAGGGGGGGTCATAATTTTGGAGTAAAGGAAGTGTTGTTCTTCTCCGTAAGGGCCTCCAATATATGAGGAGGTGTTGTTCTTCTCCATAGGGGCCTTCAATGTACATAATGTGATGAAAGGCAACCATGCACAAGTGGTTTATAGATGTAAACTAGGATATTCTAAGTCAAAAGTAGAGCTTTGATTGTTATCAAGCCACAACAATACCACATAGCCCACCCTTTTGCAAGTTTGTTGTGCTATACTTAAGTAGCAACAACAATAGTAGAGGAAGGAGAAGAGGGGGGTAGAGCCTCCTAGGTAGTAGCCTCACAACTTCCTACTATATTGCTCCACTACAATGCTTACCCCCATGCAAACCAATAAAATGTTGCCTCCTTGTAGCCCATCAATATCAACAATGGCTGATTGGGTTGCTTGTTGGAAACTCTAGAATACATAAATCCTTAGGAGAATTACTAGGCTATCCAAAGCAAAGACAACATGACTTTATAGAGATTGAGGGTGTCTTGAATTGGTACCTAAGGAATGAAAATGACTTACTTTCCTGTTAACTTAACGACCTTATAGCATATGAAAAAACATAGAGGATTAGACTTCAAAGACTATGACAATATAGGGCTGTGGATGCTACACATATGGTTCAACCTACCTTTGCCAATCGAAGGTGGAGGGTGGGGCAATTGAAAAGCACGCTAGAAAGTATATCTAGGAAACTTTTACAAGCACTAAGTGAATGGGAGCAAGCAAAGAATCAAAAGGAGCAGTGAGCTTGTGCATTGGAAGAAGCCAAGCAAGCATTAGCTACATAAGAAAGCCCTCCCAATAGTCCACCATGCTAGTTGGCTAGCAAAGATTAAGGAGCCATAAGAGCACAATGCTACCCTACCTAACAATAGATCATGGCCATCTCGCCCACCCCGCATTATTTGCTAAATGATGCAAAAAAATTGCTTCATATACATCACCCCAAAAAAAGAGTGGAAATAAAGCATGTTTTAAATAGTAAATGCTAAGCCCTTATTCTTATGAGTTGTATAAGACATAAGGCTGATACATTTAGGCCCTAAGTAACCACTCAAAGAAAACTATGGTGGGCTAAGACAAGATAAAACCCTTTTCTATAGAAAACAACTTCAATGTATAAGATCATAATATAATCCACAACAAAGTGAAGAGAACACAAAAGAAGATCCAAATATCACATAACATGAAGTATCTCATTTGTGTAATAAGATTTATCCCATTCTTTATCCATATTTGAACTTGAAATATATTTGGATCTGGAACTAGACTCGATTTGAATGCCACAAAATTGCTTACATATGTCCACAATGCAATCCATTCTCTATCCATCATTGAACTCGAAATATTTTTGGATGTGGAACCAAACTTCATTTGAATGCCAGAAAATTGCTTGCATATGTCCACAATGCAATAAAACTTGCATGATTTGCCCTTAAAACAAGGTTCATTAACATACTAACAACTTTTGGGTGAATGCTCTTTTTCAAAACATATATCGAATCTTTGATATTTTGAAAATTTTCTAAAAAAAGCATTGAAATAATACCTTACATATTCTTGAAAATGATCAACCTTTGTTGCCTCCATCAAGCAACATGCGCAATGGGAAAGAAAGCAAGGCAATAATAAATTTTACAATAGTGTGTGCTTTGGTAATCAAGAAGTAACTAATGTAGTTCAATTGTCGAGCTCACTCCTATGCAAGTTGTAATAATCTTTGCAAAGTCGCATTCCACTTAGCTTTAACATCTACTTGTAAATGTAAGGTCAAGTTTGATGGAAAATAGAATGTCTAGGTGCCCAAGGGGTAAAAGGGCTAGGGTCCTCTAAACCTATGTATAAAATCCAAAAAGTTAATGAAAGAGATCATTCGAGTGTGTACCAACTTCTAAGTGGGTTCTTTTCTACCTACCTACATTCTATTTTTTGACACTCTTATTTGTGCCATTGAGAGAGGCTTTAACATCTATTTGTAAATGCAAGGTCAAGTTTGATGGAAAATAGAATGTCTAGGTGCCCAAGGGGCAATATGGCGAGGGTCCTCTAAACCTATGTATAAAATCCAACAAGTTAATGAAAGAGATCATTCAAGTGTGTACCAACTTCTAAGTGAGTTCTTTTCTACCTACCTACATTCTATTGCTTGACACTCTTATTTGTGCCATTGAGAGAGAGTGTGTGTGAGAGAGGAAGAGAGTGAGGGAGAGTGAGGGAGAGAGGGCTGCAAGGTGGAGTGTGAGAGATGGGTTGTGAAGCATTCAATAATCATCCACCTTGTTTTACCTTAGCACACTTTGCTTGATGGTTGTAAGAGGTGAGTGGTAGACTACACATTCGATTCAAGAGCTTGTAGAAGAAGGAGGTGCCACTCGGATCGTGAGACCACCTTGGTTTGCTAAGAACTACAACGATGAGAGAGCTATATGTGTGTATACTATAAACTTAGTCCCATTGGTTGCTTTTGCTACCTGTAAGAGTAGCCATTGGATGAGAGAGTTGAGACTAGGTGAGAGTTGGTATGTCTCAGATGGTAGAACTGTTGAAACAAGAGGAGTTTCGCACGTGTCCCAACTATCAAGTGAGGTTGTAGGCCGACATTTTGGTTCTATTGTTGAGACCATAGAATCAACCATTTGGAGCATTCAACTCTCTACCATGCATAGGAATAAGATAGGAGTACCTCAAAGATTTGATTGAATTTTAAATGATTTTATTTACACCATCAAGAGCATAAGTTTTATTGCAACAATATGTACATCATGTAGGCTTTACAAATAGATTTTTAAATACATTGTGTAAGGCTTTAGTCATAGAACTTGGCGATAGGTATTTCCTTATATATAAGGGATTTCTCATGAACTTTAAGAAGTTGATAACAATTTAGTTGTTTAGAAAGTCCATTGAAAAACTAATCATTCTCTTTTTGCCTATCTAAGTGAGTCATCTTATCAGGGGTTAGGATATTAGTCACTTGATCATGAATGTATTGATCTTGAAAGATGCTTTGATAGTTTACAATTATGATGGTTTTGACTCTTGGTTCTTTGAATAAGAATATCTTGACAAGTTTGAGTTACTCCATCCATTGAATTCTTTTAAGATTTGTTTTATAGTAGGCTAGCCTCTTGGCATCGATGAAGCAATAGACACTATCTCGAGTCCATCACCTTACTACATAATATCTGGGAGGAGAATAAAGACTTTCGAAGTTGTTCATGAAGTCTTCTTGTTGAGAATAATCTAGCGAGTGCAAGGCATACTCGTATATAGTACAAAAGATGACGTAATTATACCGTGGTTCACTTTGGATCTATATATGATAAAATAGGTCGATTTAAATTCAAAACTTTTAAGACAAAATACTTATACATAAAAAGAGAAAGCCAATTGCATTATTCCATTATTTATATACAATGAATTTACTTAGAAGCTATAAGACATACAAAATCAAACATGGAACTCAAAGGAAATAGTTTTGTATTTGGGTGGATCACTCATGATATCTAAGGCTAAATAATCAATAGGGAGATTGGGAAATCCCTCCATTTGATATACAAAAGCACAAGATCTATGAGTAAATACAACTCGATTGGGTTGAATGACCAAGATAATACTACTGTAAATCCACTAGGCTCATGTCATAGCCTCACCCTCATGATACTTTATAGGATTCAAAGGATAAGGGTAAAAAATAAAGAGTCAAACAATGTTGAGCCTCTTGATCCAATGGATCTTCCTCATACTCAAGGTTGCTGATACAATTCACATGCACACAGTAATAGTTGGTAGAAGTTCTATACCAACCCATGTATTGCATCCACTAGTAAACATGAAAGAACTGGTAGTGGGGCAAAACAAAGATCCAGTCCATCAACCAAAAAACGCGCTCCTGTAAGGGTAGGCTGCATTGCAAGCCTACTTGGTATACCAGGGGGAAACATCAAGCAAATCCCTCCTGCACAGAATATCAAAATACAAGAGAAGGTTTACATATTTTTCTACAAGTCTAAGTATCGAATTCATTTTTTCTTAGACATTAAACGATCCTTAGAGTGTTCACAACTTTTTAAAGATTATCCCCTTATATTCATACAAGTGATAGGTCATAATAATATAATTGATTTTAAAGTTATTTTTATTATTACAAAATTAAGTATAATTTCTAAATCAATTAAATATACATTTAATTATAAATTCTAAATTTCTTAAAAAAGTTAGCATAATTTTGGCTATATTTCTAAATTAAGAAGTTAAGAAATCTAAAGAAGGATAAGAAGGGTTGAATGTTTAATTAGAAAACTCATATGAATAAAAATTAAATAACACAAACTATTTATGAAAATAAAATAGTATACCTTGGTTGTATTTACAATCATATTTTCAGTATCTTGATTAGTCGATGGTTCCACCACATCTATATGCTTGCGTAGGGGCATAGTGGATGGAAAAAATGAAGATAAGAAGGAGCGAACCACTACTATCTCCCTCTTTTATAACTTCCTCACCTCTCGTAGATTTATTTATTTTACATACATACATAAATAAATACATACATACATAAATAGATAAATATATCAAGTAGCCTCCTCATTGTTGTGAGATGAAATTGTGAAGGGGGTTTCTCCTTTAAATACTTTCTAGGGGGGCACCGAGGGGGTGGGGGAATTTTATCTTTATATGAAGTTTAGAAATGGGGAAATCTTTTCTCTTTATTACTAAAAGGGGTTTTTTTTCTTTATTAGTTTTTAAGAGGAAAAAAAACAATCATTTTAGTGCGAAATGTTTTACTTTAGGTTTTGTTTATAAAAGAAAAGGGTCAGGGTGTAAGAAGCTGAGAATAAGGAATTAATGTAAGAATTGTTGATAATATGCCATGTCACACTGACATTGGTATATAAGGAGATAAGTTGTAATTTTTCATATCTTTTGACAAATCAATACATTTACAATCTTTCTCTCCCTTCTTGCTCTAAGCTTCCATGGCTTCTTCATCTTTCCTGTCTTTCTTTCTCCTAATCTAGTCTTTCTCTCTCCTCGTCACTCTTATTCTCTCTCACTATGCAGTCTTTCTCTCTCCTCTACAGTATTTCTCTCTCCTCTTTCTCTCTCCCTGGTTCTCTCTCTGACAAGTGGTATCAGAGCTTCAATCTTTGATCCATTATTTTATTCCATTTTCACTCCTATTTTCCTATTTCAAAACCAATTTCAGACAAAAATGGTACAAGATAGTGACTAGTGGAGTGCTATAGGACAAGTACAGTTAGCAAATGACTACATCTGGAGATATCCAAGGTTAGATATGGCGGATAAGGGCTTAAATGGTTGGACGTCACCAAATTTTATGCAAAATTGAAGGTACACAAGTACGGGAGCAGTAGGGGAGTTTCCAAAGCATCTCTGGACCACAAGGACTGCATGCAAAAGCATTAATGGCAGCTTTCTTGGGAGTTTACACCTCCAGACCACAAGGACTGCATGCAGGAGCATTAATGGAACTGTAGCTGTGCCTTCGATAAAGCTGAAAAGAAGTCTCCATGCCTGTTCTCATCCTGGCACCAGTTCTCGAAATACTTGAAGATGGGGTACAGCTGGTACTCTGGGTGCTCTTTAAGATGCCTGTATATGGTGATGTACCTCAAGTAGCCAATCTTTTCAGATAGGTAAGAAAACCGGCATGTCGAGCCTCGTTTCGAGACATTAAAGTGAAGATCTCAGCAACAGTAGCATTGGTTTTCTTAAGCCTTCGACCAAGCATCGAACTCCTCCTGCCTCAAGTTCTTGTTGATGGTCGTGTTGAACATGCACTCCATATCCTCGAAATCGGTAGTGTAGAAGCGAGGGGTGAGCAGAGTGACGCTTTCTCCTTTCCGATACAATGGCGTCATGTACTGCCATTCGGAGCAGGCCATCATGCATCAGAAGGCTCTGCTGTTCCAGGTCGAGAGGATGGCGGAGAGGATCATGAGCACCAGGGACCCCAAGCAGCACAGTAGCACAAAGCTTTTGCCAGAAAGGTTCGGGGCTTCCACTAGGAGACGTGGGATGAAATCTTCCCTAATCTGCTGTTTGGGATCTTGTTGGCCAAGTTCTCACAGGACCAAGCCTTCGGACTTGCAATCCTCCAGACCGGTCGCAAGCAGATCTTCGAGAGCTCGCCTGTGGACTTGAAGTTCTCACAGGACCAAGCCTTCGGACTTGCAATCCTCCAGACCGGTCGCAAGCAGATCTTCGAGAGCTCGCCGGTGGACTTGATCTGGGGCACCAGCGTGTCTCCGCAGCATTCTGTCTATCAAGTCATCATCAGAAGAGTTCACCTTCTCATCCAATTTATCAGAAGAGACCATCTTTTTCTCCCAATCGTCAGTGGAGTCCATCTTCAATTTGTCAGAGTTTTCTTCCTTCAAATCTTTAGAAGAGACTGCCTTCACATTCTTCTCCTCAACCTCTCTATGTCTGTAACCATTTCTGTCTCTAAATTTCTTGATCACACACCTTCCTCCTCTTCTAAGGGCCCTTCTTGAGCACCATCCGTCTGGCCTGTTCACAAAGTAGTTCAATTGGAACTTCTATTTAAGTAAACCCTGGGATTTCAGCCAATTGTGCATCATGTGATGAGGCTTGATTTGCAATTCAAGGTTGTAGACCATGATGGCTGCACGCTTCAGGAAATCTTCCACTGAAAAGTCCGCCTTGTTGAGAATGTAGTCTACCTTTGTGGAGAGCTCCTCAGTCTACCTTTGCGGAGAGCTCCTCAGGGCTCTGCAGAACAGAAGGCTGGTGCCTTAAAAGGCTATACGCCTGATCACAAGAGAGGCCCAGGTTAGTGAGCAAGGTAATGAAGGCTATACGCCTGATCACGAGAGAGGCCCAGGTTAGTGAGCAGGGTAATGGTGGCCTCAATTTCCTGCAAGCTTTTGTGCAGGACGCATGTGAGGACCTTCGCTAATTCAACAGATCCTTTCTCGAAACCGGCCTTCACCCAGGCAAATATCAATGGCTGGGAGATATGTTTGCTGCAGTGACAGAGAAACTTGAAGGAGATCCACAAAATTTGGCAGAGAACCCATGGATTTGAGCTGTGGCTCAGGGACTGGTTGCATAAGACCATTTTTACCAAACCATTGCTGTGAAAGTAAAGAGAGCTTTGACAATTCTATATCTTCTGCTTCAACTTGAGGAAAAGCAGGCATTCTGTGTGGAAGTGAGGAGGCTCTTCCAAGAAGAACGTCACTCTTAGCAGAGGACCTGTCTTTTGTATCGAAAAGGAAGAGCAAGTCGATTGTGTGCCGTGCGTGTATGTATGGACATGGATGGGCATTAGAAAGCATCGTGGAGCAACTGCTACAGCAGTCGACGGTCCCAGGCTTAATCGTCTACCATTGTTGCGACTTTGAGCTGCTGCCAAGGAATGACGAATCTCTGACTCCATGGCCTGCTGAAGAGTTTGAGGATCTTCAAGGAGGTGGCGGACGATAGCTGCAGCCTCCCTTCTTAGAAGCACAACCACCATCCGGTAGACAAAGTTACAATCTTCGGCATGTATGTTCTCAAGATGACTATACAACGAGCAGTGTTCATAAACTGTGCAAAGCACCAAAAAGCCTCATAATCTTCATCTAGGAGAGCTACAAAAAGGGAGAGAAGGTCACTCATTCCTTGATAGTAATCTGTTTCCGGATCATAAAGAGCATATGCCTTCAAAATAGCCACTAGGTGGGCTGCATGATGGCTCCAGATGTTCATCATCCTTCAGACCTACACTGTGGCTGACGATGAAGCCCCAGTTACTGCAGCACAACCATTAGAGCCTGATGGCTTATGGGTGTCTTAAAGCTCTTGTGACATATACCTCTATATCATTGGTAGAACTTGCAGCTTCAACAATCTAGTGCTGTTCTTTGCAAGTGAATGAGGCACTTGCCCTTGATATGGAGGATTGGTGCTGATCAACCTCAGCTAGAGAATAACATTGAGCTGAGAGGTAGATTTTCTGTTTTACAAAAGCAACTGGATACTTCTCTTGATTCATCATAGTTGGTTGCGTGGGTCTGATCGAATGGATTCGGTGGGTTAAAGGAGCTATAGCATTGTAGTGGCCCTGTTTCAGCCTTTGCAACCATGCCATTGTTTTTATGTGATTAAAGAACCAGATTCAGTGTGGAATGGGAGTTCCTTCCTATTTTTGTGCAATGCTCCAGGTTTACAGATACATATCTTTTTCTCAGGTCTTTGGATAGCACAAGCTTGATATCCAAGGCAGAAGAGAGCCATCGACGTGGAGTAGTCTTTGAGCTGCCTCCCTAAACTCTGAGACCTCCTCCACATCCTTGTCCATCTTGTTCCGCAGTGCCTTCTATTCCTGCATGGTTAGCGATCAATGCTGACAGAGCTAAAAGGGCCTTCTGTACTATATCAGCCCCGAGCTTCTCTTCTGGATCTTCTATAGTGTCCCTTATAAAGGCATTAGGAGTCTCATCAACAACTCAGAAATGGTCAAAGAATGGGAGATGTAACACGCTTCACATCGATAAAATGAAGAGATGTATTTCTTATACTTTGTGCACTTGGAGCAGTTGATGTCATAAGGACAGTTATATTGAGTTTTCCAAGCATTACAAATCATTTACCCCAGATGTTGGAAGCAAGTTGGATATTTCAGAAGAGCTAAGTGGATTCTCTAATATCTACTTTCAAAAAAAAAAAAACATTGAGTCTTGGCTGTTGCTACAGCTACCGCAGGGACAATGGCTCTTGAGATCCAGTAACTTCGTCAGTTACATACACTACACATGCTACCCTTGCATTGTGAGTCCAAACTTCAGCAGCAACAATGTTGCACTTGAGGCTTGTGAGAACAACAGAGATATTTGACAACAGTCCTGGTCAATCAGTGCCAGTCAACTTTATGGATGTGTGTTCAGCAATTGATTGAACACCCACAGTATGTCCCAAACATATTCTTACCTCTGAACTTGCAACAGTTATTTTTGCTCCCAAAGCTTGTTGCATATACTCAATTAAACTTTCATTTGTAAGTTTGTGTCCAAGTTGATCTGTAACATGGAAAACATCCATGAACCAACCACCATCTGAGGATATATAGGATTTGGGGATGCAATCTTGTAATGCCATATTCATGGAATGTTGTTTCCTACTCATTTGAGTGTATAGGCATTGGGTATCGACTCAAGTTGGATAAGAAGTACTCAAAACACTTGGAACAGGGCTAAAACAGGGTGCAGTCCAAACATGGAAAGATTTGGAAAAGTTGCTACAGAAATTAGTAGCACCATTCTAACGATAAAGGAACAATTGGAAGTAATACTAGACATCATAAGCTTCGAGTGGAGCCATCAAACGTCTCATTTGGACACATATTTCTCGAGCTAGAGCCTATTTGGTACCGGCAGTTCACTAGCAGTTTACTGTGGACAGTTTTAGAAATTCTTAAACAGAGGGGGGTATTGCTACTCCTAAATTCAAACCAGGATTTCCACTTGATACTAGATATCTAACCTTCGAGTCAAGCTATCATACACCTTATTTGGACCTCTATTTTTCAAGGAACAACATATTTCTTCAACTTGACTGCAATGGCAGCTGAGAACAATAGTTCCAGCTTTAGTGAACAACGTTGGCTTCAAACACAAGCTAATGTTGACAAACTTGTAGCTTCGACTGAATAGTGTATTGCTCTTATAAAGGCATATATGGGAAAAATAGCAAGTCCTAAATCAAATGCTTATGCTCATGGCTAGCATCAATATGCTGATGGTACACTTGGCTCAAATGCTTATGCTTATGGACAGCATGTATATGCTGATGGTACACACTATGATCCACATGCATCTTATGAATATGAACAGCAACAATATGCAAATGAATATGAGCAGTATGCAAGTACATCTGGACATCATGTTAATGCTTATAAATATGATGTACCATATCATAATGCAGAGTATCATTCCATTGAACCTTGGCAGCAGAATGGTTACTATGGTCAATATGCTTATGCTTATGAGCATCCATCTCTTCAACAACAACATTTGGGTAATGAACAACATGATCAACAAGAGGATGAGCAAGAAGAAGACCAAGAAGATGTATGAGTCCAAGAAGATGTACAAGAAGTGAACAATGAAGAGCAAGATGTACAAGCTGATGGTATCTTCGTTGATGAATTATATGAGGCACTTGCAGATGAGCAAGATGTACAAGCTGATGGCATCTTTGTTGATGAATCACATGAAACACTTGCAGATGTAGATGGTCATGTTGAAGGTTTTAGACTCTTAGAGAAATCTCATGATGATATTTTTGGGCATCAGTTTACACTTAATCAAGGTCTACAACAGCCATTGAACGCATTTGATAATGAGTACCTTGATCATGGTTATGATGATATAATATATGATTTGGGCATACATGAATATGAAGATGGCATTGTGCTTCCCTATGATCTAGGGGATTATGGATGTGATCATGGATTTGATTATGGGGATACTTCATCGTATCCATTTGATCCGGGTGGATTGGAGTATGTGGTTGAGAGGCATTCTATTCTCTTGGACAATCATTATGATGGAATACCTTTTGATCCAGGAGGTTTTGAGCAGGATTTTGCACCTTCATTTCCCACTTACGATCCTCTCTATTACTTAGTACAAACTAGTGCTTTTCCTATTTTTTGTAGCCCTTGTATCAGAGTAGTACTCTGTTTCATCTATCCTTTTCTAGTCTTTCAGGTTTGTTTTTGAGGACAAAAACTTTTGGGAAGGGATGGATTGTAAGAAGCTGAGAATAAGGAATTAGTGAATTAAAAATATTTAAATCATGAAAAATTAATTTGGGCTAGTTGAATAATGTTTAGCATAATTCGAGCTATTGTAGGTGCATGAGTAAAAACAAACATACCAACTCATAGATAAGTGAGCAAGGGTAAAAAACAAAGCAGATTTGTATATACTTAACTATAAAAATTGGGTATGTTACAAGCAATTACCATTGTAAGCAACCCTAAGTTGTTGAGAAAACCTCTTCTATAAAAATGAGCTTGAGGAATGGAAATTCTACTTAAGTTGATCAAGTACTAATTAGTCTTTGATTTTGGTCACAAAACCATAAGAATGGATAAGTCGACATAACTCCAATTGCTTCTAAGGGAGAGTCTTAGCATGCTCGACCTAAACCAAGAGGCTTTTGTGGAAGAGATATTCACTCTCTTCCCAAGTGTGATGCCACTTAGAAGTGACTAGAATCTCCTCATTGTTGGAAAAGCATAAGGTGAGTTTGGAAAATCTCATTAAGAGAATTCTAGGGTTCAACCGGCTAAGCATGGACTAACTAGTGGGTCAAGCTAGTATAGCCTTCAATAGCTTTTGGCTTAGGATTTGGAATCTCGAGTGTATTACTTTCTGCTAGTGTGTCATTGTTAGTTGAAGTTTTATGTATATCACTCTACTATGCCATTTGATGAACATTCATTCTTCGTGGTGATAGAAGCAAATGGAAGATTTGTTTCAATGTCACTTAACCTTGGAATAAACCCATCAAAGAAGTTGGGATTTTATCCAATAGAGGGTGGCCTTGGACTGATTTAAGGAGCTTAAAAACTCATATGATTACAAGCACTCTCAAAGTAGTAGGCGCTACATGTGTAGGATCATGCATGGAAGTTCAAAGCACCCTTCTTTGCTTAGCTATCATCATTTGTTGGCAACCAATTCTAGCTACTAACTAGTAGCTACATTACTATTTCCATTCAAACATGCTTTGTCCTTCTCCTTCCAATGCTTCAATCTTTGTTGGTTTCACGATGCCTAATGTAGAATCAGGAAAATAAGCAAAGCTTCTTTTGTTTAGCTTTAGACATGGGCTTCATGATACCTCCTATGATTATTGGATAATGCAAGTAGATAGATTCTTGCTTTGCCCATGTCAAGGATAATTCTAAGAGCTTCTTATGTTCTTCAGAAGGGCTGCAATGTTAATATGAGCAAGTGAAGTTAGTGTTATGTCTAGTTCCTTGGGACATTGGCCTTTGATTGATCTTATTATTGCCCCATCTTTTCTAACTTCTTCTTGAAGATTGCTTGATGGGCTTATTTTTCAAATGCTCTAGAGCTTCTGGCTGAGAAAAATAGGACTTTTGAATTAGTGGATTCATTGTGCTCTTTGTGCTAGTGTTTGCATCCTTTTGTGAGTTAGAAGCATGAGAGGCATGTTCCTCAACAGGAGTGACAGGTTTGCTCGTAGCCAAGGGCTATGATTATGTGGGTTCCACCTCATAATTGGAAATGATAACTATAGACTCCTAGGACTATCTACTCATCATTTTGCTAGGAATATAGAAAGATCAAAGTCTAGAAATAGAAAAGAGAAAATCTTGCATTTCATTCATCTTACTCAAATTAGTGGATGGGTCAATCATGGCAATCAAAGATGATTGTGCACTTGGATCCTTAGATTGATTAGATGTATGCTTGGATCCTTAGACTAATTTGAAGTAGTCTTGGACTTAGAAATTTGAGTTGCATTTTTGACAACACTCTCAAAGGGAAGTCATTGATCTTTTGTTGCTTTCTTAGCTGGCCCTTGTGAATCTACTTTCTTGGAATGGGTAGCTATGGTAGTTTATTGATCTTTTGTTGCTTTCTTAGCTAGCCCTTGTGAATCTACTTTCTCTAGTTCTTGTATCTCATAAGTAGAAGTCTAGTTTGGGAGGATCCTTTTGCATCTATAAATAGATAGGTTGCCCACCATTCATCCAATTCCTTGTCTTGTAGGTTTCAACCATCAGCTCTCCCTCCAATGGCTATCTAACCTATTGCAACTATTGCCACATCATCACTAACTCCTAGCCCCTGTCCACCATTGCTGCCTTATTGTCCACAGTGTATACTGTAGCTTGCGTTTACTATAGTGCAATCCTAGTTAGCATTATCTTTACCTTTCTCTACTGTCGCCTAGCTTCCTATAGTCTTGTTGGCCTCTAACATAGCTATCTCTTGATCCAGTGCTGCATCCCAATGTGCATGACCAACAACTTTCTTAAAACAAGTGGCCTCAATATCCTAACTACTTTTACTATATAAGCCTGATGGTGAGATGTATAACCCTCAAAACCAAATCTTCTGATAGGGTATCTCACCCTACTGAACGTGTGGCTTGAGCTAAAAATACATTACAGACTAATTAACTCTAAAACAACCCCCAAACATGTAAAAAGTTTTAGTAAATGGTGCATGAATAAGTCTTTTGTAAATTCTCTATACTCTTTTTTTGACACTACATAAGAAAAAGGTATTACTGGCATTAATGGTGGAACCTACATCCTTAGATGCAATTATCTAGAGGGTAAGCTATCTCCAAAGGGGGGTTTTAGAAAGTACGGCACTAGAGATGGTGCTAAAAGCACGAACAATGTATATCAAAGTGTTGTATCCTGTAAGCAAAGAGGTGAAGTGTGTCCCAACAAAGGTATAAAAAAATATACATTGCTCAACTATCAAGAAAGCAAGATGTCTATACTATCATGGTTTCCTACTTCTTCTTCTTCTTTCCCCCATATTCAATTCTCTTCTTTTTGCTCAAACCATGTTTTGCAACACTACTTCTCCTTGCCCTTACTTGAGCTTTCTATTATGCTTTTTTCCAATTCTGACCCTACTCTCCCCATGAACTCATCTTCCCTCCTTTGCATGTCCTCTAGAAAGGACTCTTGTATGCCTTGAAGTAGATCCCCCTTCTTATGCTTCTCTTATTCTCTTTGTAGTTGTTTGAGGAATTCTTCAGCAGCCAATTAAGGTCTTCTTTGAATTTTCAAGATCTCTTCTTCTTGTGGATCCTTTTCTCTTTATATCCTCTATATCATTGGGATTTATATCAACATTTTCATCCATATTTCTTTTATCATCTTATCCTTTTCATTAGAAGTAGCTTGATTTGAGCTTTCCTCATGTTCATTTCCTTAGTCTCCTTTGACACTTTAGTCCTTCATGTTGCCCCCACCAATTTGTTGGGACAGAATTGTGGTCGAGTTAATAGGATTAATTCTTGCACCTAATTGGGCATCAATAGTGGTCATTATAAGTTTGGTGAGGGTGGAAGCAACACTATTATTCTTGCTTTTGTGATGGATACATTTTTTAGCCACCTCAGCATACCTTGGGCCTTAATGATTTGTTCAATTATCAACTCAAGACAAAAGTCTTTCAAAAATTTTTTAGTGATGGATCTTGTAATTAGGTATTCCATTAGACTTTTGAGGGACCATGATGGTTGAGGAATTGGATTAGACATTAGTGAATATGGTGTGAAAGTTCATACCTTGGGCCTTAATGATTTATTCAACTATTGACTCAAGACTTCAAATTTTGTTTAGTGACGGCTCTTGTCATTAAGTCTTCCATTAGACCTTTGGGGATCATGTTGGTTGAGGCACTAGGCTAGATATAAGTGAATATAGTGTAAAATATGTGAGTTGTGACCCCCTAGGGTGTTCATCTATGGTAGTGTTGAAGATCAATCTATCACTATTTAAATCCTTATTATTCCCCCCCAGCTATTTCCTTCTTGGATTTGTCATATTTCTCATTCTACCTCCGGCCCAAGGCTTGCTCCACCAATTTGGGGGTGATATTGACTTCAATGAGTCTTGAAATTCCCCTCATCAATTATATGCATGGTAGAAATTCTAATATTTGGCATGCATTATTTGATGAAGGTTGTGCAACCCTACAATTACACCTTGAAGGTCATGGATTTGACAAAAATTTCTAGCCTACATTCCTTAATCTAGTCCTTGGTCCTTGGGATGCTATATATTGCCTTATCTAGACCACTTATTAGTCAATACTTTAGATCCCCTACACTATGAATTTTGGGTTGTAGGTCAAAAGGTCATTGTCACTTTATGACGAATACGATTTAATCATAGTTCTTGGCTTCCCTAATACCACTATGCCTTGGGTGGATAACTAATCCACCCTCCTTTTATCTTTTGAGCATTTAGTCGATGATTACTCTATCATTTGCACACGTGAAGGCAATGCAAGGTGAAGGATTTTTTTCCTAATTGGTAACATTTGACATTAAAAGTGAAAAACAACTTAGCACTCAAAACACTTAGCAAGGTCAAGTTTGGCTAGTCTTAAATGCTTCCATTCAAAATTTTCAATGGTCATTTGGTTATTTTCAACAATTTTTTCATTTTAAAAATTTTCACTCTTCCCCCCTCCCCACATGATAGTAGTGGAAAAATTTCCTAGTTGGAATTTGGGGGTGTGGAATCTTCAAGTATGTCTATTAAGAGAAGCGAGGTATTATTGCATATGTACAAGGAAAAACGTGTTTACTTATGTATAGCTTGGGATCATTGCATTTTTAGGGAGCCACCACTCATAGAAGTTGGGGTTGTACTATAGTGAATCCAAGTGAAAGGGCATGTAAGGTAGCTTGCAAAGATAGGTGACAATATTGGCCAATAGGGATGGGCCCTTGAGTTAGCTTACA
The DNA here is from genome assembly GCF_053477565.2 of Lygodium microphyllum. NCBI lineage: Eukaryota > Viridiplantae > Streptophyta > Polypodiopsida > Schizaeales > Lygodiaceae > Lygodium > Lygodium microphyllum. The sequence continues at coordinate 38,433,879 of NC_141141.1, forward strand.
ACATGTAATCTATCTTCAAGAATGATATTGTCTATGAGGGGGTGTTCCTCTAGTTTCAAGGCGTGGTTCAGGTTGTGAGTGATTAAAATTTCCCTAAGTGAAATGCTACTACAATGAGTGGGGTCATGATTTAGGGTTTTGACAACATGGTGTTGCTTCACATTACTCATAAGTTGAATTCCATTATAAAATAATATTGAGGAGATGGTTATACTAGGTTTTGAAGCATTATTGCTTCTATTGGAACTAGATCACTTTGGATGAACTTCTAGGTTTTCATGACTAGCACCCAATTGGGCATGAGTTGCATTGCTTTGCTGCTCTTTTTGGGATGCATTTTTAGTATTTCATGTTGGATGATCATACTCTTGCAGAAAATGTGTCCTTGCTCCTCCCACATGGTCTTCTAATGGGAGACAAATATGACTAATTACTCTTTGGCAATTCCTAGGTCAATCATTTTGTATATCCTAACAAGTTTTTCAACAGTACCATCTAATTGCATAAATCCATTGGTGGTGGGAAGGTTAGTTTAATTGGCTAGGGGTATCACCATTTGATAAATAGATGGTAGAGTAGTATTCGGACTCAATCTATCTAATGGTCAATGCTTGGTAATACTAGTTAGAATTTTGCAAGTTGAACTCCAAGACAAAGAATGATAATTTCTCTATCCTTGTCATAGAGCAACTATTAGACACAGTGACTGGACATGAGCTCTACTCTCTCTTGGATGGATTCAATGGATATAACCAAGTCCAGATAGTAGAAGAGGATCAATCCAAACAACCTTCACAATAGAATGGGGAACCTATGCTTACAAAGTGATGTCATTGGGCTTTGTAATTCCCTTGCTACCTTTCAAAGAGTGATGATGGCCGCATTCCAAAACCTAATACCCCAAAGACAATGGCCAAGTCAAAGTTACGAATCACATCATTTTCTTGATATTGATAAGGACAATTGTTGCACATCGCCATGATTGGCAGGACGGTTGACTTATAGAGAACCTTTGGGCATATAGAATCTCTCATAAGGCTACTATAAGAAAGACACCTTTCCAACTAGTGTATGGCACAAAATTTGTCTTCCTTGTCAAGTTAGAACTACCTCCTTTGTGAGTGGCTATCATTGAGAGCTTGGGAGATAATGAGTCCTTGTAGCATTGCCTCCTACACTTGGAATGTTTGGACGAAGTATGATGGATGGCCTTATAATGTATGGAAGCCACACACGCTCAATGAAAGGCTTACCATGACAGCTTCATCAAGCACAAGAATTCAAGGAATGTGGCCTAATTCTTGCGTATAATTCAAGGAAGCTTCATCAAGCACATTGGATGGACCCCTACAAGGTTCTTGTTGTTAAATCTAATGCCTTTGTCCAAGTGCAAGCCATTGATGTCTTTGATGATCCCTTCCTAATTAATGGTTGCATCTTGAAGAAGTATTATCCTCCCTGGGGATCTTGACAAATCAAGATGATAGTCCCTCTCCCTCTTGGGCATCGCTCCTTATTGCAAGTGTATGATAGATTCAATGGGGATGCATGACAGAAGGTGGTTGAGACATGGATATGGAGGCTTAAGCTTTCTTCATTCTTCTCATTCTCAACTTTCCACTTTTCTAAGTATCTTACAAAGTGATAGATACTTTAACCTTTAGAAAACTTTACACTGCCTCTCACACACTTAATACAACCATAAAATAAGGCTTAGGTTATGCCTTATTTCTCAACACTCCTCCTCAAGCTTAGAATGAGCTTGCAAAAGTAATACTCCAAGTGCACTCTTGAAATACTCAAAATTACCTTTACCTAATGCTTTGGTAAAGATATTAGGAACTTGGTCATTTGTTTTGACATGGACCAAGTCAACCTCTCCATCAATGACCTTCTCTCTAATGAAGTGATAGTGCACTTCTATGTGTTTTGTCCTAGCATAGTAGATTGGGTTCTTTGCCAATATAATACTACTAATGTTGTCACAATACATAATGACTCCACCATCAATTTCAATCCCCATGTCACATAAAACCAATCTCAGTCATGTTTGCTCACATGTTGCCAATGCAATCTCTTGATACTTAGCTTTTGTACTTTTTGATAAAGCAAATGTAGGTTGATTTTTGCTACTCCAACTTACCATGGCTGATCCAAATGAAAATGCATAACCATTGGTAGATCTCCTATCCATAAGATTACCTACCTAGTCTGCACTAGTATACCCAAACAAGGTAGGCTTTATTCCCTTCTTATAGAATAAGCCATATACAACTATTTTCTTCACATACCTTAGAACTCTCCTCACTGCATCCAAATGTGATTTATATGGTCTTTGCATAAATTGGCTCATCAATCCAACAACATAACTCAAATCTAGTCTTGTAATGGTTAAGTAAATAAGACTACCAACCATCTTTCTAAACATAGTGACATCTTCCACACATAATGTCCATCATCAATCATTTTAAGCTTTTGATCCAAAGGAGTATCCACTGGCTTACATCTTGTCATGCCATACTTCTCCAACATCTCCAAAGAATATTGTCTTTGTACCAACCAAATACCATGAGGTGTATCAATGACCTCAATGCCCAAAAAGTATCTCAACAAACCAAGATCCTTTATGTCAAAATCTTTATAAATACCATGCTTAACTTCAGCAATCTCCTTCTCAAGTGTACCTATAATAATGAGGTCATCAACATAGATGACAACCACAACCATGCCATCCTTTGTATGTCTCACATAGAGTGAGTAATCAACCATACTATGTTGAAATCCCATGCTGCACAAGAATATGCTAATCCTCTCACAACAAGCTCTTGGTGCTTGCTTTAGTTCATACAATGCATTGTTCAACTTGCATACATAATGTGGGTATTTAGGATTCACATACCCTTTAGGATCATCCACGGACACTTCCTCTTCTGCATTCCCATTCAAGAATGCATTTTTCACATCTATTTGATACAATTTCTAGCCATATGTAGAAGCCAAAGCAATCACTAATCTCATTGTAGTCATCTTTGCATTTGGACTGAATGTCTCCTCATAATCCAATCCATATGTTTGTGCATAGCCATTTGCAACCAGCCTTGCTTTATACCTTTCTAGAGAACCATCTAATTTTCACTTGACTTTGTACACCCATTTACAACCAATTGATTCTTTTCCATGAGGTAACTGCACTAAATTCCAAGTCTTGTTTTTCTTCAATGCATCCATCTCCTCATCCATAGCTTGTCTCCATTCTTTGCTTTCCACTGCTTCCTCAAAGCAAGTTGTTTCCACATGTTATACATAAGAAAATATGCAAGCGTAATGAATCTTCATGAAACCATTATATGTCAATCTATCAACCGGATATCTAACCCTTTCTTATCTCCTCAACTGAGGTGCACTACTACATGGTGTCTCAACTGCTCTTGCATGTGGTGGCATATATTTTCCAGCACTTCTAGTACCTGGTATTTTTACATGAGGAATGCCATACTCATTAGCCATAGATTCATCCTCTGAAATTTCAGCCATAGGCCTCTTGCCTTTTGCAATTTCTCACTCTTTTGTGAGCTCCTCAACCTGCCACTCCATGGACTATAGCTACCACTACTAGCAACAATGGGTGTCCTGCCATACATATTTTCATATGGTGATACATGATGAGTCAATGCTGTAGGTGTCATGTTCATGATATGTAGTGCAGTATGCACTGCCTTTGCTCAATATGTCAATGGGATATTCATTTGGTTCATCATTGCCCTAGCAATCTCTACAATGATATAGTTCTTCCTTTCTACCACACCATTCTACTAAGGTGTGTACCTGCATGTCACCTGTCTTTTGATTCCATGATCTCTCAAAAAATATGAAAACTCATGTGAGATGTACTCTCCTCCATTATCAAACCTCAAGCACTTTATGTGACAACCAAACTATTTTTAGGCATAGCTTTAAACTCCAAAATGTTTCAAGTGCTTCACTTTTATGTTGCATGAAATACACCCAAGTCATTCTACTAAAATCATCAATAAAAGTGATATAAAACCTGCATCTCCCACTCAAGGAGACATTTTGACATGGACCCCAAATATTAGAATGCACTATTTCCAAAGGACAACTATTGATTCTCCCCCTCTTTGCAAAAGGTAATCTAGTTTGTTTGCCAAACTGACAAGCCTCACATACATTATCATAATTAACATAACCAAAATGAGGCAAACCACGAAACCACGTGTCTAATTTGCATTTGTTTTAATCTTTGTAGGTTTACATGTCCCATTCTCCTGTGCCATAATTCAACATCCTTATCTTGACCATGCCACTTTCAACATACATAGAATTCTGAATGACGGGAGTACCTGCATCCAAGGCAAATAACTTGCCTTTCTTCTTCCCTTTGGCAATCAATTTGCCAGGCCCTCCATTTTGAAATTCCCCAATGAAACATCCATATCTATTGAATCTCACCTGCAATCCTTGGTCTACCATTTGACCAACTGATGCTAAGTTCTTAGTGATTGTAGGTACATAAAGTACATTCCCAAGCTTATTTTCAAGTCCATCTCTAGTGACAAGGCACACTACCAAAATGAGTAATTTTATGCAAAGCATCATCCCTAGTAGCCACATATTCCTCACTCTACATTTGTTGCTTTGTGTCAAACCACTCAACATGATGACTCATGTGGTTTGTAGCCCTTGAGTCCAAAAATCAATCATCTTCACTAGGAGGGTGTATCATGCTCCCTAGTACATGTTCCATGGCAAATAAATGGCCTCTAGAAGAGCCACCTCTAGGTCCATAACCTACACCGCCATAGCCACCTGTATAGTGGTTATATTGGGTCCTTCCTTGACCCCTAGGCATAGCATTTTTCTTGTGATAACATTCTCTTTCAAAATGTCCATATTGGCCACAATAATTACATGCACCATCTCTATGTGGAGGAGTGGACCCGTCCTCTACCTCTAGAATAAGCTCTCCTCCTATCTCTAGGCATGAAAAACCAAAGATACCTTGACCACGTGCAAAAGCTATCACCACCACGGCCATAAGATGAGCCTCTAGCTCTAGATGGGCTGCCACGCCCTCTCTGATGATAGAAGACACTATCTCCACTTGCATTCGTGCTAATGCTAATGTATTCAAACCCAACATTATTTCTTTTGTGAGTAGCAAAGCAATCAATTCTTCAAAGTCAGGCATAGAGCCTCCTCTAAATGAAATAGAGGTATCCAATAATTTATATGTTGGGCCAAGTCCATTAAGGGTGACTGAAACCAACAAGTCATCATCATCCAATAGTGCATTTATAGATGTAGATCTTTTGCAACTTGTTTGATCTTTGCAACATAGTCACTAATGGCATGGTTTCCTCTCCATGCTCCATGCAATATTTTCTTAAGTTGTATCTTCCTTACCTCCGTACATGTCCCATACATTTTCTCAATAATATCCAATTCTTAATTACAAGTATTTGCCTTCTTGATATGAGGAATCAATGTCTCTGATATGCATATAGAAATCCAATGCAAAACTTTCATGTTCTTTCTTGTCCAATCATTGTATGCCTTCTTTTGCTATTTTGTGGACTCCTCAGAAAGCTCTAGACATGCATCATCACCACCTATAATGAGGTCCCAAAGACCTCTCCCTCTAAGAAAGTTCTCCATCCTGTATGACCAAATACTATAGTTGTCCTTGGTCAGTCTATCTCTAACAATCTGAGTAATTTGAGCTATGTTTGACATTTTGATAGCTGCAATTTCAAAAAAACCAGCAATATGTACTGCCCCAATCAAGCACTCAGCAACATGAACTAGTCCACTGCCTCAAATTTTCAACCTGAGACAAAAAAGCACAAAAAATAGGTCAAAAATACATGTAGATTCCCTTCCAAGAGAATGGTTGCTGCACATGAGCTCAAATATTATCACATACATTCATACAATGTGCATACATCATACATTGGCTCTCTAGCAAGAACATCCAAACGGAGCTCAAACAGTGCTCATATGACCCAAAAAACATCAAAATGCGGGCTTGAAATCAACCAATGTCCTTGCTATTTTTCTCCATTTTTTTGTGCAAATAATGAAGTCCCAGTTAGGTTGAAGCTACAAAAAAAATTCAATTTTTTTGGGAAAAATTTTGGCCTCCAAAATGGCACCCAAAAATGGCATGAAACCAACCTTCTAAGCCTCCAAAACAGCTACAACAGTGTGAAAATCTCTAATTGTGAACTAGTTCAGAGAATAACTAGTTCATGGACTCTCCAGTATGAAAGTAGCTCCTCAAGATAACTAGTTTTCCAAATTCTAATGTGAACACAACTTAGTTGAAAGGGTTTTAAGCCTTACTAATAAGGCTATTAAGCCTTATAATTTTAAATAAAAAAGAAGCTATAGACAACCATTCATGGTGCCGATTTCCTGCATCACCCCGCAGCATGTCCTTGTGGCATTCGTCTTGACCAAAAACAACCTCTGCTGTTGCAGGCCCTCTAGTCATGTCTGGTATTTCTGGGTTGGGCACTGGTGGTGCTCGGTCATCAAATGCTCACACTGTGATGATGCACAAAAGAAGTCTTATTAGAAGCTTGTGGATGTCTCCGAGTCTTTGATATTGTGCAATCTCTTTCTTCTGGCTGCTCCAACTCCTATGACATTACTCCCTCAAGGAGCTCCTACTCCTCAACCATGTTTTGCATAAGATGCCCCGTATATCTAGGAGAGCTACAAGGAGGAGCTAGGAGTGCCATCAGTCTCCTTGGAAAAATTATTCTCCCCTTTTTTGTTGTAGAGCTCATTCATAACATCCTCTAGTTTGTGGATGTATCTGTCACCCTTCCAAGCCTGAACGAGTAGTACCCAATTTTGTAGAAAAACATAATGTGTTCTCTCCTCACTGTCTCCTAGCTGTATAACAACAACATGTTCCTGCTTATGTGCCTTCTGTTCAAGCTCACTTTTGCTGCCTTCAAGTACTTTGTCTAGATGGCTACTACCAGCTCCTAGTATTAAACCACATACATGATGATCCAAATAAGGTCAAGGGTGATAATAATAATAATCTTGGTGCCAGCACTATGATTGATCCAACTCCTCCAATCTCGGTGATCTTGCAAGAGCACATGTAACTAAGACAACAACTTTTGGTGATCAACCATAGATTTTGACTTTTCATTGTCTCTTCTATGTTTGCCATCACTCTCACCCAATTCGCCACTTCCAATCCATAAACTTATTGTAGGTGATTTAGATAGGAATTTGTGCCTGATTTTAATGGAGGATAGTAAGCATTCAAGTGGATGTAGACCTCAAATCGGTGTGCTCCTCGCTCCAATTTTTCACTCCCATGCTCCAGCTTTGATACCAACTAAAAGTTGATGATAGATTCAATGGGCATGCACAATGGAAGGTGGTTGAGACATGGATATGGAGGCTCAAGCTTTCTTCATTCTCTCCTTCTTCATTCTTCTCATTCTCAACCATCCAGTTTTCCAAGTATCTTACAAAGTGATAGACACTTTGACCTTTAGGACACTTTACATAGCCTCACACACACTTAATACTACCATAGGATAAGGCTTAGGCTCTGCCTTATTTCTCAACACTTACTATTTTTCATGCCATTGTTAATAGTTATCATTCTTACCCTGACAAAGTGGCATCCTTCTTTTAGCCCCTTGTCTCCACCTATTGCCTTTGTTCAATTACCCTCCTATTCAATCCAACTAATGTGGAGAGGTTGGTTCTGATCTGTGGTGTTCTTTCATTTACTTGCAAAAAAGGGGGGAAAAAAAGAGAAAAAAGAGAAGAAAAGAAAAATAGGTCATGAGAGAAAGGGACTTTGGTCCTTGTCATGTTGCCCTCTGCTCCTTGAGAAAAGGTGGAATCGGGAAAGGGTAAATAAAAGAAAAAAAACGGAGGAGAGAAGGAAAGAAAGGAGAGAAAAATAAAAGAATAATAAAAATTTTTATCCAACCATTGATGATGACCGGTGTCGTGCCGCTACGCGCACACTGTGTAAAAAAAATCTAGAGTGTGGCTTCCTTTTAGATTTAGAGAGCCAATGCCACTTTAGGCATTAGTATTAGTGTCCATGGTTCAAAATATTAGATTTTTTTAGACAAGTTTTTAGTCAATTTTTGATATTCTAGATATTGTCTCTTGTAAAAAATCCATAAAACTATAGATAACTTCTAGATTAGGAGGATATGTAAAAGAAAGCATGTAGATTTCAGCCAATTTGAGAGGATTTTGTGTAAAAAAAAGAGATTAGCGAAATCGCGCGACGTGTGATCGCTGTTTTCAGGTAGTAAACAACACTCCGAAAGTGGGAGATGAAGAAGGAGTGATCTCGAAGGATTCTGGCCAGGTAGATGTCCAGGTATTTAACCCCCCTTTTGGAGCCATTGGAAGCATCAGATTGGCGATCTGAGTAGCATAGAGGAAGGTATTATTTTGTACACATTTTTGTCTATTAGAGTTATATTTTCTCATAATGCTGAAAGAAACTGACAGGCTTCATCTTTGTTAGTATTCTTCTATATTTTCTAATTCTTTTTGGGAGTATTCTTCTACATCTTCAATCTCTTCGAACCCCTTCTCTTCTGTCTACTCCTCTCCTTGAATCTACCTACACTCTGTTGTCTCTTATCTTCAAGAACTTGGCTTGAAACCTTCAACCCTTCTCTTATCTCTACCATCTTCGAAGTCAAAGCTCTTGAACCCCCATACATTCTTCTCTTGCCAAACCCCTGTGGTGATCTTCAACCCTACGCGCTGCGACATTGGTGAACCCGATGTGAAGGCCGATGTAAGAGAACTCTAAGATGGGGGATTCTTCAGGAGATACTCTACAACAATTGGTGCGCATAGTGCAACAGACTCAGCAACAACAAATCCAAATGTTACAACAACAACAACAAAGGCAAGACAAAGAGAATATTGATTCCACAGCTATCAAGGCCCTAGAGGAAGTTGGACGTAATTTAAAACAATTTAATGGTCAAAATATCTCTGTTTTTATTCGCTTATATGTTGAAAAAATGCTATTCTTTAGTGTACCACAACATGCATAGAGCCGTTATTTTTCCAGACTAGCCAAGCATGGTCTTCAAGAAAGAATCCATGGTCTTTTTCAACAAGATACGGATTGGGCTGCATTCAAAAAAGCCCTACGCAAAGAATTCTTCTTAGAAGACTCTGGCCTAATGATGAAGAAAAGTTTCACTGAATGGGTTGAAAAACCCAACAAAGCTTTAGCTGCAACAGCTCTATACCATGAGTTTGAAAGTAAATTTGGACAACTTGATGCTGAAGACCAACAAAGTATGGAAGGTCAGAAGATTGAATTATTCCTTAAGGCTGCAGATCCCATTATGCAAGAGAAGCTTGCTGATCGCCTATAAGATGCTACCTCCAAATCAGGAGTCAAGACTACATGGACAGATGTTACTGATGCAGTTAACATGATTGCTCGAAGAGAGCAGATGCGACTAAGATTGGGATCTACTTCAACTTCAACAACTCCATTGATGGAGCTTGTTCCACCTTCAAAATTCCCTATTCCTTTGACTAATCAACCAACTCTTTCTTCTTCTGTTCCTTCTAAAAATGATGTAATGGATGAACTCATTAAAAGCATGTGTGACCTTCATCTGAATCTTACAGAAATTAGTTTCAAAGTAGAGAAGCTGGATGTCAAAGTCGAAGAGCGAGGACGAGCATCAACTCAAAGACCCATGAGAGAAGGCTTTAAGAGGTGTTGTATTTGGTATGATAGCCAACAACATGACAAGAGGGAGTGTTCTGCCTTCCATGAGGTTGAAGCACAGAAGCTCGCCTTTTGGAAAGACGGGAAAATTCATGCGGCTGAAATTGGTCTTCCACTGGAGCCAAATTTTGGCAATGGTGGAATGAAGAAAAGATTAGAAGATTTAGCTGTAAAGAATGCCTATGCAACAATTGATGCAGCTACCTATGGGTTGCAAATTGAGCCAATTAAATCAAGTTTGAAAGCATGTAAAGCTAATGTGCAATCTAAAGTATGGATGTAAGCACTAGATCAAATGGAACGTGATAAAGCAGCCAAAGAAGATTTGGCTAATGCCAGTCTGTATATTTGAGGAATAACTGGTTGAAAAGAACCGGTAGATTATTTTTCTGCCTTTGCACATTTGGGTGATGTCAATCATAAAGAAGTCTTGATTGAAGAAAAGAGAAGAAGAGAAGATGAACCAGGGCCTTCCTCTTCTGGCCCTCCAAAACGGGCAACTAGAAGAACACCTAAACAACCAAAACTTGCTAAAAATATAACCCCAGATCAAGAGATGGAAGATGTGCCACAAACAAAGAAGACCGAAGAAAAGAAGAAAGGCAAGTAGCCATGCTACAAATTGTAGTCTAACATAGAATCTGCACCGATCTCAAATGAGTCCTAGAAGAACGAATTCTAGGAAGCAAAATTGAATTCACCTTAGGCAAAATTCTTGGAATTGCCAAATTTTAATTCCATGATGTAATTATTAATGTAATAAAAAGGAAAAGACAATATGTTGGTGATGAAGAAACAGTGCATGCTTTTTTGCAAGTTCTTCGAGTTTTTGTTGCAAGATGAAGAGAAGCTGACTTCACAAGGAATTCAACTTGAAGCAGTTAAGGAATTAATTGCAACAATTGATGCAGAAGATAAAGAAAACATGAATGCAAAAATTAAAGAAGTGGAAATCTGAAAATGTAATGGTTGGTTGGTCCAAACCAGTTGGGCAGCCCATCTCTCAAAAAGAAGGCCGTCTACTGCACATGCATGAGGAAAAAGAGGCTCGGTTCATTCGAAGTAGTCACTACTCCTGTACGCATTGGGCAAGAGCAACAATGGAGACAGTCGTCAAAATTGGAGAAAAGAAACAACATGTATTGCACTAAAGGATTTAGGTCATGGTCAAAGTCTTAGGCCCATGTTGATTAGACAAACCAATTCATTAAGGTTTTAAGTATGGGGAGGCATCCTTGCATGTCTTGTTTGCATATATTCATAAACACCCCACTATATGATCTTTCAATGATATCATTTTTATTTATTCCCTGTTGAGGTCCCTTCCCCACCCAACCATCCTATTCTACCTTGTCCCCAAGGTCTTTCCTAGGCCCTTTAATCCTTTTCCTTATATTGTTATTCTTCCATGTGAATGCATCCTACGTTCACCCAAATTGAAAGTTAACCTTACAATCATGTTTGTCCCTTTGAACTTGACACTTTTTCTTTTTACTTGCCCCTATTTCATGTTGAGATTCAGCAATCACACTCACTAAACAGCCTCTTTGTATGGAGCTTCAGGGCCAAGGACATGCAGGCTAACCTATCCCATATGCACAATGGTGCCTACTGCAGTTTCCTACTTTCCTATAGAGCATTGTACTTGCTTCCTTTTCTTAATGCAATGATAGTACTCTTTTCTTTTCAGTGAAGTGTCAATGTCATTGTCCACATACACAAGATTGTGTTTATGAGTCCAAGTCTCAATCTTGGAACCTAATTCACTTGTGTAACAAACAGTGTCTTTATCTTCTTCATCATGAGTCCACACTTCTCCTTTCATCTACCATAACTCACTGCCATGCTCTAGATCCCACATTTCTCACATGGTATCAGAGCACAGTCGGGCATGGCTCAGCTCGGCTTAGCTCTCCTCTGCTCTCTCTCAGCTCATGATAATCTCTGGTCAGCTTAGTTCCATCCCATGACTTCATCTCCCAACTCTACCCTCATTGAAGCTTCCATGGCAGCCATAGCCAGCAGCACCCTGTCAGATTGAGCTGCTTATATCTCACTCCACAGGTCAAATCTCTTGGAGCTTCCTTCTGGAAAAGTATTCCCAACTCACAAAGCTTCCTATATCACATCAATCCAGGACATTTGGCTATCTGAAGCTCAGCATTGTGAAAATTCCCAGTCACTGCCATAGTCTTCAACTGTGACCTGCAGGACATACCCTCCATGGAGCCTTCATATCTCTCTCTGTAGAGCATATCTTCAGGAACTTTCTTCTAGACATATCTTCCTTCACTCAGTGCGCTCCCTCATGGCACAACAAACAACCACATTGGTGATCTACAGCCCTGGCATTGCACAAATTCGACGTCGTTGCCCCAAACTGTGCCGTGGCTGTTCGCATCCTCTGCCTGCGTTGTGCTGTCCACGATCTAGACGATTTCCATAGGGCTTTGATAGCCCATGAAGTAAGCTTCCTAGATGTGTAAAATTTTTTGAAAATGATCAAGTATAGCTCCTACAATCTGAGAAAAACCAGGCCCCTGTCTCAGAAACCCTAATTCCACCATAGCCAAAATCTCCCAAAACTCATTTTTCTTTCATTTTCTCTCTCCTGACACTCAACCCAAGCCTCTGTCACTCTAATCCATTGAGCCAGCATCAAATCAAGGAGGGGAAGGACCTGAGAAGATTGAAGAATGACCAAACGATCCGAACAAGAAGAATCAAGCTCAACATCAACACTGACATAGTGTGTTTTCACACTGTCACTAACTATGTCTCTTGACACACTGCATTCTGCTCTTCTACTGATAAATTCTCAGAATTCTGGTGTTGATTTGCTGCTGATCTTGCAACCTCAACATGGGAAAAGACTCTCCAAATGCTCGATTCAAAGGAGTCGGGTTTCACACCTGGCAAACCTGCATCAAGCTCATCTTGATGAAAAAGGGTCTCTGGGCCATCACAAATGGCAAAGAGAAGAAACCTCGGGACGCGGACCTTGCAACTACTTGGCAAAAGAATGATGACAGAGCCCAGGCCATTATCAAACTGGAGCTAGACGACAGTTATATCCACCATGTGGATAACTGTGAGACCTCACAGGATACATGAAAAAGACTCGACACCTTGTTCGGTGCACAATCTAAATCATCAAAGTATGGTCTCCTGATTGAGTTCTTCAGGCTTGAAATGAAGTCCAGCACATCACTTGCCACACATCTCAATTACATGGAAGGACTCCTAACCCAACTTGCAGGAATCAACATTAAAATGGATGAAGATGTTTGCATCGGTGTTCTACTTAAGAGTTTGCCTCCTGAATATAATAATGTATCAACAACTTTAATCAACATGCCAAATCCTGAACTTGTTGATATCCAGGCATCACTGTTAGAAGAGGAAAAGAAGCTAAAAACTAAGGAAGAACCAAGTACCTCTAGAGATGAGCATGCATTATATGTTGGCAATAGGTATAAAGGCAAGAAGGATCAGCTCTTCTGTGACTTCTGCAAAAGGACCGGACACATCGAGAAGTTCTGCCACGCAAGAAAGAGATACCAAAAGGCCTATCTAGTCACAGTCAAAGAAGAAGAAGAAAATGGAGCAAAGGAAGAAGAAGATGAAGATGAAGACCACCAGGATCGGAAGGACAAGACTCATCAGTCCTTCTACTCTCATAACTCTGATAGACTGTTTTAAAAGCCTTGTACTTCCTTGCCCTAATGCTTCCTGCCATAAGCTTTGTAAACTCCTCATGTAACTTGGCATTATAGTCCCTGTACACTTTGTGAGGCCCCTGTTACAGCCTCGGGATGTCCATCATATTTTGGTGCCCACACTTAGCCGTTTCTGCGATAGCCTCTGGTGTCTACCATGTTTGTGGTGTGCCCACACTTTGCAAGTGGTTCTCATTACAGCCTCTACACACTTTGTGCCTTTCTAGTTGTGATTGAGGAGGGGTGTTGAGATTCAGCAATCACACTCACTAAACAGCCTCTTTGTATGGAGCTTCAGGGCCAAGGACATGCAGGCTAACCTATCCCATATGCACAATGGTGCCTACTGCAGTTTCCTACTTTCCTATAAAGCATTGTACTTGCTTCCTTTTCTTAATGCAATGATAGTACTCTTTTCTTTTCAGTGAAGTGTCAATGTCATTGTCCACATACACAAGATTGTGTTTATGAGTCCAAGTCTCAATCTTGGAACCTAATTCACTTGTGTAACAAACAGTGTCTTTATCTTCTTCATCATGAGTCCACACTTCTCCTTTCATCCACCATAACTCACTGCCATGCTCTAGATCCCGCATTTCTCACATTTCGAGTAATGGTTCCTCAGTTATTAATTTTTGAAGAATTTTATGTGAATTGGATGTGTTTCCATGTGAATGTGCCTTTCTCACCCCAGAACTGTAATCTGACATGATAACCCCAATCTTTTCCTTCTCTTGAATAAATTTTCTATTTAAAAACCTATCTGTCTAACATACGGGTTGGCCATTATTTGTTTTTGTGTATTTACGAGTATTTTCTCACGTGTTTTTTACTATATTTTCATGTGAATATGCTCTCTTGTTTGGAATGGTATCTTGCTTGGATAGCCTTGAGCCGCTTGTCCCACTTGACCTTTTCTCTTTTTCCTTCCCTCTATTTTGGCACATGGATTTCACATTATTAATTTTTTATTGTGTTTCTTTATGTATTTTTTATCTTTTTTCATGCAAACGCATCCTCTTGCCACCGAAACCACATTTTGACCTGGGAACTTATCAAACATCTCTTCCTTGATATTTTTCCTTTTCATTGCACTTTGTTTTAACTGACGGATCTTCTTGATTTAATTTTTGTTTTTATTTTCATGTGCGTTGTTATTATTTTCTCCATATGAACATCCCTCTTTCTCATCAAATCTGTGTTTTGATTTAATGGACTTGTTCGTCTTCTACAACTGGGCATTTGTCCTTTTTCTTGCACTTTGTTTTGGCAAATGGATTTTTTGGTATTAAATTTTTATTATCCATATATCACAAAACTTAAAGATCATATATAAAGACTTCCAAATATTCGCCTTGTGTGATTATGTCCCATCACTATCAGCATATCAAAAATTGCATTATAGATGCACTTCCACTTATTGAATTAAATTCTCTAAGTGATTTGTGTTACTTGATAAGGATTATTAGAGGGTGGTGCAAATAAAAAGCTTATTGATTTCACACCTCCAATGGAAAGTTTATTTAGCATCTCTTGGCCTTCTATAGACCTTTTCTTGTCTTTTTCAATCTTCATGTTTCCACTATGCAAACCAATGTCTAATAATGCCTTCTCAAGTACTACAATCACCTTGACTTACGAAAAGATAGGTCACATTTTTCAGGCAAAACATATATATAAGAAAACTAATTTCTTAACGATTCTGCACATACCATACACTGAATACAAACTCTAGACAAGGGAATATTCAAAATTGGTTTGAAAGTTAGATCTTTGAGGTCCCTGTAAGGTGACTTTTCCTTTTCTTTTTATCAAGTTTCTTTATAGCACACATGCAAAATATGCTTGGGCTCTTTGAATTGGCTCCTTTTGAGACATTGTATGCACTTCAGGGTCTTCAAATCACTTGCTAGATGCCACTCTACATTGAATCTTCCAAACCCTTTCACATCCAATATTCTCTCATTCCTTTGTTCACTAATGATTTGGGATATAATTTTCTTATATAAAATCCAATGCAAGGTTTTGAAATTCTTAGATATAATCTTGAATACACACATATTATTACAAGCATGTGACACACCCACACCATTAGTATAGGTAAACTTCCAATATAAGTATATTGCTTACCTTAAGGATCCTAGAGAGAGTATATTGTTCTCAAATTGGACACTAAACCATTTTGGATTTTGCATTGAAAGTGTTGGATCAAGTGCCTTGTTTATTAGGGTGATGGTAATCCATTCCAACTTTGTGTCCTTTACAATCCGACACTCATTGAGCTTGAGTACAATTTTTCAGAAAACCATCACATTCATCTAGAGTCACCTCAAATAATTAAATAGATTATGGTTGTAAGGCCCCCAAGCTATAAAATATATTGTTGTATTTGTTATAATCCATCGTCTCCCCTTTTGCTCCATAATGAAAGAAGTGGTCTACTACTCCCTATATAGGTATTTCTGACAACGATGCCATGGCATGGCTACAAAGCCCTTATTCCTCTCCCCCTCTCTCATCTATTTAAAGAATGACCTTCCTCATTTTCAACTCACAATGATGCAGATATTACAAAAAAGAAAAAGAAGTTAGTGTACATATCCTCGATGTGAAATGGAACTTCTAGGACCTATATAACTTCATCATTCACTTTTTTTCACATTATTTTGAGTGATGTTGGGTTTGGAAATATTGATCCATGTAGTTTGGATTCCTTTATCTTTGATTAAAGGGTTTTGTAAATTGCTATGTATTCCTTGTTGGATATATCTACCTCATTCAACAAGGCCTGCATTTCAATAAGGGGTCTAACTTGATTTTCTTTCAAGAAGAACTCAATATTTTCTTTTGTTATCTTTTGATACTTTGGTCCTTCAGAATCTATTGGATAGCTTCCTTATTGAGAAGAATTTTAACATGTGCAAGTGATGCCCCTATACTCCATTAGGTTGTAGGATCTCTCTGCATTCATAATCAAAATGTCTAGTTATCATAAAATACTTCACAAATACTTCATGAAATAGAGAAAGATGTAATAATCAACTTACTTACTTTAATGCATGTATCCTTTTCTTAATGCATCCTATTTGTAACTTCATATCTTGGATATTTTGAAGTTTCTTGCACCAATTTGCGAATTCCCAATACTATTTCTTTAAGCCTCAATTGATCTCTTTATTTCTCCAGCTCTAAAATAGTCCCTTTCTTTTATTGTAGTTTGTAATTACATTTCTCTAATGCTAGCCTCAAGGAAGCATTTTCCTTCTCTAACAAAACTATTTCCAACTTATATACATTGCTAATGGCATCACAATCTTGTGTGTATCCTAAGAGGCCATTATAGCCATCTCCTACAAAGCTCACTAAAGATGTAATATCCCTAAACGAAGGCATAGAATTAATAAAATGATTTTTTGGATACAATTTTCCATTAGTCCATAGATCTATATTCCTATTTTCTTGTGACCTACATAGTTATTTGGATGCAAAAGACATTAGATAGGGTTTTGTTATTTTAGATAGTGGCTCCTACTCACACTTAATCTCAAGATCAAGATGATATACCTTTCTTATGTACCTCTTTTATGATGAGCATAGCACCATCTTGTCCATTAATGGTGTTGATTCCACCTTTGTAATCTCCATTTGTGATCTTGATTTGGCCCTTGCCGTCCTTGTTAATTCCATCCTTGCCATCTCCATCTATGATGTTAATTTAGCCATAGCCATTCTTATTGATTCCACACTTGACATCTCCATTTGTTATGTTGTTTCAGTCCCAACCATCCTATTTATGTTTCTTGTGAAGTTGCTTTTGAAAAATGAGTGACTATACATGGAATATTTCAAAACATAATTTAGCAGGAAACACAATTCAAGGCTTCACATAGCCTTTTGACTCATCTTTTGATAAAAAAACCTATGCCATTAACCCAATCAATCTAGATATGATCCATCTAGTTTTAAGCTTTGGACACTTAATTTCAAGTTCTAATATCTAGCAACATCTGCCACCATAAAGGGACCCAACCATAATAAACGGGAAGCTATCCAACTTAGTTCAATTAAAGTTAATTGACAACTTAAAGTCTATAGAATAATTTTTATTTTTTTGGAAATTTTTTTAATCATTTTAATTACCTCACTCTAAACTACAACAGAATTTCTTACAAGGCTCACACTTGAGTCCAAATATCCCTTAATGTAAAGGAGAGAAAAGGCAAACGTGGAAACCCTCACAAAAACATTCATGGAAAGTTGAGAGAAATATGACCTCAACCTTTATAGCCCTACAGACCACCTATGAGATTGACCTTACTAACGCAATAACTAGAATAAAGAGAGAAGTAAAATGTGGCCAAGCTGACATACTCCATCAAATGGCCTTGTACTTGGCCAATTCACTCTTTATAGAGAGCCATTATGGAGAGTAAGTGGTAGTATGTATAAAATATTTGCAAGTTGTTTCACTAGTTGTATCACAAGGCCATGATAACCATAGTAAAAGTACTTGTGGACTATGTGGAGAAGATTAAAAAAATCAAACTTTCCATTGACACCTTGAGTGAGATTGACTTGAGGAATTCAAAGTGATTGGTTATGAGCAAGCCATTGGTAGACTAGGAGCTTGTCTACATGTGGCAAGGGATGATGATCATGATCTTAGATGCATGGGTCTCTAGACTAGTCGCTTCCCATTTTCAAGTAGAGATCTTTAACCCCAACTTGACATAGAAGAGGAAACCACCAATAATAGAGATGCCCCCAACAAAAATGGACAAGCTCCCTAAAATCGAAATGACCAAACTCCTTAATTATGATATGAAGAAGGGCCAAAAGAAACATAGGAGGGAACTACCAATAGCATAGATGCCCCAAACTAAACAAGCCAAACTCCCTAACTATGACACAAAGAAGGGCCAAAAGAAACACAAGAGGCAAAAGAGATGGCCTAAGGAAAGCTAGAGGTGTATAAAAGGATTATCGACATCCTAAGAGCTCCAACTCAAAAGGAAATAGACCTCTACTAGATACACCACAAGAAGAAGATGATGAAGGAGTCTTCAAAGAAACCCTACACAAGTATAAAGAGAGGCACCAATTTTGACATAGTGGGGACCTTTGACTTCAAGGTTCATGAAGAACCTAAGTTTACAAGGGCACTCCCTGTAGGCATAGTACAACTACTCATTATGAAGGGCGAGAACATAGTGCAAAAATGGATTGATTGACTAGATGTGGAGACCTTTCATATGATTTTTCACCTTGAGAGTACTAGGAGTAGCTGCCTTGAAAAGAAGGCCAAGGACACATGGCCGGGTTACCAAAGTGGCACTACCCCATCCTAGAGACAAACAAGCTTGCCTAGCTTGCTTACTACTCTACACAAATGAAAAATGGGCCAATCCATTATACTGCCATATCCCTAAAGGAATGAAAAGTATTCCAAAGTGGAGTATAGAAGCCCAAAGGTCCCAAACGTTTGAGCCTCCAACACTTAAAAGATATATTTATTCCATGCTAGGGGCATTCTTCCTTCCTTCAATGATTTTGTGAGGAGATTTGGATATTTCCTCGACCCATTGTGCATCACATGTGTAACTATTTATGGCTATTGGTGAAGCTTCACTCCCATTAGCCTATCATTCCATATGTAAATGGGCATCCACCCCTATTCTTCATTATGTGAATGCAAGTATTGATCGAGTGGTGATGGTTTGGTTGTATCTTTGGGTGATTCTACTACCATCATGGTATATAGGTGTACTTGAGGACATGGTGGACAATAGATTTTCCATGTATGTCCATATGTTCTTCCTTGAATCCTCTCTTAGTCTTCAAAAAGTTGTAAAAAAAATCTACTTATTAGAGGCTATCTACAATGCGTACCCCTCCTTGTGGTAAAACTCAACTTGTGTTATTTATTCCCAAAAAAAAAACAAAGAAAAAATATCAAAAGAAAAGAAAGAGAAAACAAAGAGATGATCCAAAGTGGGGGGGGAGAGAGAGAGAGAGAGAGAACAATCACATACATTGCACTTAGGGAGTTACTAAACCCTAGGCCCTCCCCACACTTCATCACCTCAAGACACCTCTAGGGCAGGACACCTCGCAATTGGGTCCTCAAGTATGGGACAAAACCCTAAGCATTTCCCAGAGTTCCAATTCAACTCCTAATGTAATAGACATGCACTTCACATTGCACAATAAGGTAGACCCTAGTGAGTGCACACAATTACCATTACAAGTATATTGTGGTCCACAAAGACAATCGAATAACATCGATGGGACACTCACACTTTCACTTATTCCATCTTTCTAAAGTAGCACCCTATCATAAAGCTATCACTTGCATCCTCAAGTATCATCCTCCAAGATAATGGAGAAAACCCAACATGACTACCACCCCTCCAATAGGATACCATATTAAGGCTATCTCTGACAAGAAGCATCTCACTGTGGCACAAAGTGCCAAGGGACTGATATACCCCTCCAAAAGGATACCATATTAAGGCTATCTCTGACAAGAAGCATCTCAATGTGGCACAAAGTGCTGAGGGATTGATACACTCATCTAGGAGGGGGTAATGTTGACCCTTGGAAGTAGCAAAACAAGAAGAGTGAGAAGAAAGCCCTATGCCCAACTTTCAATGGATGAATTTCTTGGGGAATAACACCCTACTTTGACAATTAATGAGAGAATTGATTGCAATGTAATTCACCACAAAAATCTAAGAGACTAGCCTCACTCCTGTGTGAGCCTCACTCCTGTGTGAGTTGCAAGTGTGAGTTGTAAAAGAAATTCTATGGAATTTTAGATAAGACAATTTATAGTCCATAAAGGCAAGTGCTTAGAGGCAAAGGGCTAACCCAAGGGCCTAGCTAGAGAAGTGAATACCCAATGTAGAAGGTACCCAAAAAAGGGAGTCCATATATATGAGTTAAAAACAAAAGTAATAGAAGGTCATTATTGTGTGTGTGCTACTTCCAAGCTTTCTTGCTCTCTTACTCACATCGTTTTCTTGGTTGTTTCCATCATTTGAGTGTGAGAGAGTGAGGTTGAGAGCATCAGGGACAAGGATGAAACATTTGTCAAATCCACCATCTCCCTCTCCATCACCTATTTCTTCTTCTTCTCTTGCAATGGTGGTTTGAGTATGGAGTAGGCTGCAAGCAAAGATTGAGTACTTGGATTCAAAGGACTATGCAAGGATCATGAAGCCATCTTAAACTTCAAACCAAATTGACTATAATGAGAGGGAGAATGAGGTTGTCTTCTAAAATCATTGAATCATTGGTTTTCTTGCTTACATGGAGTGAACTTGATGGTTTTTGGAGAGGGAAAATAGCAACTAGGTGAGGGCTAGTCTATTGAAGTAGGTTGAACTCTTGAAGGAATTAGAGCTTTGCACATATCCCACTATTGAGTGTGTAGAAGTTGAACAAAATGCTAGATTCACTAATTAGTTTTTTTAATTGTCTAGCTTAGTGTGACACATTATTAATGAACCAGTTGGCTTTAATTTTATTTTTTCTCCTTTGAAAAATATGTCTTCTTTTTTCTCAATGTGGATTGTGTTGCATAACAAGATGAGTTTTGCAATATGTCAAGCTTGTGCTACCATCGTGTCTACCTACAAAACCACCTTACTATGAGCCACCTTACTAGAAAAAACACCATTGGAGATCACCTTGATGTTGCTGAAGTTGCAACTACTACCTGAACTAGTTATGCCACCTATGATAGCACCTTACATGTGGCTGGAGTTTATGGGTGAAGATACGTCCCAAGCACCTCATATTTTATTTAGCATAGTGCATGACCAAATTTCTTTATGTGTGGAAAATCAAATCTTTCTAGATAGACCCAAGACACTCCCCCATCCACTACAACTAGTGAGTCAAACTGTCAATTTATGGATGCAAAATTAATGCTAGCAATTGCAACATCTTATGGCTAGGTGATTGTTATAGTTGTTTTTTCCTAAACAAAGCATACATGATCAATTCTTGCTAGTGTCATTTCCTTGTTTCAATGGATATTGGTAGGCCTTTATAAGGGGACTAGTGACACATGGACTATCCAATTCATTAGACTCATGTTACAAAGCAACAAAAATGAATTGTCTCTGGTAGGATATGAGCACAACTTGAAAGTTGTAGTAAAATGTTAGAGAGGAAAATGCGAGCAAGCATGGTAGGAAAACAACCAATAGATAAGCAGAGGAGTTGATTAAGGAGGAGAGGACAAAGGATATTTGTCAACAAACACATGGTAGGGGACTTGCTTGAGCCAATGTGTCAAACACACACCATATACAAAAGGGAAAGCTCACTCAAGAACACAACAAGAGAGATGGAGGCCAAAACATTTTC
Organism: Lygodium microphyllum; assembly: GCF_053477565.2. Lineage (NCBI taxonomy): Eukaryota > Viridiplantae > Streptophyta > Polypodiopsida > Schizaeales > Lygodiaceae > Lygodium > Lygodium microphyllum. The sequence goes on from NC_141141.1 coordinate 38,455,758, forward strand.
TTATTGGTTTCTTTTTCTTCTTTCACACACAATACAATGTACACAAAGTATAGATAAGATACAACATAAAGAAAAAAGGTCTATAAGTCAAATAGTGTATAACCGACTGTACTAATCGATTAGCACTATAATTATGCCAGCTGTAGGTAGGTGCAACAAACTAAATATAATAAGTGATAAGTCAATGGCCAAGTGAGGATCATAATGACCACCGATGTGCTAATTGTAAATGTGTGGACCCGTCTAACCAAGAGGTCCATTATCAATGTCTCCATGTGTTGAGTTTGCCATCTCAACACTCCCCTTCAAGCTCAACTATATCTCTACAACTCCAAGTAAGCTTCAAAATTTTCGAAGCTTCTTTGCATCCAATGCCTTCATGAAAATATCAGCTATATGATCTTGTGCTGACATATACCAAGTCAACCTCTTCGGCAAGTACCTTCTCTCTCACAAAGTAGTAATGCACCTCAATGGGTTTTGTCCTAGCATGGAACATTAGGTTCCTAGCTAATTGTATGTTGATCATGTTGTCACTGTGTATGACAACTAGACCATCTCCATGTACATCCAAATCACCTGATAACTTTTATTGCCATACCACCTCACATGCTACCATAGCAACACCTATATACTTAGCCTTTGAACTCAATAAAGCAACTGTAGATTACTTTTTGCTGCTTCACGTAGCTATTGCACTACCAAGGGGAAACATGAATCCACTGGTAGATCTTTTATCAGACATGCTATTGTGTATCCAAACACATGTATATCCGTACATGCCTCATAAAGAAGTCTCTAATGCAAAGTGAGATTCACATACCCCAATATGCATCTAATGCATCCAAATGAGGCTTTCTAAGTATCTGCATAAATTGATTGACAATGCCAATAGCATAACTCAAGTTGGGTCCTTATGATAGTCATGTAAATCAGACTTCCTACTATCCTCCTAAACACAATAGGATCAATATCATCACTCAACTTCACATTTTTCTCATATGGCACTAAAAGAGTCTTACATGCCATCATACTATACTTACAAAATATATCCAAGCGATACTGTCTTCGGGATAGCCATATACCATCAAAACATCTAATCACCTCAATACCAAGAAAGTACATTAGCTCACCCAAATCCTTTATCTTCGACTTCTTCTTAAAAATATCCTTGACTTCAGTAATCCCATTCACACACACACACACACACACACACACACACACACACACACACACACACACACACACACACACACACCCCTCTATAATTTTCAAGTCATCCACATAGATGACTATGAAGTGAGTAATCAAAATCAGAACCATAAACGCTAATGTTGACAAGATACTCTTCGATCTTGTCAAACCATGCACTAGGTGCTTGCTTTAGCCCATAGAGTGCATTCTTTAATCCGCACACATATGTGGGATGCTCTAAATTCTCATAACTTGTTGAATACTCCATATACACCTCTTCTTACAATTTACCATGCAATAAGGTATTCTTGACATCCATGTGTTGCAAACTCCAACCTTTGCCTATGCTGCCAAAGCAATCACATATCTAGCAATTTCCATCCTAGCAACTGGATTGAATCTCTTCATAATCGATGCCATATGTTTGAGCATAGACTTTTACAACTAGAAAGCCTTACACCTACTAATAGAACCATCTACATTATGCTTAATTTTGTAGACCCACTTATAGTCAATATCTTTCTTGCCCTTAGGTAATGATACTAGAGCCCAAGTCTTATTGGCTTCTAATGTAGCCATCTCCTCATCCATTGTTGTATCTCAGTGACCAATATCAAAAACATCCTCAAAACAAGTGGGCTCAATATCTTCAACTACCTTTATCATATAAGCATAATGGCAAGCTATATAACCTTCAAAACCAAATCTTTTAATAGAGTATCTAACCCTCCTAGACATGTGTACCACTAGATCACTTAGTGGAGCCTTTGTATTACTATGTGCTCTATGTACACCTGGTATCTTGATTGAAGTAATACCAAGCTCATCATCCAAACTCTTTGAACCATTGAAATCTTCATCAAATTCAAATGACTAGTAGATGCATCATTACCATCCAATGCTTTCTTCTTCTCTTTGTCTTTACTTGTAACACTTGTAAAAACACGTAAAGATGTGGGGGTACTCCTTAGTCTCCTAGATTAAGTGCTCACTATAGATGTAGCACTAGATGATGTTTTTGATCCACTAAGGCTTCTTTATTATTGCTTTTCTTTCTACATATAACTATCATGATCATCATCATCATCCAATGCACCACTACTAAATGTATACTAACTACTTATCTCATAAAAAATAACATCTATGCTCACTCTGAACTTACCTATGACAATGTTATAATAACAATATCATTTTTCCTCTAAAGAGTATGCAATAAAAATATATATTTTAGCCTTTGGATCAAGCTTTTTTTTGAGCTCATTTGGCACAACCAAACACTTTCAAGTGTGACGCATCGAGCTTCCAGCTTATAAAGCATTCTTTGGAGGTCATTCTATGAATTATAGCTATGGGATTTTTATTTATTATATAGAAAAAATATGAAAATCTTCAAACAAAAAATATTTTGGTAAATTCTTTTTAGCCATCAATGTTCATGCAACTTTTGCAATGTGTCTATTTTTTCTTTATGCGATCCCGTTTTGTTGTGGGGTATACCTACAAGTAAGCTATCTCTTTATCCCATGAGACCTCAAAAAGTCATTGAACTCATTAGAATGATACTCTTCCCTACCATTTTATCTCAAATATTTACTTTTCAAGCTTGTTTCTGTCTGTTTCAATAATAGCCTTGAAATTTTTCAAGGCTATTGTTTCAACAATAGCCTTGAAAGTTTTCAAGTGATCAAATACATGACTCTTTTCCTTCATGGAGTATACCCATAGCTTTCTTGAACAATCATCAACAAACATAACAAAATACATGCTGCCACCAAGAGATATGTTGTAGGCCCCCAAAAATATGTATGTATAATGTCAAGTATATTCTTGCTCACATCTCTATCATATGAAAAAGGTTGTGTTTCCTACTTAGCAAACTGACATACTTCACACAATTTATGAAATTTTGCAACTCTAAAAGTAGGCAACCCTATAATCAACCATTTGGACTGCGTTAATTTCAAGATTTACACATTTTCATGTCCAATATGTTTGTGCCATAATTTGATGTCTACAACTACTCTTTTTCCTTTAGCATACATAGTAGCATTCATAGTAGGAATTCTAGCATCTAAAGTGAACATGTGGCTAACTCTACTTCCTTTTGCAACCAACTTGCACTTATCACTAAAATCTTCTACAAAGCAACCTTTTGCATTAAATAAAACTTACAACCCTTGCTCTACCATTTATATTAGTGGGATTTTGATGTCATTTTTGGCATTTTAGCATGTAGAGAGAGTGTGTGCTCCATGACAGAACTTCTTTGTCAAAAATCATTTTTGCAAGTTCAAATAATAAATTTGTCATTTTTGATATTGTTAGCTTTATTGAAATGAGTAGAGTAATTGTCAGTTTCTAGCAATAAAATGAAGTGACTATCATTTTCTAATAGCAATGTTTTACCGTCATAATTCAGTAGTTTCTCTTACCGAGGAGAAAAAAGGGGGAAAAAGCCTCTCCTCATTTGAAATCTTAGAGTGCTCAATGCTCATTCCCTCTCTCTTGCCTCCACTTTGCATGCTTTGGAGTTTTTGTTTTTTTTCTCTCCAATCAGCTGTATGTTTCTGCCCTCCGTCTTCCTACCCCATGGAGGCATGTCTTCTCAATTTAGAAGACCTAGTGCTTCCATTAAGTCCATAGTCACTTTCAGTACACTTGTTGATGAGCAAGTCATGCGGTTTCTCTTGACCATAACGAAGGGAAGTTGGATAATCATGTAGTGTAGAAACAAAAGAGATCTTTGATAGTCAACCCTTTTTTATCATGCTAGAAGGGCAGAGTAACAGTTTTTCAACTTGGTGGCTCCAAGAAGAAAATCAAAGAAGTGCATGTGTAGCATGTTTTCATGCATAAGGAGCTTTACATTGAGCTCACTGCCTATAATCTCCCTCTCCACAAACCCAACTATTAGTGCATTTTGGTTGCATCTAATTTTTGGTATGAATGAAGGTCTATGTTTCTTATTCACCTTATAACTAACATGACCATTTGATGTTAAGATACTTATATACATCAAGCATCAAGGAGTAGCAGTCAGTAAAATGTCTGGTAGATGTTCTGGATCACATTATTTGTAACTATTCTCTCAATGTTTGTCGAGTCCCAATGAGAAAAGAAAAGAGCTTCATGTATAAAGAGATAACAAACAATGTGATGTATATGCGTTGCCATCAGCAACTAGTAGAGCTACCTCTCTAACGACTACATTCCATGAGGAACTTTTATGCAATCTCCTGAAGAGATAGAATTGCAGACACGCCCATGCACCATTCCTCATATATTTCATGAATCAAGCTTTGAAAGTGCAAGTGTGGTATTGCAAGCTACATGCAATTTTCTATCCTACGCGTAGCTCTCCAAGCAATGTCCGGTGAACCTGGCATCTTATGCACCCTGTTAACCCTCGAACGAACAAGGTGAAAAATCCAAAAAATTACAAAATCTGAAGCAGAAGACAAGGCCAAGGCAAAAGACGAATGGAGGATGAAGGCACACCAAGAAAAATCGGGAAATACAAGAAGTATGAAAAAGCACTAAATCAAGAAGAGGCGCACAAGAAAAAGCACAAGTCAATACTTTCATAAAATAGTGCAAGGCACACCTTGATTTATTTTAAGAGTGTCGGTTGTGTAAATTGTAAAGGTGGATGGGCGGTAGGAAGGAAGCTAAGAAGATAGGAGAGCGATGGAAAAAAGGGCCGCCGACGGGCCATGTAAAAAGGGGATGACTGCCCAAATGCGATTTAGGGCTTTATATATAAAGTTCAAAAGATGAATGAGAGCTCATTCTTTGATGTGTGGAAAATTTGACTCTCTCTTCTCTTCTTCTTCTCTTCTCTTGCTTGCTTGTGAGTAAGTGAGTGAGGAAGTGTGAGTGAGTGTGTGAGGGTGAGGGATCTTGGAGGTGGAGCCCTCCTCCATCTTCTCTCTTCTTCTTCTCTTCTCTTCTCTTGTCTTGCATGTGGCTATGGAGAATGGAGCTTGGAGGTGGAGGTTTGAGGATGCTTGAGCTTGCATCAAGAATCATGGAGCTATCAGAGTGCTTGAGAGAGGAAGCAACTCGATCGGGGCATCAAGGTAAGCTCACTACACTCGTAGAGAGGGATGGCATGTCGACTATGTGAGAGGTAGCCATTAGTGCTTGCTTGAAATTCTTGAACAATAAGTAGCCCGTGGGTCTTGGTGGTTGAGCTTGGGATCATCTCTACATTTTGGTTTTGTTGCCGGGACCAACGAATTCATTCTTGAGCACTTGCGCACTTCAAATTGAGCATCGAAGTAAGGGTTCATCCCAGAACACTGGAGCTTGAGGTAGATAGGAGGTTTTGAGTTTTAATCCATGCTACAAGTAAGTATTTCATGTTTTTGATGATTGGTTTAGTAGAAGAAATCAATCAATACCTTGATTTTAATTTTTGTTGGAATTAGAGTAGGATAGGAAGGAGACATCAGAGTGGGAAGTTTACAGTTCGATGTTGTAAAATAGTCATGCACAAGGCAATAATAGGGAAAAATGGGAGAAAGAGAGGGCTGAGAGGTCTCGGAGTCGCAGGGAGGTGATTGACAAGGCTAAGGTGCTTGCCAACAAAGGTTTAAGGTCATGAGTGACCAGGGAAAACCTCATTTATAGTTCTGTCTTTGAGAGAGAGAGAGAGAGAGAGAGAGAGAGAGAGAGAGAGAGAGAGAGAGAGAGAGAGAGAGAGAGAGAGAGAGAGAGAGAGAGAGAGAGAGAGAGAGAGAGAGAGAGAGAGAGAGAGAGAGAGAGAGAGAGAGCGATGGAAAAAAGGGCCGCCGACGGACCATGTAAAAAGAGGATGACTACCCAAATGCGATTTAGGGCTTTATATATAAAGTTCAAAAGATGAATGAGAGCTCATTCTTTGATGTGTGGAAAATTTGACTCTCTCTTCTCTTCTTCTTCTCTTCTCTTGCTTTCTTGTGAGTAAGTGAGTGAGGAAGTGTGAGTGAGTGTGTGAGGGTGAGGGATCTTGGAGGTGAAGCCCTCCTCCATCTTCTCTCTTCTTCTTCTCTTCTCTTCTCTTGTCTTGCATGTGGCTATGGAGAATGGAGCTTGGAGGTGGAGGTTTGAGGATGCTTGAGCTTGCATCAAGAATCATGGAGCTATCAGAGTGCTTGAGAGAGGAAGCAACTCGATCGGGGCATCAAGGTAATCTCACTACACTCGTAGAGAGGGATGGCATGTCGACTATGTGAGAGGTAGCCATTAGTGCTTGCTTGAAATTCTTGAACAATAAGCAGCTCGTGGGTCTTGGTGGTTGAGCTTGGGATCATCTCTACATTTTGGTTTCGTTGTCGGGACCAACGAATTCAAGCTTGAGCACTTGTGCACTTCAAATTGAGCATCGAAGTAAGGGTTCATCCCAGAACACTAGAGCTTGAGGTAGATAGGAGGTTTTGAGTTTTAATCCATGCTACAAGTAAGTATTTCAGGTTTTTGATGATTGGTTGAGTAGAAGAAATCAATCAATACCTTGATTTTGATTTTTGTTGGAATTAGAGTAGGATAGGAAGGAGACATCAGAGTGGGAAGATTATAGTTCGACGTTGTAAAATAGTCATGCACAAGGCAATAATAGGGAAAAATGGGAGAAAGAGAGGGCTGAGAGGTCTCGGAGTCGCAGGGAGGTGATTGACAAGGCTAAGGTGCTTGCCAACAAAGGTTTAAGGTCATGAGTGACCAAGGAAAACCTCATTTACAGTTCTGTCTTTGAGAGAGAGAGAGAGAGAGAGAGAGAGAGAGAGAGAGAGAGAGAGAGAGAGAGAGAGAGAGAGAGAGAGAGAGAAAGAGAGAGAGAGAGAGAGAGAGAGAGAGAGAGAGAGAACGATGGAAAAAAGGGCCGCCGACGGGCCATGTAAAAAGGGGATGACTGCCCAAATGCGATTTAGGGCTTTATATATAAAGTTCAAAAGATGAATGAGAGCTCATTCTTTGATGTGTGGAAAATTTGACTCTCTCTTCTCTTCTTCTTCTCTTCTCTTGCTTGCTTGTGAGTAAGTGAGTGAGGAAGTGTGAGTGAGTGTGTGAGGGTGAGGGATCTTGGAGGTGAAGCCCTCCTCCATCTTCTCTCTTCTTCTTCTCTTCTCTTCTCTTGTCTTGCATGTGGCTATGGAGAATGGAGCTTGGAGGTGGAGGTTTGAGGATGCTTGAGCTTGCATCAAGAATCATGGAGCTATCAGAGTGCTTGAGAGAGGAAGCAACTCGATCGGGGCATCAAGGTAAGCTCACTACACTCGTAGAGAGGGATGGCGTGTCGACTATGTGAGAGGTAGCCATTAGTGCTTGCTTGAAATTCTTGAACAATAAGTAGCCCGTGGGTCTTGGTGGTTGAGCTTGGGATCATCTCTACATTTTGGTTTCGTTTTGCCGTAAGGGCTCATCCCAGAACACTGGAGCTTGAGGTAGATAGGAGGTTTTGAGTTTTAATCCATGCTACAAGTAAGTATTTCAGGTTTTTGATGATTGGTTGAGTAGAAGAAATCAATCAATACCTTGATTTTGATTTTTGTTGGAATTAGAGTAGGATAGGAAGGAGACATCAGAGTGGGAAGATTATAGTTCAACGTTGTAAAATAGTCATGCACAAAGCAATAATAGGGAAAAATGGGAGAAAGAGAGGGCTGAGAGGTCTCGGAGTCGCAGGGAGGTGATTGACAAGGCTAAGGTGCTTGCCAACAAAGGTTTAAGGTCATGAGTGACCAAGGAAAATCTCATTTATAGTTCTGTCTTTGAGAGAGAGAGAGAGAGAGAGAGAGAGAGAGAGAGAGAGAGAGAGAGAGAGAGAGAGAGAGAGAGAGAGAGAGAGAGAGAGAGAGAGAGAGAGAGAGAGAGAGAGAGAGAGAGAGAGAGAGACTTGCAAGTCCAGGTATACATCAAATCGATCGGAGCATATCGTGGCTTTCTGCAAGATTCAGGTATAGGATTCCCTTCGCCCACACCTCTTCTTGATTCCTGACTGTTGTTATGGGTAGAGGAAACATCTATGCTTAGATTTTTGGCAAATAATTGATCCACATGCGTTTCGATTGACGAAATCGGACTCCCCCCATGGTGTCTGATTCCCAGAATCGGACTCATAGACCTGTCCGATTCCCAGAATTGACTCGGACGAACCCACCCGGTCTAATCGGCCACACCTATTCGATTCTGAAAATCGGACCAACTCCAATCGGACACACAACTTGTCCAATCGGACACTCGACCCGTTCGATCGCGACAATTAGACCACAGAATCGGACCAACAGTCTTGTCCGATTAGATATACCTCTGAATCAGACTAAGCACCTTGTCCAATTCTGAGAATTGAACACACCCAATCAAACCAACTCAACCCGTTTGATCGGACATGCTTGTCCGATTGTGATGATCGGATCTATCCCTATTCGATTCTTCGCATCAAACACTAGTAAATCCAACGTCCAATTTCCGAAATCGGACATTGGTAAATTGAACACAGACTGAGAAGGAAAATCTGGGGATTTGAGGAACCTCGGCTAATGAGAAGTGTGATCGGTGCTGGAAGAACCCAACCATTGAATGTCTTACAAGTAGTTACAGACGTGGAAATTGCGGTCGGACAGCCTGGAAGGGTTTTAATGCACACAAGAGTCAAAACCAAGTAATGTGGGGGATCTTAAGCCTAAGAAGAAGCTTCCCTTGCTTGGTGGTGATCCATGTGACCCATATAGTGTTTAGTGCACATGAGAGTCAAAACCGAGTAATGTAGGGGATCTTAAGCCTAAGAAGAAGCCTCCCTCGCTCGTGCTAGAAGCATGTGACCCATATAGTGTTTAGTGCACATGAGAGTCAAAACCAAGTAATGTAGGGGATCTTAAGCCTAAGAAGAAGTCTTCCTTACTTGATGTTGACCCATGTGACCCATATAGCATTCTTTGCACACAAGGGTCAAAACCAAGCAATGTAGAGGCTCTTAAGACTATGTAGAAGCCTCCCTCACTTGGTGTTGACCCATGTGATCCATATAATGTTTAGTGTACACGAGGATCAAAATGAAGTAATGTGGAAGGTCTTATACCTAGGGAGAAAAGCCACCCTTGCTTAGTGGTCACCGATATGGTATACCATGTATCTGAGGGTCAACACCAAGCAATATGGGAGCTCTTAAGTCTAGGAAAAATCTTCCCTCACTCATGGTGGCCCATACTGAATTCAAGTGTACACAAGGGTCAACACTAAGTTATGTGGGGGCCCTTAAAGGAGAAGCCTCCCTCTCTCTATGCTGACCCATATGGTTTTTAGTACATACAAGAGTCAAAACCAAGCAATGTGGGGGCACTTAAGTTTAGGAGAGGCCTCCCTCACTCTATGGTGACCCATATGGCATTCAATGTGGGAGGCCTTATGCCTAGGGAGAAGCCTCCCTCACTCAATGGAAATCCATATGGTGTTCAATGCACCCAAGGGTCAACACCAAGCTATGTGGGAACTCTTGAGAGAAGCCTCCCTTGCTTGGTGGTGACCCATACTACATTCAAGTGCATATGAGGGTCAACACCAAGGAACATGGGGGCCCTTAAGCCTAGGAAGAAGACTCCCTTGCTCTGTGTGGTGATCCATATAACATTCATTGCATATGAGAGTCAAAACCAAGTGATGTGGGAGCTCTTAAGCCTAGGGAGAAGCCTCTTTATTTGGTGGTGACCCATACTGCATTCAAGTGCACATGAGGGTCAATAGCAAGTGACACTCTTTACCTGCCACCCTAGTGAGGGGCATTTCTTGCTTGTTGGGGATCCATATTTTATTCAAGTAAACATAATATCAAAATCAAGTGATGTGGGAGTTCTTTAGCCTAGGGAGAAGGCTTCCTTGCTTAGTGATGATCCACACTATGTTCAAGTCCATTCAAGGCCTATGGGGGACTCATAGCTAGCAGAGAATGATAGGATGACTCACCACTTCATGGAGGCTTCTCTCACTTGGCACTCACATTATTAGAAATAGCACAAAGTTAGGAGTAGCCCACACCTACTATATTGTTGGATGGCACCTTGTGTGGAGTTGACATCCATCATTGGATGGGTTGGTTCTTTGATCTACCATGTTGAGGGAGCAAGGGCAATCAAGTAGGCATGAAGAAAGAGTAAGATGAGAGAAAATGCACTAGATTCAAGAGAGTACACGTGATTGAAGGATATCGAGAAAGCATGAGTGTAAGGCACACCCTAAACCATAAACTATTCTCACATATATGCTCAATGGTCCCCTTTAAATGATAGATCCATAATGATAGGGGCACCCTTTTTGGGATTCTAATTTCTATCTCTTTTTTCTTGGTGATGTGATGGGTAACAACACTATCTCCCATGAGGATCAATGGCCAAATTGATCAATGAAGAGTGGGAATCAATGGCTCAAATATATGTGGCTATTGTCAGCCTGCAATACTTTGTTGTTACTTTTTGTTAAACCCCTAGAAACAAGCACATGTCCTGAGAGTGCCCTACATCATGTCCCAATGCAGATCCATCCAAGACAAAGCTAAAATATATCACATGTTAATGCAAAAGCACTCGATACACCCTTAACTTAATGCAAAAGCACTCGATACACCCTTAACAAGTTAATGCAAAATACTCAATCCTCACTCCATAAACCAATTACTACAATAGCCCATCCAAATTGAACTTTGTGTGCATTTTGCAAATTTCTTACTCTCACCTTCACTTGGTCCTTTGCTCTATCTCTCACCTAGCCAGCTAAGAAGTGTGTCTTTGACTTGTTTGCACTAAGAATCCATTGCCAGAGAAATAGATTTTGCCACCACAATCCCTTCGTGACTTATTCATTGATAAGGCCATGTTTTGTTTCAAATAAATATTCTTGAGCACTACATATTTCAGATCCCCCCCAATGGTGATGGTCGTCGCACCAAGGTTTTGCTTTAGTGGTCTGTCTTTCAAGGTGAGGTCACCACCGCATGTTTTGTGGAAATCCATTTTCCACAGGCTACCTCCCTCGCTCGATGGTGGCCCTTGTCCCTTGTTATTGACTTTGACAGTCCCTACCAAGTGGTGTGTAGCTAACCATTGCTAGTGGAAGCCTCACAACCCATAGCCAAGAGAATCTTCCCTCACTCAATGGTCACTTGTGTTCCATGTCTTTGGGGTTGCCACCAAGCTCTGTGTATAGCCACTCTTGATGAGGGAAAGTGTCTATGGCTTGGTGGTGTCCCTCGTCCCATGTAATTGTCTCCGAGGGTCACCACCAAGCAATGTGTGGTTACTCACTACTAGCAAAAGCCTCCATTGCTCATTGGTGACCCTCGTCCTATGTTATTGTCTTTGAGGTTCACTACCAAGTAGTGTGTGGCGGGGAAGCTGATATTTCTTGGTGGTGGCCCTCCTCCAGTGTTATTGCCTTTGAGAGTCAACACCAAGTGGTGTGTAGTTTTTAAGTGTAAGGTATTAGCCTTTATCGCTTTGGTAGTGACTCTCTTTGGTCTTTGATTTAGGCCTAATGCCTCCATTCTGCTTAGGGTGTGTAGAGGCACAACCACCAAGATCCATGGACTGCTTATTGTTCAAGCATTATAAGAGAGCACTAATGGATACCTCTCACATAGCCAATGTGCCATCCCTCTCTATGAGTGTAGTGAGCTTACCTTGATGCCCAATTGAGTTGCTTCCTCTCTCAAGCACTCTAACAGCTCCATGATTCTTGATGCTAGCTCAATCATCCTCAAACCTCTACCTCCAAGCTCCATCCTCCGTAGCTGCGCGCGAGATGAGAGAAGAGAAGAGAAGAAGAAGAGAGAAGATGGAGGAGGGCTTCACCTCCAAGATCCCTCACCCTTACACACTCACTCCCTCACTCACTCACTCACAAGCAACCAAGAGAAGAGAAGAAGAAGAGAAGAGAGAGTCCACTTTGCCACACACCAAAGAATGAGCTCTCATTCATCTTTTGAACTTTATATACAAAGCCATAAATCCCATTTGGGCGGTCATCCCCTTTTTACATGGCCGGCCATAGCCTAGGCCCTTTTTTCCATTTCTCTCCTATCTTCTTAGCTTCCTTCCTACCGCCCATCCACATTTACAATTTGCACGGGTTAGAGCTTGGCACTCTTAAAATAGATCAAGGTGTGCCTTGAACTCTTATGAAAGTATTGACTTGTGCTTTTCCTTGTGCACCTCTCCTTGATTTAGTGCTTTTTCATACTTCTTGTGTTTCCCGATTTTTCTTGGCGTGCCTTCATCCTCCATTCCACTTTTGCCTTGGCCTTGTCTTCTGCTTTGGATTTTTTAATTTTTTTGGATTTTTCACCTTGTGCATCTGAGGGTCAACATTACCCCAATCCCATGGCACTTGCAACGTAGTGAGTCGGACAGTGGTGCTAGGGTAACTAGGGGGCTTTTTGTGGGGTTGTATGTAAGCCGTGTTGGGGGGTTGGTTAGAGGGATTGATGGAACTGAGAGGCCCTTGCGTGGGATAGGATCTCTGGTGCTGGAGAGATTTATGGGCCCATTGGAGGGATTTTTGGAGCTGAAAGGCCCTTGCGCCAGATATGATCCTTGGTGTGCTGGAGGGATTTATGGGCCTATTGGAGGGATTTCTGGAGCTGAAAGGCCCTTGAGTTGGGTATGGGCCCTGGTCTGGTCTTGGAGGGATTTATGAAACTGGAAGGCCCTTGTACGAGCCCTGGCGGGAAGTGTGCTGGGAAAATTCATGCCTTTGAAAGCAAAGATATAAGTGGATGAATCCTTGCATAGAGAGATGCTGATGGGTGGGTCCATTTTTGAAATTGAAAATGGTGTTAGATGGATCCTTGCTTTTGGAGGAGGGCATGGGACAGATTCTTCTTTGAAATTTAAGATGGTATTAGATGGATGTGTCATTTGACCCTCTGTGGTGGCTGAGTTTGCCTGCGCTATTCCAAACGAGCTTCTTCATTCACTTTTTGATTGTGGCTGTTGCATTCGTCCCTTGCTTGGTTGTGCCTTGGCCACCGATGGCACATGGCATAGGATGGGGAGTGCATTGCATGGATGATGGGGTCTCTGAAGCTGGTGGTAGGGCCTTTGTTCGTACCTAGAAAGAAAAGAAAGGTGCATTACTTGTGGGTGTGTTCCATTGTCGTGTGGTGCATTGTGCGCATGCTAGTGGGATGGAGCTTAGGGTGACAGGTCTAACCACATGCGAGTGTTACCTCCCTAGGCATGTCCTACCCTTGATGTGCCCTAGGCGTGAAGTGGGGGATCAAAATGAGGCTAGGGGTTTAGGGGCAGAGCCGGTCGATCGAAGCCACCGGATGCTCCTAACTTGAGGACCCTAGGTGCAGTGGCTGTGATCGATGTGCAATGTGTAATTTAAAAAAAATAATTAAAATAAGGTTACATAGTTGTGACAAAAGTTAGTATTTGTCATCGAAGTAAGGTGGAGAAGGGGGATTTAATAGATTTACTAAGAAATCGATGGCTTTGGAGATACCCCTTGAGGTTTAGGCAGACTTAAAGGGTGGTGGTGGAGAGGAATGGATGATTGCAACGGGTGAAGAAACTATCATTCATTTCCTCTAGTAAAGCTAAGCAAAATGAAGGTAATAGAGTAGCTCGGTGCTATTAGTCGAGCCATCGTGCAACTATCTATAGCATTAGGATCAAAATAGAGTATTGGGAGGCCACGCTCTGTGCGGGGGGGGTGGGGTCTTGCTTAAGGAGTATCCTAAGAAATCTAAGGTAATTACAAGTGGTAATAAAGGCGGGGTCACGTCATGAAGAGAATTCATTAGTGAATTGGATTAGAGTATTATACAAGTTCTCTGACGTGAAAATGAGGGCATTTTCATATGTAGTACAATGAGGATTATAGATTACAGGAAAGTCATAATGGGCGTGGACACTGGAGTCAAAATCCACTCCCACCTTCTAGGGTAGAGCATAAAGGTTGGGTCATTCCGCTCGAAGGGTTGAGTGGTGCAAAAGGCTATCCAAGTGTCCAAGTTGGTGTCACAGACCCTTCTTCTCCATGTAGGTTGGCATTCGTAGCCGGCACAAACCGTGGTACTTCAAAAAATTTATTTTGCTAAAATTTGGTGTCTTCTGTGGCCCGTTATGTGGGGTTCTACTCTCTCTCCTCCAGCCATCTTTATCCGAGCTTGCTTCCGATGTTAATCACCTCCTCCACCACCTTGATGGGTAACACTCTATGCAGGGTGGTGGGGAATTAAACGTTGAGGTCGAAAGGGCTCCTGGCCATTTCTTGTCTTTCCCAGATTATGAGGTTGGCATGGAAGCTTGTTGGGTGTCATCTGCACATGGTGGGATAGGTACCTGGGGTGCCCTCACTCCCATGGCATTCCATTTTCTCCTTGTCTCCTCCACCATTTGTTTCCTTCTTTCTCTTAGTGCCATCTTTCTTTCTGTGGAGGTGTCAGTGTGTTGTTGCTCTTCAGGCGTCGCGGAAGGAGGAAGTGGGACAAGCTCTTGTTCATGTGGTGCTATTTCAAATTTCACATCCACATCCCTCTGTTGGCTTGGCTCTTGCTGCTCTTCTTCGAGGAACCTGAGTGCGTCCACTTCCTGTGAGGTTAGGCTTGCCAATAAGAGATAAGGGCATTGTTCTTCCAAGCTTGGGCCAACTCCACTAGGTTGTGGCAGCATCTGCAGTCCGGCCTTCAATGCCCTATGAGCCATTCCCAGTTTCTTTTTCATTGCCTCCATGGACTCTCCCTCCTTTGCCTAGGTGATGTCCAATAGGGTTTCTAGGAAGGTGCATTGTTGGGTGTGGAAGCCTGCTTGGGTGGCCTTCACTCTACTTTCGATGACAAGGAAACGTGCCAAGGCTTTGAACCTTTTTTCATTCTAATTGGCCCATTCTTCCGCCCTCTTGTTCATGTATTCAAGGCTTTCCCCCTGCCTCTGGGCTAGCACTATTAGCCTTCATTCTTAATCTTCCATTTTTTCCCTTAGCTTTTGCTGCTCTTCCTATGCCGAGGTAGCCTCTTGGGTCATAGAACTAGGAGTGGAGATGGTGGTGGTGGTAGCGGGTGTCAAGAGGGTAGGAATGGGGGTGATCGGAGCCTTTCCCTTGCCTTCTTGCATTGCAAGCGGCACGAACGTAGACACATAGGCACTTGAGCTTGGCCCTTCGATTCTGATGGGGCTCATGGGTTTCCGCTCATTATACCTAGACTGTTGCTCAATGGACTACTTGCGCATGGCGAGGGCCATGTCTTCCTCCTCTTTTTTCCTCAACTCCTCCTCCTTCTCTTCTTGCTTTTTCTTCCTTTCCTCCTCGGTCTTTTTGGACTCCATGCAAGCCTTTTACAAGTCTGCCTTTTCTTGTTTCCTTCTCTCCTCCTCCTGCTATTCTCGTGCAGTTTTCTTCTTTGTCTTCTTAGCCTCTTCTCGGCTAGTTTGCTCTTCTTGTTCCTTGCTTTCTTCTTCTTCACTCAACATCCTTTTGCTGGACTGTGCCTCCCATTCCTGGTGAGGTGGTGACCTGCTTGGTGTTTCATCCACCCCTTCTCCTCCTTCTTCTTGCTCTTGTCCCAAGGCTTCCCTGATGATCACAGTGAGGACCCCACCGAATCCAATGGTTGTAGCCTTTGAAGACGAAGCTTTACTTTTAGCTTTGGTGGCGGGAGATTGTCCTCTAGCAGGCTACCCTCTCATTGCCAAGGCTTTTACTGAGGTCTCAATGGTCTTCCTCACAAACCCGTTGAGGTTCACCTCATCCAACAACCTTGCTACGACACACTCTAGTAGGGGGACGTTGATGCGGCTCATTATGGAGTTGTATCTTTGGCTAGAAAATAGCATGTGCAGCATCTTGGCTTGGAGTTGGATTTTGGGGTCAGGAATATCCGCCAAGTCGATGCCGTCATTGGTGTGGACTTTTATCTTATCCATCCCTGGCAAGGCATATGCTCTCTTTTTGACTTCCTTTCTACTTTTTTTGCTAGGTCCAATGCCTTTTCCACCAGCTCTGGGGTCAATTCAATTTGCACTTGGTGAGTTTCCTCTCCCTCATGCACAATTATGGTGATGCAGTTTTTGTGGAAAGTCCTCAGGAACTCTGCACAGTGGAAGTTGTCCACCTTGTGGCTCAGTGCTTCCACATATTTCTGCAAATTGCATTGCTCAATGATCTGCCTCACTGCTCGTTCTTCAATGTTCATGTCTTCTAGGTTGAAGTTATTCCAGAATTTGAATCGATTGAAGGCTCATGTTTCCATCAAAAGCCCGTATTTTGCTTGTTCTTCCTTTGAAAAAGGCAGCTTGTCGGCCTTTTCTTGGCTTGCCATGATGGGTGCCTGTCATGAAGCCATATTCACCATTAGTGTTTTTCAGAATAATTACAAGCAATGAGAAACGATTGCATACTTGCCAAACTGAAATGTTTGAGTGCAAAAGTAGACTTTTTCCTCCCAATGGTCTATTGTTTTCACTTTTATTGACCTTTTCCTCAACCACAAGTTGTTTCATCCTACTCTTGCAATGTGTGCTTTTTCCTTTAAGTTGTCAATTAGCCTTAATTAAGGGTTTAGAGGTCAATTCTTGGAATTAAGTGCCCAGTGCTTAAAACTTAATGGCTCATATCTGAATCGATTAGAATTAGTGACATAGTCTCTTTTTATCAAAAGACGAGCCAAAAGACTACGTGAAGGCCTAACTTGTGCCCACCACATTACATTTGGAAGATTTTCATGTATTCTCCCTCATTTTTTTGAAAGCAACTTCACAAACATCGCAAACAAGGATGGATGAAGTTGAATCACCATCATAAACAGAGATGATTGGGTAGGATCAACACCACAAATGGAGATGACTGGGGTGGAATCAACATCTCAAAGGGAGACGACGGTGTCTGGATCATCATCAAAGAGATATAGGAGAGAGGCATATCACCTCCATGTTGAGTTGGATCATGAGCATGAGCCATTAAGTAAGAAAAACAAATTCTCTCTCATGTCTTCTACATCCAAAGAACTTTGTAGGTTGCAAGGAAAGTGGAATATAAATCTATGGACTGATGGGAAACTATATCCAAAAGATCATTTGCATAATTCCGTGCCTTTGTTCAAGGATATTACATCCTTAGTAAGCTTCATTAGAAATGGTTATAATGGTCTCTTAGGATACACTCAACACTTGGATGCCATTAGCAATGTACACAAGTTAGAAAGAGATTTGTTAGAGAAGAAGAATGCCTCTTTGAGGCAAACATTAGAGCAATGTAAGCACAGATTAGTGTAGAATAAGGAGACTATTTTAGAGTTGGAGAAACAAAGAGATCAATTGAGGCTTAAAGAAAAAATAGTTCCTTATGTGTTTGGTTTGATTCACCTTACCCTTTCCCCCTTGAAATGAGAAGAATCCTTCCGAGGATTAGAGGGTTAGAGGATGAAGGGCCTTCAACAAATCGTCTTAGTGTTCTACTTCTGCATGAGCCAGGCATAGAAATTCAGATTGTATTCTAAATTAGCATAGCCATCTAAATTGGAAGGGCAAATGCCTACATGCGTAATGTAAGTGAGGATGTCAAGTAAGAAGTCACTGGAGTCCAGTCGGTTAGCAACATGCAACTCCTCCTCAGTGAGGATGCAATATAAATAAGGATGTCCTGTAATGTGTTCTTCGAGGGGTCGATTACGGAGGGTGGTCAATACTCTATATGAAGTTGGGGCTACATAGGTGGGATCGTACTTGGATGCCTAGATAGGTGGGATCATACTTGATGCCTAGATTGCATGTCGTTGCTCAACGTTTGTCATTATTTGGCATCCGTCTAGCTCCCATTCTAGTTGTAGAGTGTGCCATTTCCGCAAAAAGAGGGAGTTGTTGTCAGCAAACTGTTGCAAGTTCTCAATTTCTTGGTTAGTGGCATTGATCGTGTTCTTACTATATGATGTAATGAGAGCCTATTTGATTGCTTGTTCCTTGGATAACTTGGTTGCAATCAACTCCTCAGCTACTTTGAAAGCTTTAACGAATATGAATTCTAACTCCTCCCAAGAGCAAGCTATAGGTTCTTGCAAGAGGCCTAAGTCTAGTAGATTGAAGCTTTTAGCCAATGTCATGAAAGTAGCATCCAAGCGTTGGAGGCAAGCAACCAAGTTGTCCCCAGTATTTTCAGCTAAATCCATGGCCAAGGTTAGAATTGATCATTGCTCATAAGAGGGTCTAAGAATGGCAGGTTCCTGCAGGAGCATGGCATAAAGCAGCAATATTCATGCAGTCATACCCCACAACAAAATGGAATTGCAGAAAGGAAAAACAGGCATATTGGAGAGGTATCTCGTGCCATGCTCAATGAAAAAGACTTGCCAGATTTTTATTGGGCTGAAGTAGTTGCTACAGCAGTCTACATAATGAACATGACTCCCATTGCAGCAATACATGGAATGACTCTAGAGGAGAGGTATACTGGTAGGAAACCAGATATTTCTCATTTGAAAATTTTCGGTTGCATTGCCTATGTACATGTGCCAGATGAGTTGAGATCCAAGTTGGATTCAAAAGCTGAGAAGTGCATCTTTATTGGTTACTCTCTGCAGCAAAAAGGGTATAGATGCTATAACCCTTCTACTCGTAAGTTTACAGTGAGCAGAGATGTTGTTTTTTATGAGATGAGTAGCTGGTATAAACCAGTTAAATGTGATTGATGATGTAGATGCACAAAATGGTAATCCTGCACAGAATTCACAGTAGCAGTCACAAAATATTAGTGGACCTGGAGCGTCCTCTAGCAGTGGTTCACATTCTTCGCCATGGACAGGCAGATTGAGATCAGGAGAATCTTCTCAAAGCAATGCAAATAGTGGTATGCAAGTATCACGAAAAGGAAAAGAGAAGGTTGATCAGCCCATGTTTGATGTGAATGCAGGTCACTCTTATGTGGATGGTGAATCCAGTGGCTCAGAACATAGCATTGATGATGAGTTGGGTATTCCTTCTATTGTTACACCTGGAGTAAGGAAGACCAGGGATGTTTTGAGAGCACCTGGGAGTGAACCTACTTTGCGCAGGTCTACGAGAGCTAGGTATCCTGTGGATAGGCTGAAATATGATGGATTTACAGCCATTCACTATGCATATATGGTCAAAGTGATACAAGAACCAGAACCCACTTCTTTTGAGCAAGCCATGGGAAAAGAAAAATGGGAGAAAGCCATGGATGAAGAAATGGATGCCTTGGAAGCAAATGCTACATGGGAATTGGTACCTTTGCCTAAAGGTAAAAATGCAATTGGCTGTAAGTGGGTTCATAAGGTGAAGCACAATGCAGATGGTTCTGTGAACAGATACAAGCCAAGATTAGTAGTCAAGGGGTATGCACAAACATATGGCATTGACTATGAAGAAACATTCAATCCGGTTGCAAGGATGGCAACCGTAAGAGCAGTCATTGCTATGGCTGCATCAAAGGGATGGTCTTTACATCAAATGGATGTAAAGAATGCCTTCTTGCATGGTGATTTGCAAGAAGAGGTCTATATGGAGCAGCCACCAGGTTATGTGCATGCTGTTCATCTTGAGTTTGTTTGCAGGTTGAAGAAAGCCTTGTATGGCTTGAAGCAAGCACCTAGAGCATGGTCTGACAAGATAGGACAATATCTTGTCACTATTGGATTTCAAATTTCCAAGGTAGATTTCTCACTTTATGTGAGAAAAACAGAGAAAGGTATTATGCTACTTGTCATTTATGTTGATGATTTGATTATGACAGGTGACAGTGATGAAGATATCCTTCATGTGAAAATGCTATTGAAGCAGAAGTTTGAGATGAAGGATTTGGGAGAGCTACGTTATTTCTTGGGCATTGAGGCGATTAGATTACCAAGTGGGATACAGCTCTTGCAAAGGCAGTATGGATTGGACATGCTGTCCAAATATGGGATGACAAGCTGTAAGCCTATTTCAGTTCCTTTGGAGCAGAATGTGAAGCTGAGCACATATGCAGGTGAGCTTCTAGAAGACCCTACTATGTATAGACGCATAGTAGGAAGTTTGATTTATATGACTATTACCACACCAGATTTGAGCTATGCTGTTGGATTGGTAAGTCAGTTTATGCAGGATCCAAGGAAACCACATTTGGATGCGGCTAGACGCATACTCAAGTATGTGAAGTCCACATTGCAGTATGGACTATTTTATGAGACTGGGGTTCAGATACAGTTGCATGGATACACTGATGCTGATTGGGCTGGTAGTATTTCTGATAGACGATCTACCAGTGGATATGTGTTCTCTTTTGGGAGTGCTGCAGTCACTTGGAGCAGCAAGAAACAGCCTACAGTTGCCTTGTCAAGCACAGAGGCTGAGTACAGGGGTGCAGCAATGGCTGCATGTGAGGTAGCTTGGTTGCATAAGCTACTTTATGATATGCATCAGTCTACAGATGGGCCAGTTGTCATTTATTGTGACAATATGAGTAGTATACACTTGGCAAATAACCCAGTCTATCATGCTAGAACAAAGCACATTGAGGTGCATTATCACTATGTGCGAGAGAGGGTTTTACTAGGTCTTATTGATCTAGTTTATGTCAGCACAGAGGATTAGGTAGCTAACATATTCACGAAGGCATTGGGCAAAGAGAAGCTGCACAAGTTCAGAGACCTGCTTGGTGTGCAGGAATTGGGATTGAGCTCGAGGGGGAGTGTTGAGATATCGAGCTCCACTCGTGATACGCCAGGGTGACCATTGTGTATTTATGTCACCGACTTGTCAGTTGCAGACGCGGTTGGTACACCGCCCATGAATAATAGCTACATGACAGCTATCCTTATCTACTCTAGTTCGTGGCTCAGTTAGTATGCCACCTTAGTTAGTTGAGTTTGGTTTGAGACCCATATATAGGGTTCTTCTATTTCTTTGTACGAGAGTTCTTTTGGCTTACACAACTAAGAAGAGGAAAACTGTTTTCAGCCTCCACCCTTGTGTGTATTCCCCCATTGTGCAAGCAAGAAAGCTACAAGTGAGACTCCTTCCTTCTCTCCCACAATCTTGACAAAGATTCTAGTGTGTATCAATTACAAGAAGGTAAACGTAGCTACAAAAAGAGATAATTACACATTGCCATACACAGAGCACATGCTTGAGAGAGTAGATGGCAAGGAGGCCTACAATTTTTTGGGCAGTTTCTCTGGGTACAATCAGGTGCAAGTGCACCCTAACAATAGGCATGAGATGGTATTCGCCACTGAATGGGGAGTCTTTGTCTACATAGTCATGCCTTTTGGATTGACTAATGCACCAGCCACTTTCCAACAACCGATGTATACAATATTCAAAGACATACTGAGGAAGGAGTTAGAAGTCTTCGTGGATGACTTGTGCGTTCACTCTGCTTGGCGAGAACACTTAGGCAAGTCGGTCTTTGAATGATGTTGGCTATACCGCCTCTCATTGAACCCCTTGAAATGCCAGTTCTGGGTGAAGCATGGATGTATCCTAGTACACATGGTGTCAAAGAATGGCATTGCTACAGATTCCTCCAAGATCAAGGTCATTGTCAATCTTCCACCCCTAGCTGATTACAAGGGTGTTCTGTGCTTCTTAGGATATACTAGGTACTATCGACGGTTTGTGTTAAACTATGCATTGATTGCTAGACCTCTATACAAGATATTGATTGTATTTGAATGGACTGCAGAATGCCAACGCATATATGAGAAACTAAAAAAGACTCTAACCACCGCATTGATACTATGGGCCCTAGGTTGGACACTCATGTTCCACGTGTACATCGACGCTTCGAAATTCGCACTAGGAGTTGTGCTATGCCAACCTGGTGAACACAATCTAGACTACCCAATGAACTTTGCTAACAGAAAACTCACTGAGACCGAAATAAATTACTCAACAATGGAGAGAGAGGGCTTGGCCATGGTGTTTTCCATAAAGAAATTTTGTCATTATCTTCTGGCTACACCTTTCACTTTCTTTGTTGACCATCAAGCCTTGTTGTATCTGGTTAACAAACCATGAGCTATAGGATGCATTGCTAGATGGCTTCTTCTGCTCTTGGAGTTTGATTTCTCGGTAGATGGCTTCTTCTGCTCTTGCTAGCTAGACAAGGCATTGGAGAAGAAATGCTAGATGTGCATCTATTCCGCTTATCCAATGAAAAAGAATTGTTTAAAGCTGACATGATGCCATATTGGGCGACGACATAGTTCAAGTGCTTGAACACAGACTATTGAAATGACCGATAAAAAAGGCCCGACTTAGGCATCTTATCCTAAAAATCCAACCCTATCAGTTGATAGCTGACCAACTTTACAGGTTGGGATAAGATTGGTTACTGCACAGATGTGTGTGTGAACATGAGATGCATGATGTGCTGACAGAAGCACACGACGGAATAGCAGGAGGACATTTTAGCGAAGATGCGATAGCTTGTAAAGTGTTGGAGTCCCAGCTGTGGTGGCCTACCCTTTTCCAAGATACAATACGCTTTATGAAGCACTGTGATGAGTGCCAAAGGACCAAAGTTCCTATTCGTAAGGATCACATGGAGCTAGCCCCAATTATCACACAACAACCCTTTGAGAAATGGGGGATTGATTTCATCGGACCCATTAATCTTGCGGCACAGTATTCACAAGCCAAATACATTATTGTGGCTACCGATTATCTGACAAAATGGGCAGAAGCATGAGTTACGAGAAAGAATGACGCTCACACCACTGCTAAGTTTCTATGGGTGCAAGTGATCTCACGATTCGGCTGCCCCATCAAACTAGTTAGCGACCAAGGCACCCACTTCATCAATGAAGTAATAGCTCACCTCCTATCCCCCTTCCTAATCATCCATCAAAAATCCTCACCTTATTACCCACATGCAAACAGTCAACCCGAATCAACAAATAAAATCCTAATAAACATCCTAACTAAGGCCGTCTTTGCTTCACGCAGTGATTGGGATAACAAGCTGATAGTGGCCTTATGGGCCTACCACACAGCTTACAAGACGGAGTAGGATAGACCCCCTTTAGATTGACATATGGTACAGAGGCAATCCTTCCCTTGGAATTCTTCGTACCAAGCCTCAAGATCGCCCTTCGAGAAAGATGGGATGGGAAGGGGGCATGGATAGAATGCCTAATCAAACTCAAATGCTTAATGAAAACCCGGATTCTAGCCACCCAAGCACTAATATGTGAAAAGGCAAGATGCAAAAGCTGGTTTGACAGGTATGTCAAGTTGTACTCAGTCAAAGGACATAAGAAAAAATTGAAGTTTTGAGGGCTAGGACCTTTTAATGTTTGAGGCCTATGCCATTGAAGTTTTGAGAGCTAGGACTCAAAACCCTAGAGGGTGAGGGCATAGGCTTCTTCAATGGCAACTGCATAAAGAAGTACTTTCCTCCCACACACCCATTGCATGAGCCCCAATGCTAGCACCCCATGTCAGCATGTGAGCAACTGCTCTCACTGAGATGGATAGTGAGGATGAGAAAGCAGTAGAACCAGCCTACCTCAACATAACGATCAGCGCTAAGGACGCATGCACCATCAATGCATTGATTGATGAGGGAGATAATTTTAATATCTTAACCCATGAGCATTGGACCCAAATTGGCAAACTGCAATTGCAGTCCACTAATGCTAATCTCACCCCTTATGGAGGCCAACCCTACAAACTTCTAGGAAAGTGCAAGGTTGCAGTTTCTATCGAGTCTGAGAGCATGCCGATAATTTTTTATGTGTTGCCCAACACTAAGGATGCAGGCACAGAATCGTTGTTAGGATGAACTTTCAAGAAGCAAGCTCATTGCAATGTCAACTACGAGTCACGGCGCATCCACCTAGCCGTGGGTAACATCCGCATAGTTATAGCTTTCAGCAAGGGTGGTGTGACTCCTTCTAAGTCCACAAAGCCACCAGTAGAGAAATCCACCGCCAAGTCTCAAGAGGGGGGTCATGACTTGTCACAAACTACCCACCCTCGAGGCCAGCAACCCACTAGAATCAACACTGAAGCCCATGAACCCCAGTTCAAATGGGTACCTAAATAGGGAGCGCCACCTAGGAATAGAAACCCACAGCCTCGCCAGGCTAACCATCTGCACCCAAAATCTAGGAAGCCAAGGCCAAAGCATAAACATCAAGTTGTGATGGGTCCCCAAGACCTTATTGCAAGCACAAGGCTACTGTGCAGCTAACACCTATATTTGTTGGCTACCTAAAGCCCAAACATCCAAAGGCACTTCTCACATGCCATCTTCAAGCTTGACCACACAAAATGTCTTGTTAGAACCACTCAAACCACAAGAGAATCAAGCCACTAAATCTATGGAACCTCAAAAGCCTAGCTTAGTAGGGCATAAGCCAATATATCACCCAAAACCACAACCTATTAGTAAGTGATTGATCACATCTAGTCCCGGTGATGCCCCTCCTAAACTCTCATATGCACCGAGTAGCACATCAACCGTAGCCACAACTGCGCCCACCATCAAACATAAGACCAAGCTACAACCTCATGAGAAAACCAAGCAACAAACATTAGCTACTGACCTCTCTAGCGCTGTCAAACATATGCCCAAAAACTTCACTTTTCTTTTTCATAAAATACACCCAAACTTTTCTGCTATAGTCATCAATAAAACTAACAAAATAATGACAGCCTCCAAGAGATGCAGCTTTAGTTGTCCACATATCAGAGTGGATTAATTCCAATGGCTTCTTACTCTCTTGAACATGTCTAGGAAATGGTTTCCTTGCCTGTTTTCCAAACTGACAGGCTTCACATACCTTATGCATTTCTACAACCTTGAATTTCGGCAAACCTGCAACAATATTTTGGGCCTGCATTGATTTAAGTCGCTGTACATTAACATGACCAATTTCGTTTATGCCAGATATCAATATCTGCAACTACACCAGTCCCATGTGCAAACATTGCTGCACTCAATTCAGACATGTCTGCATCCAATGTAAACATTCTGCCCTTCTTCTTTCCTTTTGCTATCAAGCGACCTTTATTTTTCATATCCTCAACAAAGCATCCATGAGGATTAAATCTGACCTGCAAGCCCTGCTCAACCATTTGACCAACAGAAACCAGATTCTTGGTGATATTGGGAACATGAAATACATCGGACAGGTATTTCTTTTTCCCATCCTGCATAGACAAAGGAATTTTTCCAATCTGCACAATAGGATGTGCAGTATCATCACCGGTCTCCACAAATCCTGGTTTTTCTATTTTCCTTGCATCCTCCATCCATTCTGCATGACCTGTCATGTGGTTTGATGCACTTGAGTCAACATACCATACATCATTGCTTTCTTTTGCACTTGTCACAGAATTGTTCATGTGCTGCACCATAAACAAGTGCTCATTTCTGTCATCACCCTGTCTACTAGAAGATGCATAATTTCCTTGTTGCAGTTTTCCATTCATGATGTCATTCTGCTTTTTATAGCAGTCTTTAGCCATATGACCCATTTTACCACAGTAGTAGCATTCAACATTACTGTTTGCATTTTGGCCTCTTTGCCATCCACCACGACCTCTTTAGCTCCCCCTGCCTCTAGAGTTACCACGTCCTCCTCCATAGGACTGGTTTTCTTGAGTTTGCTACATATTCTGATTTCTACCACGGCCTCCAAATCGGCCTCCTCTACCTCTGCCTCTACCTCTTCCAGCATTTGAGTAGAAGACAGCTTCTTTTGAAGTTCAACCTGAAGAAGATGCACCACCATTTCTTTGCTCCTTAGAAATTAGAAGAGCAATCAGCTCCTCAAAATCAGGAAATCTTTCACGAACTGAAATGGATGTCCGAAACTGTGCATAATCCTTTCCTAGACCATTCAAGGTCACAGAAACTAAATCATCATCTTCCACTGGCGACCCAATGGAAGCAAGTACATCTGCAATCTTCTTCACCTTCATGTGGTAGTCATTGATGCTCATATTTTCTCTTTGCACATTATGAAACTCTTGCTTGAGCTGCATTTTCCTAGCTTGCGTATTTGTGATATACATTTTTGACAAAGTATCCCATGCCTCCTTTGGCGTACTTGCATCCTGAATATGCACAATCATAGAGTCTGAAATGCTGATAGACAGCCAATACATAACTTTCCTGGCTCTCTCATGCCATGCTTTAAATGCCTGCATTTGCTGTTGATTGGGAACATCAGGAAGAACTGGTTCTTCTTCATTTCCTGCAACAAATTCCCAATATCCTTTTCCCATGAGGAAATTCGTCATTCTAAACTTCCATGCTTGGAAGTTGTTCTTGTCAAGCTTTTCAGTGACAATCTGTGAAAGAGAATCATACGCCATTATAGAACACTGCAAAAAATTCTGTCACTGCAAAAAACACAGCTTCACCCTCACAAGGGCAAATCTGCAAAATTGGCGAAAGTGGTATTTGACCACACAGTCACTTCCTAGTGACGATTTTGCATAAACAGGAACCAAGGATGATTCTATAACTCCCAATGTCTCTGCACATAAGCATACGATGCAATTTCTACAGTAACTTTTCACCGACCTGTAGAACAGTGGCTGCATAGCATAAAACTGGGCCTTTTCCTGAGTGTATGCAGAAAACTTCCGCCTCCAAAACAGGCCCCGAAATGGCCTCAAATCAAAAAAACAAGGTCGCCAAGGGCTAAAGCCCTTACCCGCAGCATATACTGCCCTCTTGCTTCACCGCGAAGGGCATCTTAACCTGAGACAATGCACTCCTGCACTTTTCGGCTGTGCTACCTGCAGAGATCTGCTCCCAAAACAGAAAATGAAAGCGACACTGCTCCTCTTACCAGAACACCGCGAGCTTGGCTTGCTTTCTTGAGCTCCTTACCACAAACAAGGCTCTGATACCATGTCAAGATTGTGGGAGAGAAGGAAGGGGTCTCACTTGTAGCTTTCTTGCATGCACAATGGGGGAATACACACAAGGGTGGAGGCTGAAAACAGTTTTCCTCTTCTTAGTTGTGTAAGCCAAAAGAACTCTCGTACAAAGAAATAGAAGAACCCTATATATGGGTCTCAAACCAAACTCAACTAACTAAGGTGGCATACTAATTGAGCCACGAACTAGAGTAGATAAAGATAGCTGTCATGTAGCTATTATTCATGGGCGGTGTACCAACCGCGTCTGCAATTGACAAGTCGGTGACATAAATACACAACGGTCACCCTGGCGTATCACGAGTGGAGCTTGATATCTCAACAATCTTTCCATTTCTCTTTAGGATGATGACTATGGGTGAGACCCAATCCATGTGTTCAATTTCATATATGAATCCCACTCTCATCAGTTTGTCAATTTCTTCCTTAATAGCGTGAGCGTGCTTTGGATTCATGGGATATGGTTGCTGCTTGGCATGCATTGTGTCAGGTGTCATGGGTATGTTGTGAGTCACTGCACTCGGGTCTATCCCTTTAAGTTCTTTTAGGGATCAAGCAAAGACGTCTATATACTCTTGCAAGAGAGTTACGAGGCTTGCTTTGTCTTGCTCAGCCAAGTCATCCGCTATAAAGACAGGTTGTGGGGTCTCCCCTTTCTTAACTAAATTGACCTCTTTGACCTTGGTGAATCCCTCGATTGGTTTGCTTGCTTGCCCCTATCGTTTGGCTCCTAGCAAGATCACCACCCTATCTCCATTTCTAAACCTTGTGAATCATTTTGGTAATCGTAGGTGGATTGGTACATCCCCCTTAGTACGTCTAGTCTTGGGAAGCCGAGGTATTTTTGGGTCACTATCTGAGTTGACTTCCGATTTAGAATTGAACTTTGCATCTTCACTATAAGAGGGGCTCTCTCCTGGTGGTCGTAGCTCAGAAGGTGAGTCCGTTTGCAGCAGTGGTGTGCCACTTGGTTGGGCTAGGCCTGCCTGCTCGTAGTCGATTGTACCTGTGTACTCCAACTAAGTTTGATCACAATCCTTATGTGAGATTGCCTTCTCCACTCTAAGTGCGCTCCGCTTGTGCAGTCTGGGGTTTACTTATATTTGTTTGATTATATACCCCCCAGTGTCGTACTCTAGGGTATTGATTTTTCTTTCGCTCTCATCACTGAAAGAACAACAGTCCTCATATTTGTCATCGGAGCTGTCTTTGTCCAGTCGCTCTTGATTCTCCTAGTTCTGACAATTCCCTTCTTGTTGGTCA
Organism: Lygodium microphyllum; assembly: GCF_053477565.2. NCBI lineage: Eukaryota > Viridiplantae > Streptophyta > Polypodiopsida > Schizaeales > Lygodiaceae > Lygodium > Lygodium microphyllum. The sequence continues at coordinate 38,484,083 of NC_141141.1, forward strand.
AGGAGTAAGGCCCAATTGTACTTCAAGTTCGAATCGTGTACCTTGGACCATCGCCATTCAGGCTCACCCAAGAGATCTTGGAGTGGCTTAAGGTTCACCGCTAGATTGCCAGCCAACTTGTTGGTTAAGTATCCTAGGATCTCCTAGAGCTCACGTCTATTGTTTGGGATTCAGAATGCAACATGAATGGGTCTTCCATGTATACTCCCAGTCATCATGTAGACTCTGGCACTGAAGGTGTGTCCTTGAACTTATCAATTGCCTTGATGGCTTGTTCGTACTTCTCAGTATCTGAGAACGGTAGGTCGATGGTAGCAAGAACGTGCATCCAGTCTCACTTCTCCTTAGGGCACGGGATATACTTGGCAAGAGCCCCATAGGATCCCATAGTCTATCCATCGCCCTTTAGCATGGTGGAGATGGCATCGAGGTCAATTGGTGTAGTCTTCCACATGTCCATCTCTACTCTCATGGCTTCTATTCAATTTCCTAAGAAGATAAGACTGTTGCCCCAGTCTTCTACGACTCTTGTGTTGTGCATCCAGGGTCGGCCTAGCAGGATGTTGTAGTCCACTCCCTTCGTGACTATGAAGTCAACAGAGAATTGGATCCCTGCGATCTTTACTGGTCAATTTTTCAACACTCCAAATGGCTTCACCTTCATTCCATTTGCCAGTGTGACATTAAACCTAGTACTCTCGACCGGTGGGTTACCACAAGTTTGGAGTACTGCATGGCTTAGCACGCTCACTCCTGCCCCTGTGTCCATGATACCCTTTCTAGTGACATCCCCTAGTGCTAAGACTGCGTGCATTTCCATGCCTTCCCAAAAGACATTGACGTGCAAGGATTTGGGCATAGTGTTAGGCTCAATATTTGAGTTTTTGCATCATGATCAGGCAAGTCCGTGGCAATTGGCTCATTCGGTTCTTCAACCCACTGCTTAAGCTCTTGCCATAGCGTTGGGTGCTGCCTAAGCACATAGTTACCGAGGTGGTCATCAGTGTATTGAGGAGGTTGCTAATCACTATTCTCTCTTCTAGGTCTGTGGTTCTTGGCCAATGGCCTTGATTATTTTGCTAGCCTGAAGCATTTAGACCTTGTTCAGGTGGCCCAACTTGCGAGTCCATCGCCTCCCTTGATTTTGGTTGTGGGAGAGAAATTGGGGTGCCCATGCTTGAGAGATCGTTGATCTCGTCCTCCAGTATGGGCTCATCGTCCTTTAGGTGCTCCTAGGCTTCCCTCACCCATTCTTTCACCTTCTTGATGGCTTCAAGTTGGCACTTCAGGTTGGACCTTAGCACTTCCCTTTTCAACCATCTAAGGTGTCGACGTCCCTTCTTCTATGTCAATGACTTTCCCTCCAGCTGGCAGTGTCATGGCACTTTCAATTTTGAGGGTGACCTTGGTGTCTGGTTTCTTCCTCCTTTGTCTCTGACTCTTCTTTCCAACTAAGGTTGCGTCAAGGTTGTTAATCCCTGGCAAATGATATGTCAGCCTTCTTTGTTTGCGTATGGGTCATGACATGCAATGGGATAGGTGTGGCCTCCCCATTCGCGAGTGTCTCGACACCGAACAACCCCAATGGTACCGATGGCTCAATTGCCAAACTAGAGGATGGCCTCCACCTAGGGCAATTAACAAAGAGATGGATGATTCTACACTAAGTGCATCTCAGGTCAGCCTTATCTCTATTTGCTTGCTCCCTCTCAGGGCAACGTGAAGAAATGTGTCCTAGGTGACCACAACTCCAACACACAATTAGTTATTGGGTTTGCCCTCCTAGGCCTCTGCCTCTCCCTCTACCCAACGCCATCACCGGTACTGGTTGATAGTCCATGAGGACAACATTGCCTTCCTCATCGTATGACACGTACGGGTTTACATAAGGCTCATCATTGCTAGGCTTGTTCACATAGTGAATTGGAGTGTCACTCGGTGGATGGGTCACGTAGGGTCCATGCAGTCTAGGGATACCTATGGGATTGATTTCCATCCTAGGAATGGTTGGTTTAGCATCATTTGGTGTTCTCTGGTTGGTCCTACTTTTGGGGATTTGATCTCCCTTCTATGTCTTTGGGTCTTCTCTTACTGATGGGTTCCTTCAAGTTCTTAAGTCCAGGTGTATTCCTTGTTACTTACAACCATTCCTCAACTTTTCTTAATTGTGCTTCGAGTAATGGAAATCAGAGTGAGTGAAAAAATAAAGTGTGTGTAGCTCCGACACTCTTGTCTAGGGTTGGCTTGACAGGGTCATCTATTCAGTTCTTAACTGTTCTTGTCGGCTTCCAGGGTTTTTTGCTGGGCTATCTCATTTGGCTCCAGTCCGGGTCGAGTTGGGGTCTTATACTACCTCACATGCTACAATAACAGCACCTCTATACTTAGCCTCTATACTCGACAAAGCAACTGTAAATTGCTTTTTGCTGCTCCAAGTAATTGCTACTTGTTACCAAGAGAGAACATGCATCTGCTGGTAGATCTTCTATCAGACATACTACCAGCCCAATCTGCATCTGTATATCCAAATACCTGTACATTTATACCTGCCTTATAGAAAAGTCCACAATGTAATGTGGACTTCACATACCTCAATATGCATCTGACTGCATCCAAATGTGGCTTTCTAGGTACTTGCATAAACTGACTCACAAGACCAACAACGTAACTCAAGTCTGGCCTTGTAATGGTCATGTAGATCAAACTCCCCACTATCCTCCTGAACATAGTAGGTCTTCTATCTCATCCCCAACATCAGCACTCAACTTTACATTCTACTCCAACGCGACTGAAAGTGGTTTGCATGCTATCATACCATACTTGGACAACATATCCAAGCCATACTGTCTTTGGGACAGCCATATACCATCATCACATCTGATCACCTCAATGCCAAGGAAGTACCTTAGCTCACGTAAATCCTTCATCTCAAACTTCTTCTTCAAAAAGTCCTTGACCTCACCAATCCCACTATCATTATCACCTGTAATAATCAAGTCATCCACATAGATGACTATGATGACCAAACCTGCATCTCCCTTTCTCACATAAAGTGAGTGATCAGCATCAGAAATATAAAATCCAATATTGACAAGATACTCTCTGATCTTGTCAGACCATGCTCTAGGTGCTTGCTTGAGCCCATAGAGTGCCTTCTTCAACCTGCACACATACGTGGGATGCTCTAAATCTTCATAACCTGCTGGCTGATCCATATACACTTCTTCCTGCAAATCACCATGTAAGAAGGAATTCTTCAACCTCCAATCTTTGGCTACTACCAAAGCAATCACACATCTAACAGTTGCCATCCTAGCAACTGGACTGAAGGTTTCTTCATAATCTATGCCATATGTCTGGGCATAGCCTTTTGCAACTAGCCTAGCTTTGTACCTACTAATAGAACCATATGCATTGTGCTTAATCTTATAAACCCACTTACATCCAATAGCTTTCTTGCCCTTCGGCAATGATACTAGATCCCAAGTCTTATTGGCCTCTAATGCAGCCATCTTCTCATCCATTGTTGCATCCCAATGAGTATGACCAATAGCATCCTCAAAACAAGTGGGCTCAACATCCTCAACTAGCGTCACCATATAAGCATAATGGTGAGCTACATAATCTTCAAAACCAAATCTTTTAATAGGGTATCTGACCCTACTAGATCTGCGTACCACTAGATCACTCAATGGAGCCTTTACATTATTATGAGCTCTCTGTACACCTGGTGTCCTGACAGAAGGAATACCAAGCTCATCATCCAAGCTCTCTGAGCCACTAGAGTCTCCATCAAGAACTGCATCAATGCCATCTGATACTTTATTCTTTCCTTTTTCTTTACCTGTAGTGCTACTAGATGCACCTGAAGATGTAGAGCTACTCCTTAATCTCCCCGACCAAGGACTACCAGATGATGTCTCTGGTCCACTAAGAGTCTGTGATTCTTACTTTTCAGCCTACACATGAGTGTCATGATCATCATCATCATCCAATGCATCACCACTAGATGTATACCAACTGCTCATTTTATCAAAGATGACATCCCTGCTCACTCTGAACTTATATGTGATAGGGTTATAATAGCGATACCCTTTCTTCTCTAAAGAGTATCCAATAAAGACACATTTTTTTGCCTTTGGATCAAGCTTCTTCCGTAGCTCATCTGGCACATGAACATATGCAACACAACCAAATACCTTCAAGTGCGATACATCAAGCTTCTTGCCAGTAAAGCATTCTTCAGGAGTCATCCCATGAACTACAACTATGGGAGTTCTGTTCATAATATAAATAGCAGTATGAATAGCCTCAGACCAAAAATGCTTAGGCATATTCTTTTCAGCCATCAAGGCACGTGCAACTTCTGCAATATGTCTATTTCCTTTCTGCAACCCCATTTTGTTTTGGGGTACACTTGCATGTGAACTATCTCTTTATCCCATGAGACCTCAGAAAATCACTGAACTCATTCGAGAGGTACTCTCCCCCTCCATCTAATCTCAAGCACTTTACTTTCAAGCCTGTTTCTCTTTCAACTGCAGCCTTGAAAGTTCTAAAGTGCTCAAACGCTTCATTCTTTTCCTTCATAAAATATACCCACAGCTTTCTAAAACAATCATCAATGAATGTGGCAAAGTATGAACTGCCTCCAAGAGATACATTTTGTGTAGGCCCCCAAATATCTGTATGCACAACATCAAGGATATTTCTGGTTACATCTCTGTCATGTGAAAAGGGTTGTCTTGTCTACTTACCAAACTGACATGCTTCGCATACCTTATGAAATTCTGCAATTCTAAATGTAGGCAAACCTGTAACCAACCCTTTGGACTGCATTAATTTCAGCCTTTGTACATTTGCATGTCCAATGCGTTTGTGCCAAATTTCAATATCTGCAACAACACCTTTTCCTTTAGTATACATAGCATCATTCATAGTAGGAATTCCAGCATCCAGAGTAAACATACGTCCAACTCTACTTCCCTTTGCAACCAACCTGCACTTGTCATTGAAGTCTTCTACAAAGCAGCCCTTTGCATTAAATCTAACTTGTAGCCCTTGCTCTACCATCTGACCGACTGACACTAAGTTCTTTGTAATAGATGGTACATGTAATACATCTGAAAGACTCTTTGTCTTACCATCATGCAAGGACAAGGGAACTTTTCCAATGTGTGAAATTGGGTGGCATGAATCATCACCTGTCTGCACATAACCTGCATTTTGCAAATTTTGCATCTCTCCAAACCATTCTGTATGGCTGGTCATATGATTGGATGCACCTGAATCAAAATACCAAACATCCTCATATGTTCTCTTTCCTGTAACAGCATTCAGCATATGTTGCATAACAAACAGATGTTTGTTTTTGTCTTCATTCTGTTGTGAAGACGATGCATAGTTTCCTTGCTGCAACTTACCACTATGAATATCATCTTTCTTAACATAACATTGGGCTGCAATATGACCTATTTTTCCACAGTAGTGACACACAATACCAGAGTTGTTAGAACCTCTATTCTACCATCAACCTCTTCCTCTAAAGCTCCCCCTGCCTCTAAAGTTACCACGATCTCCTAAAACCTGCATATCGCCAAATTGCTGATTCAATCTATTTTAATGGTTGTCACTACCACATGTCCTGTACCACGGCCTCTTGAAGAGGACCTACCACATCCCCTTCCTGAACTGGAGTAGAAATCTTGGACCTGTTTACCACTTTTTTTAGATGTCTCACTCTGTATGTTGATCTTTTCAGTGATCATAAGGGAGACCAACTCATCGAAATCTGGAAATGGCTTTCTGACATATACGGAAGTTACAAAAGACTTCCAAGCCTTTTCATTGTTAAGTCCACCCAAGGTAGACGACACCAAATCATCATCATCGGGCATTGCATCAATCGCTGCTCCTTCAGTGCATACTCATTGATAGACATCTTCCCTTTCTTCAATGTATTCAACTCTTGCTTGAGTTGAATCTTTCGTGCCTTTGTATTTATGAAAAACATACTTTCAAGTATGGTCCAAGCTGCATATGAATTCTCTGCATTTCTAATATGTCCCAGTATATTATTGTCAATTACTGCAGACAACCAATATATGACCTTTTTGTCTTTTGCATTCCATTCCTTACGTGCCTTTGTCTCTTCTATAGTTGGAGGATCACTCACCTCCAGCTCCTTTTCTTCACCTGAAACAAACTCATAGAGGCCTTTTCCAATAAGGAAGTTCGTGACATGGAACTTCCATGAAGGGTAGTTGTTCTTGTCGAGCTTCTCAATGATAGGGTTTCCACTGTTCTCTGCCATTATCACAAAACTAATACCAAACAACAAGCAAATCTTCTGCAACCCTCAACCTGTAGTGCACAGCAATACACCAGACAGCCTTTTTCATTGTCTACTCAACAATACATGCAATCTGCAACAACAGTTTACAGATAAACCTTGTGTTTATTCGCTGGTAAACACCTTTAAACTTACAGATCTGAAATCTGTAACCTGTGCACCTATATACAACAGACACAGCTAAAATTGCAGGATACCTCGAATTGCTATCTGCAACCTTGCAAGTCTAAAACGGGGCCTAAAATCTCAATACAATCTGAGATTTTTGCTCTGCCCTACTTTCGGTGCCTCCACAGGCACTGTCTAAGAGAAAAAGTAGAGAATGGAAGAGCTTCTTACCCGTTGCTTGCTTGCTCGAATCCTTGGCTCCTCTCCTTTGCTTTAGCTTTCAAAACCAGCCTCAATTAGTGGTGCAACTCTGATACCATGTCAAGAATCACGTGGTGGGGGGACTTGCTCAAGATGTGTGCCGAGAACACACACAATGCACAAGGAGAAGCTCACTTAAGAGACAAGAAGAGAGATGGAGGCCAAAACGTTTTCTTGCTGGTTCTTCTTCTTCTTCCACACACTTTACAATGTACACAAAGTATAGATAAGATACAACATAAAGGAAAGTGGCCTACTAAGTCAAATAATGCATAACCGACTACACTAGTTGCGCTATAACTATGCCAGTTGTAAATAGGTGTAACAACCTGAATATAATAAGTAATGAGTCAATGGCCATGTGAGAGTCATAATGACCACCAACATGCTAAGTGTAGACGTGTGGACCCATCTAACCAGGCGGTCCATCACTAATGTCCGCATGTGTTGAGCTTGTCATCTCAACACAGAGGACTGCCCAGTATACCCAAAGAGGTGTCATCTACTACATTCTTCCTTTACATTCCTTTGCTACTTGTATCTCCTACAGGATGGGAATGACTTGCAAGGGACTTCGCAAGCACTACACATTGGTGACAAGAGACAACTTGCTATTACTGATAGAGAGGTTGAAGAGGTAGAGGAGATTGTATCCTTTGATGTAGAGGAGGAGAGAGCAAAGGCTACTCAGCAAATGTAAAGTTTTGATAGATCCCTAATTACTATTTTTGCCAACCTAGAGAATGCACTACCACTCTATTTATATGCCAAGGAAAGAGTCATGCCTACCTAGATTTACAATGTCTAATGACCAAGACTATGTGTTGCTAGCCAACACTATGAGCACTAGATATCCGTGAGGGTTACAATCTCATTATGTTTGTCCATTTTAGTAAGGCCAGCTCAGGGTGGATAGTGGATGACATAGATTTGCATCTCTTGGTTGACACTGTAGTCAAAGATGCAAAATGGATGTCGAGCAAGGATATCCTTGAAAGGCTTGAAGTGGGGACCAAGGCCTATGAGCACTAGCAATGGCCGACTAAAGAGGAAATACTGGAAATAATGCAAATGCTTGACATAGCAAACATGGGATAGTATGAAACATGAGTACCATAAAAATCTATGGGTGGCACAATCTCTTTGTGGACATCATGTTTGCTTGAAAGTGATGAAAATCAATGGATATTTAGTCTATGTGCTCTTCTTATTCTTGGTCTACAATGGTTCTTTGCTTCTTTTCTAAGAATGTATGTTTGCAAGCAAGTGCTAGTTGATAGCAATGGCTTCCTTATGCGGGTAGGGGGTTCAAGGACATTGGCTACCAACATTTCCAAGACAACAAGCCACAAAAAAGATGTGGCTCTCTCACAATACATTGGCAAATTGGATCATACAAAGATACATATGCGTAAACACACTTTTAAGGGGTGTATTATAGAGAAAGATTGTATATTGATCTGAATAAATGACTTTATAGTTACAAATTATAATTTCTCACAGTGAGTATTCTTTGGACAATGCAAGGCTCCCCATTTTTGCGCTTAAGGTGCTGGCCAAGTTTTGTGGAGGATATGCCCTTTTCGGTGAATGCTAAGAACATAATTCCAATAGAGAAGCAACATGCATTGTAGGTGTTTGGTATTGGATATGGATGCCAATATTTGAGGACCCCTTACTATGTATCATACACTACTGATGCCATTGCAACCGAGGGTCCTGCACAGTATCATTATGCAATATGAGAATTCTTGTGGTGGACAAAGTGCAAGGTTCCTATAAAACCTACCTCTCCAGGAGTGTTGGCTATAGTCACAACCTCCAATGGAACCAACACCACTTATATAGCTACCAATCTTGAGGGATGAGGGTGACGAGGACAAGGAAATGATCCCATGTAGTGAGGAATGAATGCTTTCTTATCCTCTCCTTGAGCCCCATCTCTGGCCTTGTCTCTCCCTAGAGACCAGCCATTGTAAAAAGTTATTTCATTTGCACATGAGTTATTGTATACTTCTTGTCTCTCTTTTTTATCTTTTTAATGTAAGATTAATGCTTGATTTTTGGCACATTCTTTTTTCTTCTTCTAACCTTGTTCTATGCCAAATTAATCTATAAACCCACTAGAAAACTTCTAGTAGGTTGTTTGCCTTTTGTACACTACTACCATGTCTTGTATGCCTAAAGTATCTGATTCTTGCTTGGTAATGCAAATTCTCTATTACTTGGGTAGACCAAATCAACAAACTCCCATATTGCCTCACAAACCAAGTACTGTAACTATAAGTAATATGTTGTGCGTAAAAAAAGGGATGGAATAAATGAAGTTTGAAAAAACTCAAGTGCTATCTACTTGATTGTGAGTTCATTCCAATCAATTATCTATGACATTTACTTACTGTCTACCTTGAATGAAGTGAGTTGGATTGTTGGGCCTCTCTTTTCCTTCAAAGGGTTGACACCAAAGGCTCCATATCGCTTTGGCAGTAATCCCTTTTGTAGGTGTATTTAAATCTACAACCATGTGCCGCTCCACTTTATATTTTACAAACCCTTCAACACTTAGTTTCTCCCCTAATTGTTAAGTACTTATCACCTCGGGTATAGAAGTTCGTCAAAACACCTAGTTTAACACACCAAAATCTTCCATGTCAACATGAAATGCTCCCAACCGTCAAATGACTTGCTTTGATTACATGCTAAAGTGCACTAAGTCCTCCGAGCCCTCACTCACCTTGGTACATGTTTGAAGAGTCCTATTCATCAAGGTGATAGAAACTCTCTCCATTTTCTTGCCCTTTACAATCTTAATTTCATCCAACTTGATGACAAAAATGGCAATCCTATTTGCATTTGTATTTTCATTCACTAGCATGTAAAACTTGATCATTGCTCTTTGCAACATCCTCAAGTTAAAGAATATGTTGTTACAATTGTCATAGTTTAGCACTATCTTCTTTTCAAGATATATGTTTATGATGTAAAAGGGCTCGTCAAGGACTTCCAAGAATCACCGATTGATGTTGCGTCTTATTTGTTGAATTGAAGATGGCTCTGGAAGCAAAGACCCCTTGACCCTTTTCTTCTTCAATGTCTCTTACATAACTTTGAAGAGTTGGGTGTAGCTTTGTGTCTACTAATCCCCACCCTATCTAGGGTGCTTTGGATGTCCTCTTTGTCTAGGTAAGACCCTTACATGAAATTTTCAACACACTTCTCCTTGGCTTTCTAAAACCTCTCCTCAGTCACAACATGCTTCTTACATATTTGGGAGAAATAATGTTGATATAAGTTCATGCTTCTTTCTCCACGTTCCTTGTTACTTTGTCCAAATGGAGAATGACCCTATTGGTTACAACAACCACATTAAGAAAGGGAATAAAAATTATAACAAATCATAGTCATCTTTTAGACTCTGATACGAAATCAAGGAAGGAGGAAAGGCAAAGGACAAAGGACATCCCAAGTGTTTGCACTATGGGAAGACATTGCACCCAATAAAAATTCCTAGAAAAAATACCTATCACCTTCATCCAGGAGGGAAAGCAAGAGCTATGTAAGAGCCTCCCTCTACCTCTACCTCTACACCCACTATTGCTAGAGAGTCATTGTTCAATCACATCCATCACTTGGAGAATCCTTCTTTGGCTCTTTTATCTTCCAATAAATACCAAAGGTACCAAAGAGTATAAGAAAACACTTAGTACTAAAGGAACCAAAAGGTACCAAATGTACCAAATTTAACCGTCTGCTTCATGTACCATAGAGATTTAAGTACACTGACTACAAGAACCACTAGAATATACCTAAAAGAGACAGAGGCAGTACCAATTAGCTTTTTAGTAATGAAAACAGCTAGAGAGTCTTTAGAATCTCCAAATGGTATTGAAGTGGTTTCAAACATAACAAATGTATCCAAAATGGTTTCAAACATAACAAATGTATCCAAAAATATAAAATGCTACAAAAATATTGAGGAAGTATCAAAAAGAAATAATTGCACTAAGGGTTCAAAAAGCACCAATTGCACCAAAGGTTCATAAAGAGTGTACTAAGATCTACCAAATGCTTCAAGTACTAGAGAGCTTAAAATATACCAAAGAGTACAAGAACCACCAAAATATCTTGAAAAGAGCATGGGGCAGTACAAATGTGCTTTTTAGTAATGAGAATAGCCAAAGAGAGTACCAAGAAGCACCGAATATGGTACTAAAAGGGTTTCAAGAGTACTGACTGTATCCAAAATAACCAAGTGCTCCAAAAGGATTAAAAGGCAATAAAGCACCAATTCCACCAAAGATTCAAAAACCACCTTATAATCCCAAAGTACCAAAGCCACCGAATGCATCCTACATTTTCAAGTGTACTAAATGCAACCCCTAAACCTAATGCACAAAAGACAATCGAATGTATCAAACAAGACTAGATCAACCAAGTACTTTCAGAATGTATCAAGTTCTACTAAATGCTCCAAGTATCACAAAGCTTAAAATGTGCCAAAGAGTACATGAAACAACAAAGTATACTAGAAAGAGCCAGAGTTTGTACCAATAAGCTTTTAAATAAGGAGAATAACTAGAGAGAGTTCCAAGGATCACCATATGGTATTGAAAGGGTTTTAAGAGTACCAAATGTATCCAAAACCACCAAGTGCTCCAAAAGATTAAGAGGCAATACCAAGGACAAACTAAGAAAAACCACATTGAGTATACCTACTCAAGCTCAACCTCTTTTCTGAGCCATTTTATATTCTCACTGACCCGGAAACATTGTAGCATTCATTGGCTCACTCCTAGGTCAACTTCCACCTCCTTTACCTCTGCATCATTACATAAATTTGCTACCAAAGCTCTTGGAGGTGCGACTGATACACTTGAATGTCATCATTTATGCACTTGGCCACTGCATTCGTCCCCTCATACCTGAGCAATGCCTCCTTTTGCTGGATCAAAGCCTTCATCTCCAATAGCCTATTCGATATACTCTTAGTCTTGCAAGCCATCCTCTCCAACAATGGCTCCAAGTCAACAATGTAATCACAAACTGACCTTGCATACCCAAGCCCAGACTCTGTACAAATGTCACTCATAAACTTTGGGAAGTAAGGCTTCTTTCCAAGAGGGACATCAACCTAGGAGTCACCTTTTCCCTTCTCCATGTCTCAATCTTCCTTTTCAACCCCCCATGTCTTGCTCCTGCACATTTGAAATACACTTTCCTCAAACCTGGCCCACGCCACTTTGTGGCATGCAGGATCTTCCATCCCATCATGGCATCGCTCAAACACATAGCACCATAGAAACCTAGCTATGATCTCACCACAAGATGGAGGTTTTTTATACACCTTATGGAAAAGGCACTACAATTTTCTACCAAGTGAGGATACAAATGGCTCAAGTAGATTTTTGCACATTTTTTGTGCTTGTGCTTGAAGACGTCCACTATTCTTCACAGAGGGCACCTTTGCTTAAGTCCTTTGGAAGCACCCCTTCCAGAGTCAAGTCATACTCCTCATGCAGCTCCTCTAACATATAGCAAAATATGCTCATCTGTGGATAATCTTCCATTTTATTTTTTCTTGAGAGATGTCAAGCGATAAGACATGCCATGGCACTCTTGAAAAATAAACAATGCTTAATTTATTTGCTTATTTATTTGGGAGGGGGGTTTAAGTACCTGAAATTACATGGATACAAAGCAATTGTGTTTGCTAATGCAATCTTGGCAAAGGTTTTTCCCAATGCAACAATACAAAATTTGGTGCTATTGCACCACCAAAATTGGTACTATAAAGGTTTAGTTTCTCTATTGGTTATCCTGGAAAGGTCCAAAACTAGACAACCATCTGCAACAAGCTCTTAGGAATTGAAATTGTGAGATCATGCTATAGTGTTGCTTTGATGTCACCATTGACGAAAATCACTCTATACACAAGCATGCATTTGAAAGATTTGACTCCTTTAGTGCTTTTTTTTTAACACTAACACAAATTTTTATTGATGTGTAAAGGTAAAATTTACAACCTCAGAAAGAAGTCAAAGCCTACTAAAGGCTTTAAAGTTTAGCAACCACTTTATACATGTTTCTTACATCCTAAGCAACATTACAATTTGACATGCACCACTACTTTTCATAGGACATTTTCTTTTGGACCTTGCCATTCCCAATTGCATGGCAAATTGGAACATTCTCAATCCATTGACAATCATAGTAAATTTAGACACAAAGAGGTTCAACCAACAACATCATTAATGACTTGCAATTGTGGAAACCTACCACTCAGAAGAAACAAGGGGGAACATAATGCAACAAAAAACTTTCATGTTACGTTCTTCTTCCAATTTTGGTTGCATGCAACTAGGCCTCTCTCCCCACCCTATCCCTACCTATCAAGTACAAAGTCCAAGGAGAAGGGGGATAAGAGAATAGAACACTCTCTTCCCTAAAGGGGAGGGAAAAGGATATCGCAACTCCCCAAAATGATGGCTAATATTAGTGCAGCAAGCCCATCTCTTATCCCATAGTTCGAAACTATCCTGGCCTCAATCATGACTATGGTGACATGAGATTCGTTTCATAATGAGTTAATAGAGATTTCTAAATCTCTAAAATCTACTTGTAATCCCCTATTTAACTTCGTCTATTTGAATATTAACCTTCTACAAAATATTTGGTAGAACAAAGTGCCCCAAAATGGTGAGACCTCAAATGCAATGATTGATGAAAGATAATCACATGAAATACACACTTGAGAATCTCTGGCTACTGTATTGGCTCCTAAAACCAACACAGGAGCATCAAAACTCCATCAAGATGCTCTGCCCAATGGAAACCCAAAGACTTCTTGAAGAAGTCAGTGCAACCATGAACACAGGGGGCATTCATCAACTATGCATTCAACTGAGAAGAAAGGAAATAACAAAAATGAGATGTTGCCCTCTCTAGGTGAGGAAGAATTATTACTTCTTATGGATGTACCAACTATTAGTTTAAGAATATGGAATGAGGAATTCAAGAAAAGGGCCCTAGTAAGCCTATGCCACAGTCCATGCCCTCCCACATATATCATGGGCGCTTGGGCAAAGTCAAATTGGGAATCAATAGGGTGTAGGGTTATACAAAAGAACTATATGACCGACAATTTCTTCTTTTTTCTATTTGAAATAGAGGAATGTTGTTACAAACTCTAGGTATTGGTCAATGGATTATTGAAAATCCCCCCTTGACCCTATTTAAATGGTTCCCATGTCCAAGCAAGCTGTCCAAAGTCCCTATCTAGGTTGAGCTCACTTATCTACTAAGAAATCTCTTCCCCTTTGTCAAAACCCTAATAGCTCAATTAGGGAGATTGTTAAGACAGAGACCAATGAATCTTGTCAACCCTCCCATGGGCAACCTCTGATTCCATCTAGTTCCAGCGTCTTCCATGGTTGCATAGAGGGGGATCAAATAGGGCAAGCTGGCCAAGAAAGGTCTAACATCTTGGAAAGATTTATGGGACAGGGGGAAATGGAAGAATCTGCTAAGAGTAACAAAGAATCTTGGGCAAGGATACTTAATACTCATCCAACAAAGAATTAATTGTTGGACACCATATGTTAGCCAAACAATCTAGCTAAATATGAGCTTTAATGTAAGAGGCCTATGTTGGCAAAAGAAAAAATCTCTACTTCCCCTGCCCAACATCAAATACCAACCAATTACTTTGTTCAACAAGCTCAATAGCAGATGCGGATGTCCCAGCCAATGGAAGTACAGATTTAAGATTATATGGATTAGTGTAATACATCCAAAGTTCTCATGTTTAATGTGTCTAATCATGCACCAAGAAGTGTGGATAAACATTGGGAAAAAAAATTAGGTATTTTTTATGGTAGATATCAAAGATTTCATGAAGGTATGAAAACTATCCCTCATTATTTCTCAACTGTGAAGCCAATACTAATATCTTGATTGTTATGCAGGTACTAATAGCTCCTTATGACCCCTCTACAATCCCATGGAGAGAACTACTAATGGGGAAATCTTTGGATTGGCCCCAGTAATTTGGAATATTCATTTTGAAGTTTGTGTGTAGGTTATGCAAGTCAAGGAGAAGGAACACAACAAATGGCTTAACACCAAAACAAATCAACCAGGAGCTGCAGATGCAAATCAGGAAACTGAACGAAAATGCAAATTGGAGAATTGCACTCTAGAGATCACAAAAAGCAAGAAGCTCTCATGGAAGAATTGGCCGCCACTTCATCCTCTGATGAAGTAATGGATACCCTTCTTGAGAGAGCACAAGATTGCAAATTCATTCAAATCGAATGAATCATACAACCGTACCACTAATGACTACCACTATAAATGATTGTACATAACTTTGAACTTACCAGTAAAATAGCCAATATGACTGCTCCAAGAGGTCAATTTTGGTTCAAGTCAAGGCTTTGTTTTGAGTCAAGTTAGTAATGTTAGTAGAGATTGGCAAGACACCCTAGCTAGTCAAAGTTAAGTCCAAGGTTAGTAGACCTCCTAGTTAAAAAGTCATCAATGTAACAACTTTTTTTTACTATTTCAATACAAATTAACATTCACATGAAAAAAAAATGGATATGAAAATATAGACTTGAATTAATAAATATCAAGCATTACATATAACTATAGCCACTCGATATGGGCATTACATATAAATATGGCAATCATAGTAAGTTCGTGCCTATTACCACTTGAAGTTCAAAGTTACAATAGAGAACCCATTTCAACCCTTAAGAGTAAAAAGATTGCATATTTATCGAGCACACATTATATGCTTTAATTTTTTTTTTGTTTTGGATGGGCATTCCTTGTTATTGCCCATCCATAAATATTTTTCCAAAAACTTTACAATTCCAAATAGATTGACAACTTTTTAAATGGCAGCTCGATGAAAAGTTCCATGTTATTTTGCTATCCTTAAGACTAGTTGGTGCCTCAAGTTATACTATCTTAAAAGCTTATCTCTATGAGCCAACTTGGGGGAGGATCCCGTGAGAGCATGATTATATGTGTTTTTGCCATGCTGATTTTAGAGCCAGGTGAGACATTAAAGTCTTCATACATCTGAAGAAGTTCTATCATGAAAGGTTGCCCCAAACCCCATCACTTGGACGGTTCTAGTAGACAAGATCATGAGAGCCTATCATAAGCTTTTTTGAAATTCATGATCAAAAGGTCTCCAATCTATATGCTTTTCTCACCTCCTGAACACAATTCTCACCCTCACCACATACGAGAGTCATGACCATGAGATATGAGAGCCCTCTACCATTGACATGGGAATCTCTCACTTGGTGGTGACCCATGCAGGGTTCACCTCACAAAAGGATCGCCACTAAGAAATGGTACTCTCTGCCCTTGGGAGGGGTTTCTTTTGCTTTGTGGTGACCCATTGTGGGTTTAAACCATGTGAGGGTCACGATTGAGCAACAAGTTGTTAGGAATTGAAACTATGAGATTGCGCAATAATGTTGCTTTGATATCACCATTCACTATATGTGCTAGTATGGTAGACTGCATGAAGTCCTGGCTAAATGTGAAAAAACACCAAACAAACAAATTGAATCCCAAACAAAGTAATACCATGAAAGCTCACCTCTAGGTTTTGTTGAGAACTTGTCTTCGTCACCAAACAGAACTTATGTTTTCTGAGATTGCTCCATGGAGCCACTATCCTTGCTTGCACCAATATTTGGGATCCACGTCTTCTTTTGCACAAATTGCGATGTCTTGTTGATGCTGCAAGGGAATCTTGTTCCCTCCTTATGCTTCTCATTGGGGGCTTCACTAGAGTGGATTTTACAACCCCCTTCCTTGATGGAGTTCTCATGGCAATAGGCAAATTGGGTACAAAGCACCAAGAAGAGATTTTGAGCGGCACAACAAAGAGCCCTAGGAACTGCACTAAGAGCTTAATGGCTAGAGGAGGAATCGTGTTGTATCTTGGGCAAGGAGCTTTAGCGCATCTCATGCGCCTTGTCAATTGGATGATGGTGAGATTTGTTTGCGAGATAGGATGTTTCTTAGTAGTTAAAACTCAAGTCTACTCCACTAAACTCCATCCATGATCATAATGACACCATACATGTACATCGCGGCTTGACATCATTTGGCCCAGCAACGTGCTCAAAATTCTTTACAACTTTAACTTTTCCTATTTAGGGATTTTCCTCCAAAATTCAAATTAAGAATTAATGGAAGCATCAACCAGGAAACATCACAAAAAATTTTAGTCCTTTCTTTGTACCACCAAATCGTGCTTTCACCTACCAAGGGATAATCTACAAATGGAACCATGAGCATAGATAATGTGCCATCTCTCCCAACACAATCCCCAGGTTCCCTTTCTAGGTTAGTGTTCAAGGATTAGAAACATAAATAAGAGTTATTTCAATGTTTAATGAAAAATCTATAGTTTAGCTAATAAGAAAGTTAAAGATTCAACAAGAAAGGAATGTTGGAATAAAGTAGGAAATATTAATTTAGATTATAAATTTTGAAATGTAGGATAACTGCATGACATCATAATGTATCGAATAGACTCTTACTTTTAGCTACATGTAAGACTAAATTCTTTTTTATGGGGATGGCACATGCAATGCATTTGATAGACTCTTTGTCCAACCATCATGCAAGGACAAGGGAACTTTTCTAATGTGTAAAATTGGGTGGTATGAATCATCACATGTCTACACATAACCTGGATGTTGTAAATCCTGCATCTCTCCAAACCATTCAGCATGACTGGTCATATGATTATATGCACTTGAATCAATATGCCATATATCATTATGTGTCCTCTTTCTTATAAATGGCATTCATTATATGTTCTATAACAAATAGACACTCATTTTTGTCTTCATTCTATTATGAAGACGATGCATAGTTTCTTTGTTGCAATTTACTGCTACGGATATCATCCTTCTTAGCATAACAATGGACTATTATATGACCTGTTTTGCCACAATAATGACAAACAATACCAGAATTGCCAGAGCCTCTGTATTCTACAATCCATCTCTTCTTCTAGAGCTTCCCCTACCTTTAAAGTCTCCATGGCCTCCTGAAACTTTCATTTTATCGAACTATTGATTCAATTTGTTTTATTGGTTAGTCACTAGCACATCTCATACCACGGCCTCTTGAAGAGATTCTACCATGTCCCCTTCCTGATTTTGAGTAAAATGCTTGGACCTATTCACCACTTCTTTCAGATGATTCACCCTATATGTTGATCTCTTCAGCGATGATGACAGAGACCAATTCATCAAAAGCTAAAAATGGCTTTTGTATATATATAGAAGTGACAAATTATTTTTAGGCCTTCTTATTATTGAGACCACTCAAAGTAGATGAAACCAAATCATCATCATCAGGCATTGCATCAATAGTTGCTAAGACATCTGCAATACTTCTCACTTTTAAAACATACTCATTTACAGACATCTTTCCTTTCTTCAAAGTATTCAACTCTTGCTTGGTTGAATATTCCATGCATTTGTATTTACTGAAAACATGTTCTCAAATATTATCCAAGTTACTGAGTCAAGTGAAAGTCTAAGAATGACAATAACACATGCTCCATACTCTATTCAAGAAAATAAAGCAATCAAACAAAAGACAATAAAACTAAAGGCAAATATAATAAACCCTAGCAAAGAAATCCTAACCTAACTATGATTAGTCTAGCATTCTCTAAATGGTGACCTTGGGCTTGTGTTATCTCAATAGAGGCCAAGATATGATTTTGCATTTACTTGGTAGAGTTGTTCCCTTGGATTTGTCACACCACACCTTTCTTCCACCAATTGGGTCCTCAAGTGTGGGACCTATTTAAGTAAGCTTAGTTTATTTAGGGCTTGATCCATCTCCCAATCACATATATATGCCCTTTTTAGCATTTGTGAGATATAGACACACTTAAGGAGGCCACAATTCTAATTATTAAGTATGAGTCGACCAACGTAGCCAAGTTCCACCCATATTCTCTTCTCAAGCGGACCACATCCCTCTAGACCCCTTTAGCACTTTAGTGAGCACCAAGGGGTTGGTACAATCTAGCAGGGAGTGTGGTAAAAATATTATGTGATTACTAGGAACATCATGCGACAAGCAAGAAAGTTGACAAGAACTATAAAGACTAAATCCAAAGAAGAAATGTTGGGCAATGGAATAAAAGAACCAATGGCAAGAAAGATCTAAAGATAGCAAGAAAAGATTCGAAAAGCACAATGGAGAAATTTTCAAAAACATCATAGGGCACATAAAGATACATTGTAATATGAAAATATGGAATATAGTGTAAATGTCATCTCATAAGTTTGCACTTCAATGAGCCTGTAGCTGGAATTTTTTTAAGAACTATTGGATGTGTATTGTTGGCTCACAAGGTGACTCCGTCGTGTAAAGAACGAGCCTTCATTAGCAAAAATGTGAAAACTGTCTTTCAAAGATAAATAAAGAGATCAAAGACTTGGTACTTGAATTGATACAAGATAGGTGTTTGTCTCATTGGGCAAGGCAATATACTTTTTACAACTCTAATGCCAATACTTGTGGTTGAAATTCTTTGTGGATAGGTGGTTAGTAGTGTGAGTCCCAAGGACTTGTCCTAGCCAACAAATTGTTAAAATTGAGAAGCGTTTCTATGTTTATTTGATTGTTTTTGGGCTGAATCGCATGGCCTAGAAGGTAACGCTCGAAACTTATGCTTGCCCTAAAAAGAAAATCCTCCATTTGAAGCCTTGAAGGCACAACAACATGTAACTAACTTACACAATGCACCTACCAACTACATCCCCGTTCATGAGGTACCAAGCAAAATAGCTAAGCTTCGTAAGAGAACAGTAAGTAAGCAAGCAAGCTTTTCTTTGAAACTTATTCAAGCTTCTTTAGCTATATAGGCTGAGAAGGTAAGTTGGATATTTCTCGGACCCGGACTCGAACCTACAGGCGGAGAAGGTAAGTTACATATTTCTTATGAGAAACCCAAGGCGGCAGGCAAGAGAGTACAGATTTTGTCCGGACCGGGACTCGAACCGGAGACCTCTAGTGTGTACAGATTTTGTCCGGACCGGGACTCGAACCGGAGACCTCTAGTGTGTGTGTGAGACTACTACACCATCCGAACCCACGGAACCGGACCCAATAAGTGAGACTACTACACCATCCGAACCCACGGAACCGGACCCAATAAAATGGGGCGTTGCGAGAATCGAACTCGCGGCCTCTCGCACCCAAAGCGAGAATCATACCACTAGACCAAACGCCCGCAGTTGACGACAAATGTTCCGATTATTAATATAGTTACTTTCATTTCGATTCTACCCCTTTCAGAAAAAACCTTTGTAACAATAAGACTTGAATCTGAAAATAGACATGTTCAACATGCACGATAACACAATATAAAACCAACCTCACATCTGATAAATGCACCATCAAAATAAGAAGCTATTTAACGAGGAAAACTTTGTGTTGCTGTTAATCTTTCCCATTTATGCACGCCTCCTCCAATGAATGGCTTTTCAAAGAGAGAACCCTTTCTTCCAAATCCCCTTTGTTTTCTTCAAGTGTGGTAGCCTGAATTATTTCAAATGCAATATTAGAGGTTAAGTTTGGTATCTTAAAGTCTCTACTCAATTTGCCAATGCCACCATTACAAGGCATCAAAAAGACGTTACCTATGTGACAGATAGTCTTCTCCAACATGTTTTCTACTAAGACTGCTAATTCCTCTTACTCGAAGATGGCTCCCAAATAATCACGTGTTACCATGCATCCAAAGCCATTAAAAGCTTTGCTTAAAAGCTACAAAATGGCCCTTTATATATCACTTGTTTTAGACTATAAAGAATGCTTGAGACTCAAAATTTCCAAAATATTTAGTAGCATGCTCAATATCCAAAGTTTTAGAGACGACTGAATTTTATTTCCATCTTAACAAAAATATGGGCCAGTGTGAGGAACCTGGTCTTAAGAATCGTAAAGCTTATGCCACTAACGGCCTCCCTTCATTGCCTTCAATACATTGTACTCATTGAGGTGGGTTTCTTCTCGAACAGTCTTCCCCAAAATTGTCAAAAAGAATATTTGGGCCATCCAAATAATTATACATTATTAGAGTACCTTTCAAGCTTGAAAGTCCATCTGGTGAGAATATATGAAGCTTTTCCATGTAAATTTGCTCGAGCGTAATCTTAGACCAGCTTAAGTTACCTCAGGATGAAAAGATTTTATGAACCCATTATCATTTATGCTTTACCACTGGAAGAAACTAAACAAGTCTCTGACCAAATAGGTACTCTTTCACAAGAATTGCAGGATTGGACCACCAAGAGTAGTCTCATGACTAAGTACCTTTCATTGAAAACCGTTCTTTCTATAATGGATGCAACATGGGTAAATCGTGGAATCTTATTTTGAAATCATGTGGCCATATGAAGGTGCTTAACAATGACAAGACTATTAAAGCAATATCACAACTCAAAATTTGCAATAAATTTTGTATCTATTTTGTACTTCAGAATTGGAACTTCTTCTGTCTAATGATTTTAACATGAAATAAATATAAATCAATTTGTCTGGATAAAATGATACAATGGACTTAGCAATCAATGAACAGCAACAAGACATACTGGCTCACATTGCAAGTTAAAACATAAAACCAATGTAACTTGAGTAGACACTTGATGCAACTCAGAATGTACCACAGGCATGCTTGCACATAGAAAGAATTAAGGCCTTTGAAACCTCCACTAAGCAAACTGTGAACATTAAGATGCAATACTTACAGTGCAAGAGTGGTGCACATACCGATTGATTGTTCAAATTGCATAACTATCGATACAGCTTAGACTAAGTACTCTGATTGTTGTAAGGATGAACCTTCCGTTAATACTCATGATGGGGTTCCTAACTTGTAGGATAAATCCATAAAAAGAGAATCAAATTTAGGCATTGACATAGGCATAGAGATTATTGGAATGATCTACAAAAGGTGAAAAGGATGAAAGGAACAGTTGGCAAAGATATCATGATTCTCGTCTCCAAATGGTCCATAATGCCCACAATCTATTCTAGCTTATCACACCTAATTCGTGAGATTACCATTACAATGCATGAAGATCAGCTATCAAAAGTTACACGTTTAACCCAGAATCTAATCCACTCTTTACCACCTCCCACTCTTGAGGCTGCCATGGCAAGTGCCAGGATCAGCCATAGATAGCTACACCTTTAACTTGCTACCATGGAAAGTCAATGGAATAATATCCTTCCCATCATATGTAGACAAACAATTATCGGCAGCCAAGCATAAGCAGATAATATCCGTGACCTTAAAGCAGACCATGAACCTGCACACAGCAGGCCTTGCAGCAAACAAAAATTGACCTCCAATCATAAAGCCTGCTATAATAGCTGAGCTATGTTCTATTCTAGAATTAATACTTCCAGGAGAAAACAGAAATTTGGCTGCACATTAGTATAAACAAGGAAAGGAATGTAAATTCCAAACATAGAGAGGATAGGGTAAGTCATATTCCTAGGCTCAAGGGTCTTCTCCATTGGAAGTTGAATCTTATTCAGCATGCTGGCCTTCTCCCTATGGAGGATATAGTTTCTTGGCATACAGCAATTTCTTCTACTACTCTGCTGTGACTCTCATATATCTCATGTGATTGATAGAATTACTCATTTCAAAATAAAAGAGAAGACAAGCTAAGCTGGAAGTGAAGAACTTGCAATCAAGGTAGACTACTAGGTAGAGAAGAGCCATTTAAAGGTTCAAACAGAAGAGAGGGGAAGAAAGTTACATGGAACCATGTTCAGTATGTCAATCAAACATAAACAGATTTGAAGTGAAACCCTTAAGCCATGCATGTTCCCAGACTTTCCATTCATCACCACTATAATTGTTTCAGAAAGAATGCATCTGATAGCTCAGAAAGCAGAAAAACTTGCTGAAAGCATTGCAATTTGATATGAATCATGGATTCACATTGCAGTTTACAAAATCTTGTGAAGAGCTTGTGTAGTACAGATTATCTGAAATGCTTTCTGTTGTCAGTAACATGTGGGCTATTTCATGCCCATAAAACTTGGCTATTGTGTACAGTATACCCCATGTCTTGATTGTGGAAAACCTCCATATACTGGAACACTTGGTTCCTTTCACCATCTGCACTCACAACCTAATGAAAAATACACCTGTAGATCCAAGTTCTCGCAAAATGCCTCTGTAGAACTTGTTACCTTTGCAAAACCTTTAATAAAATTGGCCTGAAGTCAAGTAGTTGATCGAGTACCTTGTCTATTTCTTTTTGGGTAGAAAGGGGGCACATGCCTGCAACATATGCATTCAATTTGGTAGCTATGCGCGACCTAGTTAACTCATCTTCGGATATAGTTCCGAGCAACTGCATCAGCTGAACTTTTCTTCTCAGTTCAAATTTCTGCATAACAAGCATGAAGTCTGAACTGAGATAATAAGAAGACAAAGTACTAAATAAGTGCCCTGTCATTGCTTTATAACAGATGTACGAAAAAACCCCAGGCAATGCAATCCTAAAGTCTACCTGGTGTTCAGCTTCTGCAGAATAAAAAAAACCTAATGGCTCTATTTCAGTAGTCAGCACACCAGACATTAGCTTTGTTTCCTCCCTTGCTTTGCTCATTGAAGCAAGTTTTTGTTGTTCACGCCCATCAACAAAAATAGCAGACCTACACTGTCCAACATTAGTGCTGACGATGCAGGTCTTCTTAAAATGCCGTCTAAATCTTGAAAAAGCGATTCACAGAAAATCTACCTGTACTGGTAACCAACATCAGGGCCCTGTCCCAAGACTTGCGTCGGATCATGATTTTCCCAAAAGTGCTCCAACAGCTGCTCGTAGGTGATAACATTTGGATCATATTCTACCTGTCACATGTGGCAATATACCAAATATCAGCAATTATTTCAAACCACCAGAGATGACTGCTGCACAGCGAAGATGGTATCACATCTGATGGACCTACCCGATTGTTCAATAATAGTGTTGGCCTTGCTAATTTGCCAAGAAACATGTATGATTTACTTAACCATTCTATCCAGGGCTGATGTCACATCTGTTAGTTCAGCTAATCCTAAGCCAGAAGCCTTCAAAGTTTCAAAAGATTTTCAATCCATGATCCAAGTCATGCACCCAGTTGTGTGATTTAGTGCGAAAAGAAACCAAGCAAGAACTCTGCTCAGGCACGAGCTGGTCTAGACTCTCTAGTTTGTGGTCAGTTCTCTATGGTATCAGCTATTGCTTCATTGGATTTGCTTCACATTTGTGCGGCTAAGATCTTCTTGTATGGTCCATCATGTCCGGATGGACCTCAAGCGAGCAAACAAGAAGGTTACTTTGCTAAGTTTATTTTTGAAGGCATAAGAGTCATACAATTTGAGTCTTGCTGAAGCATGACTCCAAATGTGGTTAAATGTGAGCCACTTTCAACGCCAGCCAGGCCTATGTCTCATATGTGCAAGCGATCTCCATGTCGGAGCTTTCTGATTCCCATACAGTCTCACATTGTTCAACAGGAAGTACAAGTTTTGACATTTTCCCATGTGGAAAAAGGGGCGTGTTTCCCTACAGTGTTCAACATCATGAGCTTCTGCTCAGGAGGCACCACATGCCTAGCAAGGTCTGCCGGGGGAAGCGGCTGCTGGCCCACCCCCTACTACCCTACTGCACCTAGCTAGGTATGTGGTCCTCCCTCACCGAAGCTCATGATGTTGTCATAATTCACAATATAGGGATACACAGGAGATGCTAATGTACGAACCTCGACAGCCTCTGCGTGATCGCCGACATTACGATACTCCGGGTTGGTCTTGGAGCCTCCTGTGTATCCTGCGGTGGTTCTGATGACGCCTTTCAGGCAGCCGAAGACGGCCTCTGCGCGCCAGAAGCTCCCAAGGGCAAACACAGCGATCTTGTGAGACGGGGACGATAACGACGGAGACAATGGAGGGGACAGATCTGCTGCAAGCCTGATGGCCGATGCGGGAGGGGCGAGCATGCAGAGAAGAAGTAGCAGCAGCAGCAGCAGCGAGGTCATGCTGCACCAGCAGGTACATCCGCCATACATGATGATGCTGCAGATGTGTTGTTGCTGTTGTTACTCCTTCTTTTTGTGTTTTGCGCCACCTAACAACAAATTTGAATCCCCTGAGCCCTTTTGATTTGTTCCCCATCTAGTAGTGTCTCACAAGAGGTTTTACATAAATTCCCACTGCAATTACATCATGTGAGCTTCTACTTCACTAAGAACCATAGCTCAAGTAGTAACCACAATAAGTTTTATTCAAAAACCCACTATAATTCCCACATTGTGGATTACGACAACATCATAAGCTTCTACAAGCAAGAGGCAGTATACCTAGCTGGGTGTGGTTGGGGGCATAGGGCTACCAACCCAAAGTGGGGATTGACAACCCTCTGCCCCCAATTGCACCAGCAAGGTATGTGGTGCCTCTCGAGCTAAAGCTTATAATGTTGAACGTAACATGGAAGACAAGGGAAAAGAGCCCCTTCCCTCACATGGAAAAATGTATAAAACTTATTATGAGTGAGATGGTTTTAAACTTGAGGTCAAGGCTTCCATTCTCACAAGCAATAATGAAGAAACCTTGTATATTGTATAAAGTGATCGTGGCTCCACTTAACTAGTCACCAAGATAAACATTGTGACGTAACCACATGTTGAGCTGGTAATCAAGGGTTTAAGTGGCTCTTGGCTACAAGTATTGATGTAAGCCTTGATATTCAATTACTACAAAATCATTTCGTATTCTACCCCAAAGGTACCGCATACCTAGCTAGGTGTAGTTGGGGGTAGGGGGCGATTGGCCTTGATCTAAGTGCAGGGGGGCTGCTAGCAAACCAACAACCTCTTGCTCCCAACCACACCTAGCTATGTATGTGGTCCCTGCCTGGCCACCCCCTACCCCCAACTACACCTATCAACTATGTGATCTCCCCCTCATAAAAGCTCATGATGTCAAATACTATAGGGAAAAACAAGGGAAAGGAGTCCCTTTTCCCACATGGGAAAATGTCAAAAACTTCTTGTGTATATTTGCATGCATTCTGTAACACTCACATAAAAGCAACTACACTAGCATGGTGGTCACACTAACTAGGAACTATAGGGAAAAACAAGGGAAAGGAGTCCCTTTTCCACATGGGAAAATGTCAAAAACTTCTTGTGTATATTCATACACATTATGTAACACTCACACAAAAGCAAATGCACTACCATGGTGTAGTTGGGGGTAAGGGGCGATTGGCCTTGATCTAGGTGTAGGGGACTGCTACCAAGCCAACAACCTCTTGATCCCAACCACACCTAGCTAGGTATGTGGTCCCTGCCTTGGTGCGCAGATCGGTTGCAGATAGCTCATGTGGTGAATTCCCAAAGGTCCCCAAGAACAAAGTACTCTACTTTTTAGCACAAAAACCCATGTAAAAGCAAGCACGACATGAGACAAGAGACAAATTGGGTTCAATCTCCCCCATGCCTTGTGTGAGCGCTTCACAAAGCATGTATTTAATGTATATTTCCAATCTTTATGCTCAAAAATAGCCCAATTACAAAAATATGACAAGCTTTTAGCTTTTGAGTTTGCTTTCTACCAAAAATAAGGAAATAAAGCTAATGGACGGTGCCCATAGTGTCTGGCACGCCCAATCTCAATATCCAAATAGAAATAATATATCCAGGCGCATAAGTGCATACAAAATAATAATAAATAATCGATGTCTCTATAGACATAACAAAATATAGGCGTGGCACCTATCAAAATATAGTCCAAAGATCGAAAACCCGCTAGACTCCAATGCTTTCCTCCGCTACTGCTGCTATCTCTACACATCAACTGAAGCATTCACAATTGTTAGTAAAATAATACAATTAAATCGACAAAAGTGAATACCTAGCAGTCTTCAGCTACATAAATAAATCAACTGGTTAGAAATAAATCCTAACCTTAATTTATTACGAGTGCGCACTCTAAACTCATAAACGCTTATTAATTTAATATGCATTTTGCGGAATCACCCGCTATGGAATCACCCATGTGCACACTAAATTAATGAAACGCCCGAAAAGGACAGGCGTCCCCATCAACTTCTCGCACAAAGAATCCTCTTTGCGTATGAGCCCCGGTCATCTAAGTTTACGGAATCCACCGTAAAACCTCACGGAATCCACCGTGGAATATGCCTCCTGGCATCATATACCCCCGGGGTGGGATATCAATTGACCTCAATTGCTATTAGCTCAATGTGGAGCTAACAGAGTGGGGAAAGCATTTAGGTCTCTAGCGTGCATCCATTGTGCTTCCTCTACAGGATGGTTCTTAAATTTTACTAGATATCTAGAATACCTTCGGCCAGTTCTAGTGGTCATGTAGTCAGTGTCTATAATGGCTTCTGGTTCAAGTATTTCAGTCTCTTCTTCTAGTAAAGGTGGGTTTTCATAGACAGGGTGGATAGGTAATTGTCCTCTAAATGGTCTCAATAAACTAATATGAAAGGTATTATGAATTTTCCAATGTGATGGCAGTTCTAACTTGAATGCATTGTCATTAATCTTATGAATGATTCTAAATGGTCCGTAGAATCTACGAGCTAATTTGACAACTATATGTCTATCTACACTTTGCAGTCTACGCTTTTCTATTCTAAGCCAAACATAATCATCAACTTTGAAATTCATGGCTTGTCTTTTCTTGTTGGCTTGTTTAGTATATGATTGTTGGGCTTTAGCAATCATATCCTTGACCTCATCAAAAATAGTGTTATGCATAACAATAATATCATCGGCACTTTGTATTCTATTAGACAAAGAGGCAACAGGTGTAGATAATCTATATCCATAAATAACTTCAAAAGGTGCTTTCTTTGTAGATGTGTGTGGTGTATTATTGTAAGCAAACTGTAATAAATGCAAATGAATATCCCATGTCTGAGGTTTAGAGATAGTGTATGCACGTAAAAGATCTAGAATGGTGCTATTTGTGGCTTCTGTTTGTCCATTTGTTTCTGGATGAAATGCAGATGAGAAATCAATCTTTGTGCCTAGATTTGCAAACAGTGTAATCCAAAAATTATTACAAAATCTAGAATCTCTATCTGAAATAATCACTTTCGGCAATCCATGGTTAGTAAAAACAGTTTTCAAAAATAACTGTGCTGCTTGTGATGCTGTTAAAGTTTTCTTACATGCAATAAAATATGCTTGCTTACTAAATCTATTGCAAACAGTGTAATCCAAAAATTATTACAAAATCTAGAATCTCTATCTGAAATAATCACTTTCGGCAATCCATGGTTAGTAAAAACAGTTTTCAAAAATAACTGTGCTGCTTGTGATGCTGTTAAAGTTTTCTTACATGCAATAAAATATGCTTGCTTACTAAATCTATCTACAATTGTCCAAATCATGTCATGGTTAGATTTAGTATTTGGTAAGCCAGTAATGAAATCCATAGATATATGTTCCCAAGGTTTAGATGGAATAGATAAAGGCATTAATAGTCCATACTGTTTACCATGATGTCTTTTAATTCTTTGACAAATCAGACATTCAGAAACAAAATTAGATACATCTGCATCCATATGCGGCCAATAAAAATCTTCAGTTAACATGCGTAATGTAGAAATGATACCTCTATGACCTTGATATGGGGGACAATGAATTTCATTTAAAACAAAAGATCGGAATGGAATAGTAACACACAGTCTCTTTTCAAAGAACATGAATCCATCATTATATGACAATGAATCAACAGGAATGAAATTATTTTGAACTAATTTTTGCCAATCAGAATGAAAAGTAATATCCTGGTGATATGTATCTTTCATAGCAATCAAAGAATCAAAAGATATGATAGAAATGTTATGAATTGCAGGTCTTCTACTTAATGCATCAGCAACTACATTTTCTTTTCCAGGTTGGTATTGAATGATAGGATGGAAACTTTGAATGAATGAAGCCCATTTAATATGGCGGTCAGAAATTTGGGGTTGGCTAAGTAGATGTCTAATGCTTTGCTGGTCAGTCTTTATCATGAATTCTGAACCCATTAAATAATGCTTCCATTGTTTTAATGCTTGGACAACTGCTAAGAGTTCCTTGTCATAAGTGGAATATTTGAGCTCAGAGGGTTTCAGCTTAGAACTAGAATATGCTATTGGATGGTTATCTTGCATTAGCATGGCTCCTATTCCTGATCCGCTAGCATCGGTCACAACTAAAAAGAATGGTCTGTTAAAGTCATGCAATTGTAGAACAGGGGCATTGGTCAATGCACGTTTGAGTAAATCAAAGGATTTCTGCTGGTTTTCAGT
The DNA here is from genome assembly GCF_053477565.2 of Lygodium microphyllum. Taxonomy (NCBI): domain Eukaryota; kingdom Viridiplantae; phylum Streptophyta; class Polypodiopsida; order Schizaeales; family Lygodiaceae; genus Lygodium; species Lygodium microphyllum. Next base: position 38,513,210 of record NC_141141.1, read on the forward strand.
CCATTGATAAACAATGCCTTTCTTAAGAAGTTTAGTCAGTGGTAAAGCAAGTAATGAAAAATTACGTACAAACTTCCTATAGAAACTAGCAAGACCAAGGAATGAGCGTAATTCATGTACATTTTTAGGAATAGGCCAATGCAATATTGCATCAATTTTCTTAGGATCAACTTTTATTCCTTCTTTTGATACAATATGACCTAGATATTCTATTTCTGTCTTAAAGAATTCATTCTTGTCAGGATTTGCAAACAATTGATTTTCTTTCAGTAATTGAAAAACTAATGATAAATGCTCATAATGCTCTTTTTCACTTTGACTGAACACTAAAATATCATCAAAGAAAACAATCACACAGTATTGATATTTTAGAAAGATACGGTTCATCATTCTACTGAAAGTAGCAGGTGCATTAGTTAATCCGAATGGCATAACTAAGAATTCGTAATGGCCAAACTGTGTCCTGAATGCAGTTTTAAATATGTCGGATCTATCTAACCTCACCTGATGATAGCCAGATTTAAGGTCAATTTTACTAAATATAGAAGATCCTTGCAGTTTGTCCATAAGGTCATCAACTCTAGGTATAGGATAACTATTCTTTACAGTGATCTTGTTTAATGCTCGGTAGTCAATACACATCCGATAAGTATTATTCTTTTTCTTGACTAAGAGCACAGGTGCACCGAATGGGGAACTGCTAGGTCGAATTAAGCCTCTATTTAGTAATTCTTCTACTTGACTCTGGATTTCTTTTTGCTCTATTTGATTGTGCCTATATGGGGCTTTGCAAGGTGGTTGTGTGCCAGGTATTAGGTCAATCTTATGGTCTTCTGGACGTGATGGAGGTAAACCTGGTGGTAGGTCTTCTGCAAAACGGTCCTTAAAATATGCAAGAAATTCCTTATGCCTAGGGTGCATATGAGTTTCTTTTGCATGCAATTCATTCACCCAAATGAGATATGATTTAGTGTTCTTGCGTAGTGCACGTTTTGCTTGAGTATGCGAAAGCAGTGGAAACATATGAGATGCATGCATACCAAATAATGTAATAGATTTTCCTTGAAAATTAATATTCATTGTGTGTGTGGAATAATCTATATTGGGATTATGTTGGTGTCTCCATGGCATTCCTAGAATAATGTCGCTAGACTGTAATGGGACAACTAAGAAATTTCTTCTTTCAATATATGGACCAATTTGAATTTCTAAATCTTGAACTTCTTGTGTGCCATTGTACCTAGTACCTAAAAATGCAGCTTTTATGCGATAGTGCGTAGGTACTGTATGCAATTTCAATTCCTTTACCAATTTTGCTGAAATAAAGTCATACGTACTACCGTCATCATGCAATATAATTCTTTCTTTTCCATGTACCATACATTTCATAGTCAACAATGAATGTGAGGTAGGCATACCTGGTAAAGTGTCGGAAGTAGTAGTAGGATCATCTTCTTCTTCAGTGAAATCCGGCATATCCTCATGCTCGTCTTCGTCCATAGCTCCAAGGTAGTTGATATGTGCTGACGGCTTCTTTGAATGACAATTTGCTGTGAGATGGCCTGGCTGGTGACACTTGTAGCATACGATGGGCTTGGCTTTGGTCACATTATTTGCAATGGCTGGGAGTCTGGGTATATTTGGATTTGCTTGTTGAATAGGCTTAGGATTTGGATTGACAATGGATGGTAATGCAGGTGGTTTAGGCCAATTCTTGCGGAAAGATGGTGATGAAAAACGACCTGGATTAAATCTTCTGAAATTTGAATTGAATTGTTTAGATCCATAATTACCGTTTGCTTGGAATGGCTGTGGTCGTTGATCTCTTCCACGTAACTTATCTTCAGTGTCGTGGGCTAAGGAGATGGCATCTTCAAGGGTAGCAGGCTTGAACATATTCACCTCAGCGTAGTAATGTCCAAGAAGTCCAGACATATACTTCCGCTTATGTGTCATCTCTGGTACGTCTTCAAGCATGCGTAACTGTAGGAGTGCATTCCAAAAACGCTCTGTATACTGTGGAATAGGCTCACGATCGCGCTGTTGAAGTAAATCCCATTGCTTGATAGCCTTCTCATGAAATTGCGGTGGTAGGAAATTTTGCATGAACTTCTTCTTGAAATCTTCCCATGTAGCAGGACATTCTATACTCTTGCGGACGACAGTCCACCAAAGTGATGCTATATCTATCAGATGATTAGTAACACACTTGATTTTATTTTTCTCGGGATAAGTTTCCTCATGGAAATAGTCATCAAACTGGCTAATGAATGATAAAACAGTCTTTCCTTCTCTTATGCCATTGAAAGTGCGAAACTTGAAACTTCGTTTACTTATCTTGGATTCCTTGCGAATGGTTTGTGCTTCAAGAGTGGCGTCGATGGTACGGCGAATCAGATCTTCAGCTTGAGGTTCTTCTTTATCAGTGGACGCTCCTTGTAGCTTTGTCAATTGCGCTTGCAAGGCTTGCCTAGCTCTTCGCTCTTCGTCCAATTGTAACATGATAAGATCCAGCTTTTGTTCCATGGTAGGCTCGGGTAGGTCGTCTTCAGCCATAGGATCATCCATATGTGGGGTAGTCATCCTGTAAAACTCAACAAACCTTTCTCACTCAAAATCAGTTAGCGGGATGAGCATAGCTCAAACTTGGGGTTACAAGGCTATGTATTTTTGGGTATTTTCTTCTTCAATTTTCAGAAATTCTGCAATATTTCTGTCTCCGTTTGCTGAAAGTACTTCAACGAACTTGCAGATAGGTAAAACAGCTTGCTGCGAACAACTTTCCAGTTCAGAGTTTTTGCAAACGAACAAGTCTTCTATGAGTTTTAAGCACTAGTCAGTTCTGATTTAGTCTGACTTGCAGAGTTGCAGACTTAACAGACTTGCAGGGTTGTAGATTTGCTGGACTTAGCCGACTTGCAGAACTTGCAGTACTTGATTAGTGTCGACTTGCGAAACTTGACTTCTGATGCGCAGGACCCGGAGTTTACAGACTTGTTTGCCTTCACTGACTTGCAGAGTTTGAAGTAACTTAAGCTTAATTAGTTAAGCTTAAGCTTAATAAGCTTAAGTAAGGAAGATACAGTCCGCCGTTTTTCAATCGTTGGGGGGGGGGGGGGGCCGTTTTGACTGCGCGGAAATTTCGGGACCCTCCTCTTGCCAAACGATTTGACGATTTGAACCTCAATAAGCTTCTTAAGCTTTGTATTAAGCTTTAAGATAATAACAAACTTGATTATGGAAAGATCTTATCTCTGTTGCAACGACTTGATGAAGAACATGTATGAGTGGTCCTCTGCCGACAGAGATTGGTCCTTCGCGATCTGACAGTGGAAATAGGGATTCTTGATCGCCAGAAGTCTGCCTGTATCGACGGTTCGCGACGAGATTGACTGTAGAGGCCGTTTGTTCCTGGAGCTCCGCCTTCGCCCGAGATTGGTAGCGATTGGAAGCCCTTGATCTCTGCTCCGCTCTGATACCACTGGTGCGCAGATCGGTTGCAGATAGCTCACGTGGTGAATTCCCAAAGGTCCCCAAGAACAAAGTACTCTACTTTTTAGCACAAAAACCCATGTAAAAGCAAGCACGACATGAGACAAGAGACAAATTGGGTTCAATCTCCCCCATGCCTTGTGTGAGCGCTTCACAAAGCATGTATTTAATGTATATTTCCAATCTTTATGCTCAAAAATAGCCCAATTACAAAAATATGACAAGCTTTTAGCTTTTGAGTTTGCTTTCTACCAAAAATAAGGAAATAAAGCTAATGGACGGTGCCCATAGTGTCTGGCACGCCCAATCTCAATATCCAAATAGAAATAATATATCCAGGCGCATAAGCGCATACAAAATAATAATAAATAATCGATGTCTCTATAGACATAACAAAATATAGGCGTGGCGCCTATCAAAATATAGTCCAAAGATCGAAAACCCGCTAGACTCCAATGCTTTCCTCCGCTACTGCTGCTATCTCTATACATCAACTGAAGCATTCACAATTGTTAGTAAAATAACACAATTAAACCGACAAAAGTGAATACCTAGCAGTCTTCAGCTACATAAATAAATCAACTGGTTAGAAATAAATCCTAACCTTAATTTATTACGAGTGCGCACTCTAAACTCATAAACGCTTATTAATTTAATATGCATTTTGCGGAATTACCCGCTATGGAATCACCCATGTACACACTAAATTAATGAAACGCCCGAAAAGGACAGGCGTCCCCATCAACTTCTCGCACAAAGAATCCTCTTTGCGTATGAGCCCCGGTCATCTAAGTTTACGGAATCCACCGTAAAACCTCACGGAATCCACCGTGGAATTTGCCTCCTGGCATCATGCCTAGCCACCCCCCGCCCCCAACTACACCTATCAAGTATGTGGTCTCTCCCTCACAAAAGCTCATGATGTCAAACACTATAGGGAAAAAAAAGGGAAAGAAGTCCCTTTTCCGACAAAGGAAAATGTCAAAAACTTCTTGTGTATATTCACACACATTCTGTAACATTCACACAAAAGCAACTGCACTAGCATGGTGGTCACACTAGCTAGGACGGTGAGGATGCCCAATAATATAAAAAAACCATGATATATTTGAAAGATATTGATAAATCTAGGACTATGGTTAGTGGTGAGTTGTTGCCAAAATCATTGTTCTTCTCATTCTAATTAGCGTTATGATCTATGCCTCTCTAGAAAATATTTTCAATAATGGGTAAATTTTTGTGATGAAAAGGGCAATGCTAGGATATCATTGCAAAAGTTTTAACCATTTTTCCACATGCAAATCGATTAGTTAGTGTTCCACTTAGCTTTTCACCCTAGTACCTTTGAAAATAAATTGTTGGTGGGAACATTCTACAAATTTCAAATGGTGCCAACACGTTTCAAGTTGGTTTTAACCAAAAAAAAAAAGGACCTTACAACTTGGAGTTGTAGAACATGGAAGGAGCTAGAACCCAACTAGGTCGTATAGAAGAACTTAAGATGGCATAACTATAACCCAACTAGGTTAAATAGAAGAACTTAAGATGGCATACATGTACAACTTGATCATAAAGTTATGTGAATATGCTTTACTTTCCTAGAAAAAAAGTTTCCTTATAAATGTTATTTACTAGGTTATGCAGTCAAGAATGTTTAAGTTGATATTAGGACATAGTATTCTACTTATTCAAAATCTTTCCAGATTTAGCCTATCATCATTTAATCTACCATAAAGTGTTTTTGTGGCACATTGTTGTGCTTGAGATTATAGAGGAGAATGAAGTGGAAGAACTTCATGTCTATATGCTATTAAATATCGCAATTATTAGGCACCCATCACATGGTGGTATAAGGTGCATGCATCCAAGCAATGCTCGTAGGCAAGAGACCATTTGCAAAAAATGATGAGCTTGATGTTAGGGAGAAGAAGTCACAAGAAGAACATGCAACCATGGACTAAATGTTGCAAATACCCCTTGAAGTGGATATGGTAGTGATAGAGTAGTGATTGCACATTGACAAATTGCAGCTCAATGAGGATTGAAAGGGAAGAAAGAACCAACAAGAGGGTGTTATAGGCACATGTTGCCTTGTCTCTAGTAAAAATCAAGAAAATATATGCCAGTCTTGGTACTACAAGCTTTATACCTTTATTTCATGGGGGTGTCCTCTTGCTCAAGATGAATTCAATGAGTGGTTTTGGGCAACTTATCAATCCAAAACATCCCAATAGTAGTATTGATTTATTGGTAAGGGCTTCACTTTGGTGGTCATGGGATCCCAAGCTAAATGTAATTATCTTTTTTTTTTAAAGACAAAGAAAAGAATGGGCCACCATCTTACAAACTCACACGTCTCACATGTCGTTATCATTTATATCATATGTGTCATCCGCATTGCCATCATTGTTGACCTCACTAGCATCATCATCATCATCTCACACTGCACTTTGTACTCATGAAAGAAGCTCCATAAAATCAACCAATAGAGAGATCAAGCACCTAATGCCACAAAGACATTGATTTGAATCAGTTTGACAAAAAATCATTAGCAAAGTTCGGATGTGTAAGAAGCAAAGCATCCTAAAAGGGGTATCGTTGAGTGAATAGAGCCAAAGGCTATATAAGCCTTAGTTATTGAGCTTAAGGGTCTTGGATTTCTTTTTCATCACATCACTCTATCGAACAGAGAAGTAAATGCAAAAGTGAAAGGAGTGAAAGTGAGAGAAAGATATAGCTAAAAGAGAGGGAGGATAGTAGAATAAAGGGAAATAGAGGGAGATTGAAGAAGAAGGAAGTGAGAAACACACGAGTGAGTGACACCCTTGTTCAGAAACCCCACGTCCATGTTGTTTCATCTCATTTCAAAGCGATCTTGTTAAAATAATGATAGAAAAATCTAGTTAAGAAATGTTGATAAAATTGAACTACTAGATAGTTTGAGATCCTTATGGGTCCTTGGGATGTCAAGTAGAAGGACAAAATATTACAGATGCTTAGGAAGAAATTAAACTAGAATAACCCTCCTATGATGGCACCTAGTCCACGTATAGAAATCCTTAAACAAATTGGATGTTTTCATATTAGTGATGAACTATGGGTTTATAAAATACATTGTGAGATATTTAATCTATTTTCTAGCCACCTCATAAGGAATTAAGGAAGATATAAACCCCAACTTCACAAGGGTACACATTAACATGTACCTGGCGAGGCCTAAAAGCATGAGGATTCATAATCTAGGATAAACCCTCAATGCTCAAATAGATGCATCATTGTTGCCTAAAAGTGAGTTATTTTCTCAAGAGACCAAAAAATTAGACCAAAACAACAGAGCCTATGTTTATGAACTCACAGCCTATATGGGCACTTATGCACGAGAGTATTTGTCATATTTCTTGGTGCATCAAAAAAAATGTTTGAAATGCTTGTGATTTCTAAAAAGAGTACTTAAATATAGTTTGAACTTATGGTTGAGTACACTATGCCTCCCCCAAGGGTAGTTGCACTCGCTCTAGACTAAGGGAGTTAGTTTACTGCTTTGAATTGCTAGGACCAGCACTAAACGTAAGAGGTCTCTCCATAAGGACTCATTGTAGGCTAGGAGGCACCAAGGAGCCAAGGGGGACTCTAGCCGTAATTCCTTAGGTGTGCTAGGACTAGGATACCATTTGTGAGGCCCGAGACTAGATCTCCCTAAAGCCCTCAATGCTAGTTGTGGGTGGACTTGGTGGTTTATTTTGACCTTTGGGTGGAGTCCGGATACGAACTAGAACAATTATTGAAATAAAGACAATAGTATTCAAACAAATATTTTCTTTCCTAAAACATTTTTTCTTTGTATTTATGTTCGTATCTAAATTAGGCGAATGAACATTGTTTAAAAGGTCTAATTAATGAAGCTAATTTATATATGTCTAACGAAACTATTCTAAATTAACTAATAAACTAAAGGAAAACCCTTGAGGGAAGCAAGTAGTTAAATGGGACTTTCCAATGGCACGGTGGTATTGGTTACTTAAGAGGCTTCCATCACAACTCAAATGTTAAATTAGGTAAGGCTAGGAAGGGTTGACTATCCTAGTGTATTGTCATTAGAAATCCAACCAATGCCGATTTAGGGGGGTGGAGTTGAGACTACATCCTATGGGTAGAGTGTGGGTAGAGGGCTCAATGTGCATCACCCCCCCTTGTTTCTCACTCTCTTTGAACCAAGTACAGCATTGATTTGCTTTGGCTTGAGAGACAATAAGAATGTAGTCACCTCAAAGGATGATGTTAGATATGAGACTTTAATATTTAAATTAAATCCCCTTTTTAGGTTGATCCTTGTGGGGTTGAGGCAGAGTTTCCCCTGTGAGGTAGACTCAAGAATTTCAAGATTACAAATGTTTGGTTATTCTAACAAGTCTCAGATGGCACTAATCTTGATTATTTCTTGATGGGCTACTAAAATACATACTATTCATATTTGTTTAGGTAGGCACATTACATCTTGTATCAGAGAAAGATTAAGTATTATTTGCAAATTGTTAAGATTAAATAAGAACCAATTAAGAAGAAGTTTGCACAATTTATTTTACCACTAGTATGTGATGAAATTTTGCCAAAAAGATTAGAACTGTTTTCTTGTGTTTCAATCCATGTTCATATTGGCTGACTTTGGACAGAGAGATCAATTCATGCATATTCTAGACCAACTTTATAATCCTTCCCCATTGTATTGAGAAATATGAAAGTCATTAAGATATCTATTTTTGAAGAGTCTAGGGTTAATACAAGTTCTTTTATAGGAGGATGACAAGTATGTTTGAACTATTACATCTGCAACAAAGCAATCAAAGTAATCCCAGCCAAGAGAGTTCTTCTTTTAGGTTGTTCTTGCCAAAATAATTACTATAAATAAGGTTATCCTAACATCTCCTCTAAATGTAAAATCCTAGATGTCTTTGTCGAACCCCCATCTTATACTGCTATTCATGTATTTGAGTTCCATGGATGAATCTTATAGTAAAACCCTGTTCATGATGTAAGGCTTTGGCTACTAAAAAATAAATGGAATAAAAGATGTTTCATTTCTCTTCAACCTATGCAAGAATTATAGTTTTAAAAGAAAATCCTAAGTTGGTATATGGGAAAGCCTTGTATCCCAAGATATTACACTTATCATTGATCTTATCAAATTGTAAGAGAAAAAATCCCTTCTTAAGCAAATCAAACCTCCCAAATTCAATGGAAAGGGTAAGGACATAGAAATAGATGCTCAAGTCTAGATTGTGTTTAGGAAATACTATTTTCAAGCCATAAGAATGTGCATCCCTAATCAGGCCATGTTGGCCAAGCTAAAACTAATTAGGGAAGTGTATCTTTGGTGGAAGTAGTAGTGTAGAGACATTGGAGTCTTGACAGTTGTTGCTACATGGAAACTCATAAAAGAAGCTATGTGTGAAAGGTATCTTTCGCCTCCTATTGTGTCTCGAAGATGAACGAGTCCTTTAAGTTTTGCCAACTAGGGTTGAGCTTGGAAGCATATTATGAAGGATGGAGCTCAAGTGGAAGCACGATCAAGTGGAAGCAAGATAGATGCAAGCTATGGTAGATGGAGCAAGAGACCAAGAGAGAGAGAGAGACACAATATGTGGGAACTCTAATAGTCACAACGTGTGACCATTGGCCTTTGCTTATTCGATAGTCACTAAAAGAATCAAGAATAAATTGACAATGATGGGTGCTTCCTATTGCAGTGTACAAGTTTGCAATCATGGTGTGTGCAGTAAAGGAAAATCATATATCTAAGAAGAATGGGATGTTAAGCTTAGTTATCTTTTTTTGATTATGTGAAGACAATCACTATGTTCCGCTTTATTGAATATAATAACTAACATAAGTACCAAATTGATAAACTTATAACTTTAATAGATCCACTAGTCTCCTTAAAACAGCCCCAAAAGGCAATTAATGCAAAACTACCAAAAATAAATTGCTTTATTTTGGGAGGCGTGCAATCATGGTACGTGTAGTAAATACAGGGTACCATAGGCACAAGCACCTTTACCCCCAAATAGCCTTCCACTTAAAGGCAAATGTGCCTCGAGTAAGAAGAGAACAAGAAAAAAGTGACAAAGTATAAGTGTACATAAAGTACAACATGATGAGAAATAGATATCATCTCATTCTATGCCTATCTTCTTCTTAAGGAAGGCAAAAATTCTATTGAGAGACTTTTAGTGAGCGAATCTATAGGATTCTCATTTGTATCTTGAGATCTTGACAAGCTCAATAGACTTGTCCTCTATCACCTCCCTACTACTTAAGTGATAATGTATCTTAATGTGCTTTGCCTTCGCATGGAAAACCATATTCTTGGCCAACTGAATAGCACTTATAGAATCTGAATACAATGTAGGAGTAACAGTAATACCAAGGTCTGCACCACTAGACATCTTGGCTAAAGGGCCTCCTTTTACAAGCCTCAATGGCTACAATACACTTTATCTCAGTCGTAGACAAGGTTATGTAGTTTTGCACCTTGGAAATCCAAGAAACAGTACCTCCAATAAAAGTGAAGACATACCCACAGGTGGACTTCCTACTATCTACATGTCTTGCATAGTCGAAGTTAGTGTAACCCATGACTCTAGTATCCTGGCCACCATAGCAAATGCACATATCTACAGTGCCTTTTAGGTACCTCATGATACTCTTCATAGCATCCCAATGACATCAGAAGGGTGTAGCCATCCTGGAAGAATTTGTAAGGGTAGATGAAATTGGGACTGAAAGTGGAGCTGGCTACTGCTCCCTTCTAGTCATCTTGTTTTCTAGGTCTTTTAAGTTCTTTAGAATCTCTTCCATCATATCTTCCACAGTTGGTATTTCAGATGGTTTGCCAACCGTAGCAAGAATAGACATAGGCATAGATATAGGCATAGAAGTAGGCATAGACATGGGATGTGATGTAGGAGAAGAAGTGGAAGGAGTAGCAGGAGAAGTGGAGGTAGGAGAATACATCATTAGGGGTGTTTGCATACCATTTTGTGAGCGAGCCTTCCATCTCTACCTCTTTGTCAATGTGGAAATTGCATCAACATCTTGCCAATCCGTCTTCAATCCCATAGGTTGTGTATGGTCTTCAAGAAGCTCTTTCCAACTCATCCTGAAGTGCAGGATCAGCCACCTTCAAGAATAACCCCACTTTCTCTGAGTTTAGAGCTCTTTGCTCAAGTCCATCCAACTGGTTGTAATGTTCTTCAAACTCACACAATAACTCGAAAGCAACAAATCCTTTGTTGGGCTGATAGACCCACTCTTTGAATGTCTTTTGAGTAGCAATACCATAATCCTCCATAAAATATTCATCTTTGAGCGCCTTCTTGAAGACATTCTAGCTTGAATCTTGCACAAATAAATCAGTCACTCTAACCCGCAAAGCACGCATGACAAGCCGTAGGAAATAGTTGCTCTAGTTTGTAGGAACTCCAAAGAAGCGCACTTGGCTTTCAAATGTTTTAAGATAAGTTGAAACATTATGGCCATCAAATAATTTATGCTCACTTACCATGGCCTTGATCGTTCTGGTTGCACCATGCATATACTCTTGTTCTTGATGCAGCATTTGTTGTTGATAGAATGATGAACCGTATTTTTCTGAAATATCAATATTGTGTGATTGTTTTCTTTGATGATATTTTGGTGTTTAGTCAAACTGAAAAAGAGCATTATGAGCATTTATCATTAGTTTTTCAATTACTAAAAGAAAATCAATTGTTTGCAAATCCTGACAAGAGTGAATTCTTTAAGACGGAAATAGAATATTTAGGTCATATTGTATCAAAAGAAGGAATTAAAGTTGATCCTAAGAAAATTGATGTAATATTGCATTGGCCTGTTCCTAAGAATGTACATGAATTACGCTCATTCCTTGGTCTTGCTAGTTTCTATAAGAAGTTTGTACGTAATTTCTCATTACTTGCTTTACCATTGACCAAACTTCTTAAGAAAGGAATTGTTTATCAATGGACTGAAACTTAGCAGAAATCCTTTGATTTACTGAAACGTGCATTAACTAATGCCCCTGTTCTACAATTGCCTGACTTTAACAGACCATTCTTTCTAGTTGTGACCGATGCTAGCGGATCAGGAATAGGAGCCGTATTAATGCAAGACAACCATCCAATAGCATATTCTAGTTCTAAACTGAAACCCTCTGAGCTCAAATATTTCCACTTATGACAAGGAATTATTAGCAGTGGTACAAGCATTAAAACAATGGAAACATTATTTAATGGATTCAGAATTCATGATAAAGACTGACCAGCAAAGCATTAGACATCTACTTAGCCAACCCCAAATTTCTGACCGTCATATCAAATGGGCTTCCTTCATTCAAAGTTTCCATCCTATCATTCAATACCAACCTGGAAAAGAAAATGTAGTTGCCGATGCATTGAGTAGAAGACCTGCAATTCATAATATTTCCATCATATCTTTTGATTCTTTGATTGCTATGAAAGATACATATCACCAGGATATTACTTTTCATTCTGATTGGCAAAAATTAGTTCAAAATAATTTCATTCCTGTTGATTCATTGTCATATAATAATGGATTTATGTTCTTTGAAAAGAGACTGTGTGTAACTATTCCATTCCGAACTTTTGTTTTGAATGAAATTCATTGTCCCCCATATCAAGGTCATAGAGGTATCATTTCTACATTACGCATGTTAACTGAAGATTTTTATTGGCCGCATATGGATGCAGATGTATCTAATTTCGTTTCTGAATGTTTGATTTTTCAAAGAATAAAGAGACATCATGTTAAACAGTATGGGTTATTAATGCCTTTATCTATTCCATCTAAACCTTGGGAACATATATCTATGGATTTCATTACTGGCTTACCAAATACTAAATCTAACCATGACATGATTTGGACAATTGTAGATAGATTTAGTAAGCAAGCATATTTCATTGCATGTAAGAAAACTTTAACAGCATCACAAGCAGCACAATTATTTTTGAAAACTATTTTTACTAACCATGGATTGCCGAAAGTGATTATTTCAGATAGAGATTCTAGATTTTGTAATAATTTTTGGATTACACTGTTTGCAAATCTAGGCACAAAGATTGATTTCTCATCTGCATTTCATCCAGAAACAAATGGACAAACAGAAGCCACAAATAGCACTATTTTAGATCTTTTACATGCATACACTATCTCTAAACCTCAGACTTGGGATACTCATTTACATTTATTACAGTTTGCTTACAATAATACACCGCACACATCTACAAAGAAAGCACCTTTTGAAGTTATTTATGGATATAGATTATCTACACATGTTGCATCTTTGTCTAATAGAATTCAGAGTGCTGATGATATTGTTGTTATGCATAACACTATTTTTGATGAAGTAAAGGATATGATTGCTAAAGCCCAACAATCATATACCAAACAAGCCAACAAGAAAAGACAAGCCATGAATTTCAAAGTTGATGATTATGTTTGGCTTAGAATAGAAAAGCGTAGACTGCAAAGTGTAGATAGACATCCAATTGTCAAATTAGCTCCTAGATTCTACGGACCATTTAGAATTATTCATAAGATTAATGACAATGCTTTCAAGGTAGAACTGCCATCTCATTGGAAAATTCATAATACATTTCATATTAGTTTATTGAGACCATTTAGAGGCCAATTACCTATCCACCCTGTCTATGAAAACCCACCTTTACTAGAAGAAGAGACTGAAATACTTGAACCCGAAGCCATCATAGACACTGACTACATGACCACTAGAACTGGCCGAAGGTATTCTAGATATCTAGTAAAATTCAAGAACCATCCTGTAGAGGAAGCACAATGGATGCACGCTAGAGACTTAAATGCTTTCCCCACTCTGTTAGCTCCACATTGAGCTAATAGCAATTGAGGTCAATTGCTATCCCACCCCGGGGGTATGATGCCAGGAGGCATATTCCACGGTGGATTCCGTGAGGTTTTACGGTGGATTCCGTAAACTTAGATGACCGGGGCTCATACACAAAGCAGATTCTTTGTGCGAGAAGTTGATGGGGACGCCTGTCCTTTTCGGGCGTTTCATTAATTTAGTGTGTACATGGGTGATTACATAGCGGGTGATTCCGCAAAATGCATATTAAATTAATAAACGTTGATGAGTTTAGAGTGCGCACTCGTAATAAATTAAGGTTAGGATTTATTTCTAACCAGTTGATTTATTTATGTAGCTGAAGACTGCTAGGTATTCACTTTTGTCGGTTTAATTGTATTATTTTACTAACGATTGTGAATGCTTCAGTTGATGTGTAGAGATAGCAACAGTGGCGGAGGAAAGCATTGGAGTCTAGCGGATTTTCGACTCTTGGATTAGATTTTGATAGGCGCCACGCCTATATTTTGTTATGTCTATTGAGACATCGATTATTTATTATTATTTTGTATGCGCTTATGCACCCGGATATGTTATTTCTATTTGGACATTGAGATTGGGCGTGCCAGACTCTATGGGCACCGTCCATTAGCTTTATTTTCCTATTTTTGTAGAAAGCAAACTCAAAAGCTAAAAAGCTTGTCATATTTTTGTAATTGGGCTATTATTGAGCATGAAGATTGAAAATATACATAAAATACATGCTTTGTGAAGCACTCACACAATGCATGGGGGAGATTGAACCCAATTTGTCTCTTGCCTCTTGTCGTGCATGCTTTTACATGGGTTTTTGTGCAAAAAGGTAGAGTACTTTGTTCTTGGGGACCTTCCGGGATTCACCACGTGAGCTATCTGCGACCGATCAGTGCACCAAATACATATGGTAGACATGGCACACCATAGGTTTTGCTACATACCATGGTATCCAATAATGTTTAACCTTCTTTCATTGGAAGACTCTTAAATGGCAAGATAACCCTCATCACTAAGGTAGGAGGGTAATTGATGACCTTTAGAAATATTGATTTCAAACCTTAACAACAATCAAATATGTTGAAAATGACACCCATTACTCATGCCACACATTGAACTAGGTTAAGCGTGGATAATGAGTGTGCACAATGTATACTAGCATTATGCGCACACTTCGTGCGCACAGAACGCTAGGCCACTTTGCGGCAGCAAAGTTGCCGTGCTATCGCATGGCAGCTACACTCAACAATCCATTTCTTATCTTTCTCTCTCCTCTTTTCCTCTCTCTCTCTCCCCCCCCAAATTCCCTATGTCTAATTTTCTCTCTCTCTCTCTCTCTCTATCTCTCTTTGCCTTCTATTTTAGTTTTTTTCCTCTCTTGGTTCTCTCTCTCCTTTTTTTCTCTCCCCTCTTTTCTTCTCTCTCTCTCTCCTTTTATTCTCCCCCCTCTCTCCTCTCTTTTCCTTCTTTCTCTCTCTCCTCTTTTTTCCTTTTTTTTCTTCTTCTTCTCTCTATCTCTTCATTCTCTTTTTAAATTTTTTCTTTTCTCTCTCTCTCTCTCCCCTTTTTTTCTCTTTGCACTTTTCTTCTCTCTCTCTCTCTCTCTCTCTCTCCTCTCTTTTCCTTCTCTCTTTCTCTATTTTTTAAATGTTATATTTTCTCTCTCTATAATTCTCTCTACATGATCTCTCTCTTCTTGTTCTTCTTTCACTTTCTTCCCCCCCCCCCCCCCCGTCTCTCTTAAAGTATGTAAATTTCATCTTTTCCTTATATATAATTCTCTCTTTATGTTTATATTCTCTCTCTTCTCCTCTCTCTCTCTCTCTCTTTCTGTCCCCTTTTCTTCTTCTCCGCTTTCTCTTATTTTTTCTTTTTTCCTTCTCTCTCTTTTAAATTTTATATTTTTCTTCTCTCCTCTTTTAAATTTTATACTCTCTCTCTCTCTCTCTCAAAAAATATTTAAAATTTAAAAAGACTTTTCTCTTTTTCTCCATCTCTGTTCCTCTGTCCCTCTCTCTTCTTTTTCTTATTCTTCTTCTCTCTCTCTCTCCTCCCTCTCCTCTCATCTCTTTTTCTCTCCTCTTTTTTCTTTTTTTTTCTTCTCCCTTTAAATTTTTTTATTTTCTCTTTCTTTTAAAATTTATCTTTCATTTCTCTATAATTCTCTCTATGTTCAAATTCTCTCTCTTCTTCTTCTTATTTTCTCTCTCTGTCTCAGCCCCTCTCTCTCCTCTTTTTTGTTTTTTTCTTTTCCTCTCTCTCTCTCTCTCTTAAATTTTATATTTCCTCTCTCTATAATTCTCTTTCTCTCTGTTCCCTCCCTCTCATCTTCTTTCTTTTTTGCTCTTTGTATATTTCTCTCTCTCTCTCTCTCTCTCCTTATTTTAATTAAAAAGAAAGTTTTTTTTCTTTTTCTTTTCTCTTTCTTTTAAATTTTATCTTTCCTTTCTCTATAATTCTTTCTCTTTTTCTTCTTATTTTCTCTCTCTCATTTTCTTCTCTGTCTCTCTCCCCCCTCTCTCCTCTCTTTTCCTTTTTTCTTTTTCTCACTCACTCACTCTCTCCTTTCCTCTTCTCTTCTTCCTTTTTTGCTCTTTGTATATTTCTCTCTCTCTCTCTTAGCCGACATTTGTTCCCCTTTTGTAGCCATTATCTGGAGTACCAGAGCTACATACGCACATACACATACACGATACTTATCACACTCACAGCACCGTATTTTCAGTTTCTAGTTTTTAGCTTTTCATTCAGCACTTTTATTTTGGATAGCTGGACCTCATCAGTTGTATCACAGTTTGTCTCATAGGCCAGTTTTGGTCTTTAGAAGACGTTAATATAACTTTCATTTTCCTTTCCTTTCTCTCTCCTTATTTTAATTAAACAAAAATTTTACATTAAATTTTTTATTTTGAGAGAGAGAGAGAGAGAGAGAGAGAGAACCTAGGCCTTATGCATGAGAGAGAGGGGGGAGGGGGAGAAGAAAAATGTTTAATTTAAAAAATACTATTATCTTTCCTCTTTCTCCCCCCTTCTCTCTCCGTCTTCTTCTTTTTATCCTTTTTCTTCTTCTTTTTCTCTCTTTCTCTCTTTTAATCTATCTTCTTCTCAAAGTATGTGAAAAACTATATTCGAAAAATTTTAAATTGGAAAAATCTTTTAAAATTTTTAATTAAAAAGTTTAACCTGAGAGAGAGAGAGAGAGAAAACCTAGGCCCTACACATGAGAGAGAGGGGAAGGAGGGGGGATGAATTTAATTTAAAAATGAATGGAGTTTTAATTTAAAAAAGAGAGGTGAGGAGAGGAGGCTTTAATGAAAAAATGGAAGGGGAAGAGAAAATGAGATATTACACGTGAGAAAGAGAGGAGGAGAGGGGGTTTTGATTTAAAAAAAGATGCTTGAAAAAGGGAGTAGGTTCGGGAAGGCCTCTAGAGGTTGAGGGCTTTCCAAACCTATAGCTAAAATAATATAGTAGTAAGATGTTTAATTTTAAAAAAATTAATTAAAAATTTTAAAGAGAGAGAGAGAGAGAGAGAGAGAGAGAGAGAGAGAGAGAGAGAGAGAGAGAACCTAGGCCCTACACATGAGAGAGAGGGGGAGGAGGGGGGATGAATTTAATTAAAAAGGGAATGGGGTTTTAATTTAAAAAAGGGAGGTGAGGAGGGGAGGCTTTAATGAAAAAAGGGAAGGCGAAGAGAAAATTAGATATTACACGTGAGAAAGAGAGGAGGGGAGGGGGTTTTGATTTTTAAAAAGAGGTTTGGAAAAGGTAGTAGGTTTGAGAAGGCCTCTCTGGAGGTTCGGGGCTTTCCGAGAAACCTATAGCTAAAATAATATAGTAGTAAGATGTACTATCACAACTATGAATGTTTGGAGGCTGCCAAGCAATGGAAAAATGAGGTGATAACTACACCTTCGATTTTGTGACCTATCCATTAGCAGGGGTGAGGCATGCAAACCAAGCATTGTAGCAAGCTGATGAGAAGAGAGTATGGTGCACTTTGTTCATTCTAGATAGGAATGAAAATGAGAGTGATAATAGAAAGAGAGAATCCATCATATATCTCTTTCCTCTGCACTACTACACTATGCATGGTGTGTAAAGGTTGGCAATAGTGATGCCAAGAGGCATATTCCATGGTGGATTCTGTGAGGTTTTTCGATGGATTCTGTAAAACTAGAGACATATTCCATTGTGGATTCCGTGAGGTTTTTCGGTTGATTCCGTAAAACTATATTTGGTATGTAAATCGGATGTCGGATGCGTACATAGCAACGAGCGCTGAAAGGTCCCCAAGAACAAAGAACTCTACTTAAGCTCGAAAAATAAGAAGATAGATTTGCACGACATGAAGAAAAAAGACAAATTGGGTACAATTTTTCCCCATGCCTTGTGTGAGCGCTTCATAAGGCATGTATTTATAAATTTATTCATCTCAAAGCTCAAAAATAGCCCAATTTTACAATTAGCATGCTTTGGCTTTTATGTTTGCTTTTGTCCAAATAAATAATAAAGCGGTTGGGCTACCCAATAGTCGAGTTGTACCCAAATACAATGTCCAATAATGAAATATTTAAACGGTGCACCTATGCACATACAAAATAATAGATATTTGTCAAGCACTTCAATAAATAAGCGCACCTTGATACATATTAGTGCCATGCCTTTAATGATAAGACACGCACCCATCAAAAATGATAATTTGTTCTAGGTAATTTGAATACACGCTATCGCCCAGTGCTTCCCAACACCACCGCCACCTGCTCTACACATCACTAAAGCATTCACAATTGTTAGAAAATAATAAAATCAAATCTACAAAAGTAAATACCTAACAGTCTTTAGCTACAAAATAAATAAATAGGTTGGAACTCTGTTCTAGCCTTAATTTAATATGAGTACACTCTAAACTCATGAATGTCCATTAATTTAAATATGTATTTGTGGGATCACCCATTGTAGAATCACCCATGTGCACATTAAATTAACATGACGCCCAAAAAGGATAGGCGTACCCGTCAACTTCTTGCACAAGGAATCCACCTTGTGTACAAGCCCCAACAAATAAATATAGTTTTACGAAATCCATCGCAAAACCTCACGGAATCCACCGTGGAATTAAAAAAACTCACGGAATCCGCCCTAGAATATGCCTCCTGGCATCATATCCCTGGGGTTATGATTCCAGGAGGCATATTCCACAATGGATTCCGTGAGTTTTTTTTTTAAAATGGCTTTTTGTGATCTTTCTTCTTTTGTGGATACGATAATTAATGAATGTCTTCTTCAAGTGGGAAATAGACTATGCATGTTAGTTTGCTTGCTGAAAACTGTCTTTGTTAGAGTGCAAGTACGAACAGGGGCTTGTTGGAGTTGTAGAACCAGTTCCGCGTTGGTTTAGTCTAAACAACCACTATGGAAAAGATTGAAAATTAGAATTTGGAGCCGTAGTAAGCTCAAAAGATTTAAGACTTATAAAAAGCTTAATGTCTCTTTTTTAAATCAACAAGACTAGAGGACGTCGATGGTGGATTCGGCGTGCCCGCGAGTACATACTACTGCCATTGTCGCTGAAATTCGATGTGCTTAAGCTGTTTCTTAAGCTTTAAAGCTTATAAACTCAAACTAATGAAATTTGTTTCTCTGAGGAGAAAACGTCTTGCAAAGAAACTTCTGGAATGGTCCTCTGTCGCAAGAGAGAGAGTGGTCCTTCATGATCCAACAGCACAGTAGGGGGTTCTTCATCACCAGGAACACGCTAGTATTGACGGTTCGTCGTCACGAGACTGACTATAGAGCCCATTCGTTCTAGGAGCTTCGCCTTCGCGCGAGATGGCAAGTAATTAAAGCCCTTGATCTCAGCTTCACTTTAATACAATTGATGCGTAAATCGGATGCTGAATGCGTATGTAGTGAGCGCCAGAAGATCCCTAAGAACAAAAAAACTCTACTTAAGCTCAAAAAACAAAAAGATAGATTTACACAACATGAAGAAAAGATACAAATTGGGTACAATTTTTCCCCATGCCGTGTGTGAGTGCTTTACAAGGCATGTATTTATAAATTTATTCATCTCAAAGCTAAAAAATAGCCCAATTTTACAATAAGCATACTTTGACTTTTGTGTTTGCTTTTGTCCAAATAAAGAATAAAGCGGTTGGGGAGTCCAAAAGTCAGGTTGTGCTGAAATACAATGTCCAATAATGAAATATTTAAATCCTATGCCCATGAACATACAAAATAATAGATATTTGTCAAGCGCTTCAATAAATAAGCACGTCTAAATAAATATTAGCACCACGTCTTTAATGATAAGATGCACGCCCATCAAAAATGATAATTTCTTCTAGGTAATTTGAATACATGCTATCGCCCACTAGTGCTTCCCAATGCCACTGCCGCTTGCTCTACACATCAATTGAAGCATTCACAATTTTTAGAAAATAATAAAATTAAATCGAAAAAAGTGAATACCTAGCAGTCTTCAGCTACAAAATATTTAAATAGGTTGAAACTCTATCCTAATCTTAATTTAATACAAGTGCACTCTAAACTCATAAATGTCCATTAATTTAAATATGTATTTTGTAGAATCACCCACGTGCATATTAAATTAACATAATACTCGAAAAGGACAGGAGTCCCCATCAACTTGTCACACAAGGAATCCTCCTTGTGTACAAGCCTCGACAAATAAATATAGTTTTACGGAATCCACTGCAAAACCTCACGGAATCCATCGTGGAATTTTAAAAAACTCTCGAAATCCACAGTGGAATATACCTCCTGGCATCAATATTTATTTGTCGGGGTTTGTACATAAGGTGGATTTCTTATGCAAGAAGTTGATGGAAATATGTTTCTTTCTCAAGTGTTTTATTAATTAATGTGTACGTGGATGATTCCATAGCGGGTGATTTCGCAAAATTCATATTAATTAATTAATATTTTACGAGTTTAGAGTATGCACTTGAATTAAATTAAGGTTAGGATAGTGTTTCGACGACCTATTTTAATTATTTGTAGCTGAAGACTGATAGGTATTCACTATTGTTTGTTTATTTTATTTATAAATAATTGTAAATGCTTCAATTGATGTGTAGAGCATGTAGCAGTGGCTTTGGGTAGCACTGGGCGTTAGAGTAAGTCCAAGCATAAATATCATAATTATGATTAGTTATCTTAAGTATAATATATAATATTATATATTTATATTTATATTTTATTATTAAAGTTATTACTCTATTTGTAAGTTATAAGTTTAAACTTCTTTAGTAATAATTTGATCATTGTCCTTAGTACTATTAATTTATTTTTTTAAATATAGATTATTTTAGAATATAAAACTTAATATATATTTTTATTGAAATAAGCTTTCTTTATGGAATACCTTGCTATTTTCTTAATGTGGTTAAGTTTTAGAAGGCTTTTCTAGCTTTCTTTATAAAAGCAACAGGATCGCACGCAAAATAGGAGAACATGGTGAAAACTGAGTTTTTTTGTTTGTCCCTCTTCCGAAATCGAAATCTAGAGCTTCAAGAGTCATTTTGAGAGTTTTGGCGTGCTCCAGACACAATGGTGATGTCAAAACATCAAGATTTAAAGCACAAAATTTTCTACAGCAACTACAGCATGTTACTATGATACCTCTTGACTCTTAAAACTCTGTATTTCAATTGATATTTGTACTTTCTTTGTAATTATATGTAAGATATGAATGCAAATATCCATGTAAAACTACAATATATAATTAAGGATGGCAAACCATGGCTTTTTCCATAGGGGAGGTTGGGCCCAATTGTGCATTTTTCTCAAGTCTTTCTCAATTTATTGAGTTATTCAAATCCTCTTGTGTACTATAATGTTATTTGTATTTAATAGTTGAGATGTTTGATTTGTTATATTTTTCCACTAAGTTCTATTATGTGTGTCATAAAGTTATTTATGATTAAGATTTTATTTGCTAGATTTGCCATGTGTTCCGCTTCGTAAGAAATAGAGACTGAGTAGAATACTCACTGTAGTTTTTTACAACTATCTGAGCAAGCTTGTTGTTCCTCAATTGTAGAGTGGGTGAAAATGAGAAAAGCCTTATGGAGTGGGTGAGGGAGCATAAGAGCTTGTAGAATTGAATGCCATAATGGCACCCTGTGCCATCATTAGTTCTCCTTGCGAGGGTATTACAAGACCCTTATTCACTAAAGGCAATGACTAACCTTCCCATGCCTAGCCCTTTTTACGTATCACCTTGTAAACTAGTTTTATGGTTTTTTATTATATTTAATAATTTTTCTTAAGTGTCTAAATTTTGCACTATAAAACTATGGTTTTTTAAATTAAAAATATTCCAATATTGTGAGATATATCCCATAATCCTAGGTTGAGTCTCACCCTTAGCTTTTAAGAACATATTTCTATTTAAATTATTATATACCAAGGTGCTTACCTATTTTTTTCTTTGTAATTGATTAACTATTTTATAAAATATCTTTTTATTGCTTTTAAGTACCTGTAATAGGGGCTATGAATGTTAGTTCCTTAGTGTGCATTAGGAGTCACATGACACGCACAATATATTTGCTCAATGCACATTTCTTAGAATATCCTAATAAAGACATGGGTTTTTTATGTAAAAAGTTGGGAATAAGGACTTAGTGTAAAATAATATTGATATTATGCCATGTCACACTAACATTGGTATAAAAGGAGAGGACATGTAAGTTTTCATATCTTTTTAACACATTAATACAATTACTGTCCTTCTCTCCCATCTTGCTCATAGCTTCCATGGCTTCTCTCTCTTTCATGTCTTTCTCTCTCCATATCTAGTCTTTCTCTCTCCTCATCACTCTTCTTTCTCTCTCTTCTGCAGTCTTCTCTCTCCTCTTTCTCTCTCCCTAGTTCACTCTCTAACAAGTGGTATCAGAGCATTGGTCTTTGATCCATTTTTCCTTCTATTTTTCAATCCTATTTTCCTCCATCAAAATCAATTTCAGACAAATATTGTACAAGACAGTGACTAGTGGATCGCTACAGTCCATCTACAGTTAGTAAGAGACTACATCTGGAGATCTCCAAGGTCAGATATGGTGGAGGATGGCTAAAGTGGCAAGTCGTCATCAAATTTCATGCAAAATTGAAGGTAACTAGGGTAAAGGACAGTTAATCGGGCTTGGTTTAGGGGTAAACTATGGTTACTTTTCAAAAGAGGTCTTCCTTTCCTCTTTCTTCAAGATTTGGTCAAGCTTTCATGGAGTTTGCAACAGAGATCTTCTCCTAGCCTTCAGCCCTTGGGGTTTCACAAGCATTTCATGCTAGAATCTTCTTCTAATCTTCATCCTTAGCAAGTAGATTACCAATTTGTACCTGCATTGAGCTGTGGACTGCAAAGAACAGCCCCGAAAATTGAGGCGCAAATTTTGGGCTGATTCCTGGGCCTTGATTCTCCTCCTGCTGATCATACTGTAGTTGGTGGCTTTGTCATGGATCATTTGCATGCCGAAGCTTCCACAAATTCATAGCAAAAGTGGCATTCTCCTCTTCCCCTATTTCTAAGAAACCCTAGCTATGGCAGCCATGAAAGCTTCAGCCCAAGCTTTCATTTCTCAACAATTTCTTGAAGATTCTTCATCTTTTCAGTCTGTGGGATCATTTCAGTAAGGATTCTTCAACAAATTGCAAGAATTAAGCACGAATGGTCAAAGATTGAAGCTCAAGAGCTTCCATGGAGCCAAAATTTGGGGAAAACAGGTTTAATACTTCAATCTCAAGCATCTGAAGCTTCAAGATTGTTCATAAGCATTAAATACACAAGTCTTGAAGATTATTTTGGTAACATTGGACCACTGGAGGCTTTATCAAGTATATGAAGATTAATCAAGTCATCATCAACCATGTCAAATGTACTTTTCTTCAATTCTTAATCTCTCTCATTATTCCATTTGTTGAGCTTAATCCATTTGATTGAGAGATTAAATAATTGAATAATATCCATCAAATTTCAGCCAACCCTTGCTTGAATCAATCCATTCATGTAATGCAATATTTGCTCTATGCATATTAGTTCTAATCAGTGAATTAGAGGCTTCAATCTGAAATTTCCAGTATAACACTTGAGTCGAATTGATTGAATCTATTGATTGATGAATTTGCTCACTCTAATCCATTGATTGGATGAATTCTTTTACCCAAGCTGAAATATTGTAAAAGGGTAAGTATTAGCAACCAGTGAGTCATTGAATTGCATTGGTAAGACCCTTATCCTATCCAGTTTTGCAAAATTCTATACAATTACATCTCATGAAAGGGGCTGAATGAATATTTCAGAAATGCATTTCATGCTAATTGATTAGATTAGCAAGCTACTACCATGTTGATATACCCACCGAGGAAAAAGTTGGATGCCAGAGGAGGTAGTGGGATAAAAGAGAGGTGACCCTCCCTCACTATCAAAGATTCCGAAGGGATGCAACCAACTGACCTGGGGGGAACGTTGCCCACCTCCTATTGATTCAGAGCCCGTGTAGGGAGCCTTTCATGCTGTTTTATCCCTCACACAGGTACAGTGAGTGGAGAATTGAATATTGAAGACTTTCCAAAGGCTCAAGTATCTTCAAGATCAAAACAAGGTAAAACAAGGATTTTACAGGGCACTATAGGGCATTTACAGGTTGTTACAGGTACACCCTTCATGGCTGAAGTAAAGGTGCAGGTACTACAAGGTATCCACAGGTCCTATTCAGTCTTCTACAGGGTTTGATAACCATTTTGGGTTACTATCTTGCCTTACATGGTCAAAACAGAGCACTTACAGGTTAAAATAGGGTGCAGCCCTGGACAATTCAAACGCAGAAATCGAAATGCAGAATTTTGTGTCCTATATTTTTTATAGCGTGCTATAGCTCATCTCGAAGAGGCATTCTTGGCTTTGATTTGTACTAAAAAAATTTGAAATCAGAGTTCCCTAGCAAAATTTATAGCCATTTTTTTGACAAGGGATGCTGCAAGACTCTACTATTATGGCAGGACATAAGGGTAAAAAAAAGGTCCATGAAGATTATGCTCAATAAATCAGAGATTCCATGTTTGATAATGAACCTCAAGAGAGCCTTGAAGAGCCTCAACAACAAGGGGAAGTTAGTATACTCAATAATACCTTGTGCGTACATGAACAAAGACATAGGGAACGTCATGAAGCCATATTATCAAGAATGGAGCAAATGGTTTTGTCTACTGATCAAACAAAGTCTTCCATTGAGAAGTTAGTAGATTCAATGACTCAAAAAAAGGCTTCTATTGATAAGTTTGTGGAATCTAATGCTCAAATTATGGCACAATTCTCCCAATAGATGCAAATGCAAATGGGATCTAAAGAAGCTAAGGAGAAAGATTATTCAAACAGTGAGCCTTCAGTCCCACTTCAGCCATCTAACCAAAATGATCATGGTCATGGGATTATTGGAAGAAGAGGCATCCCAAATAGCCAATATGAATTGGGTGAGGCTTCACAAAGGCATGATGACTATTTGGGCAGTTTAAATGGAGCTAACTCTTAAGCTTTTGGGCTACATACTCAAATTCCTAGGGGTCCTCTACCAACAAGAAGATTGCATAGTGGTTCTCAGCCACCTATTGGGAGAATTCCACCTCAATTTGAGGATTCCATACATGGTACTCATGATCACAGTCTATTTTGGGACAACAACCATTTCATGAAAGAGGGCTAAAGGACAAGATTGTTCTAGCCAAATTTAATGGTCAGTCATCTTCACCATCTGATTTAGAGGAGTGGACCTCTAAGATGGAATCCTACTTTGACATATTCCCTAAAATTGATGACATGTAGATTTATTTTGCTTCCTTGCATTTGGAGGGATTTGCCCATACTTGGTGGAGGTATATAAAAAAATAAAACATACTTGTAGAGAATTGGGAAGCTTTCAAGGCACTTATGGCTGAAGTATTTGTCTCCCCTCTTGAAAAATAGAAATTGGCACAGAGATGGTATGGTTTGGAACAAAGAGGCCTATGTGTAAGAGAGTACACTAGCCAATTTCTCAACCTAACCATGTATGTAAAAAGCATCAGTGATGAGGATAAGCTCCACAAGTACATGTATGGTTTAGAGCCATCTTTATCAAAACTGATGTTATGGCACAAAACCCTACTTCCCTCTTTAAGGCTATTGAGCTTGCGGAGCGCTACAGAAGAAAATATAGAAGAGAATCTTCATTTCAGCCTGGTTTTGGACATCCAAGGACTTTTTTTAAATAGGGACAAATTGGTAACACTTATGGCATCAATCATGTGTCAAAAGGGAGTTTACGGGTATCAACTTATCCACCATTCAATACTTCTAGACCTCAAAGTAATTTCAGGACAGCAAACAATCCTAGAGTTGACTTCAAACAAGGGGACATCAAGCCTAAATCCATTCTACCCAACATGAATCCTAAGTCTATTCCTATGGATCTTTACAAAGAAAGAAAGGAGAAAGGCTTATGTTTCAAGTGTGGGAAAAAGTATACACCTGATCATGCCTCAAAGTGTGTATACAAAAATGTCAAACCCAAGCTTTAGAGTATGTTAGTCTTTGAGGATTTTGAAGATGAGATGGATAAAGCTAATGTAATTGTACTTAATGTTGAAAATGAAGATCTTGAGGAAGAAGTTGGGCAAGAGTATTTCTATGATCCAACCGACTCTTTTCCTTTTGATCCAAGTGGAAGTGTTCCTTTTAATCCAGTTGAGACTTGTCATGAGCCACTTGCTGCCACTAATTGTTCTATATTCATGGATGCTTGGACAGGATCTAAGAGTCCTAATACACTCCATATGAAGGGAAACATTTGTGGAAAATCAGTGTTCATTCTGATAGATAGTGGCAGTACTCATAGTTTTGTGAATAAGTCCATCATGGACAAGCTCAATTGTATTCCCACAGATTTACAACAACCCATTAGAGTTCAAGTGGCTAATGGTGAAGAGGAAATCAGCACACAGATATTCCCACAGGTTTCTTTACAGCTGGCTGAAGATTTTGAAACAAAAGTAAACCTGATCACTTTGGAAATGGGGCCTATAGATATCATACTCGGTTGCGATCAGTTGATGACATTAGGCAGGATCACTATGGATTTCTCACAATTGTATATGGAGTTTATCTTCAATGGACAGCTTATCCATTTACAGGGAATTCCTAGTAGATCAGATTTTCAGCCTATTACCATTCAATAACTCAAAAGGAAGTACAAGAGGCGCTCACAAATATTTGTTTTGCATTTGAATAAAGAGATGCAAGATCAGCCCAATAATTTAACAAACCATCTAGCCTTGATAGCTCTTCTTGAGGAGTATAAGGATTTGTTTGAGGTACCTACTCATTGCCTCCCAAGAGAGTAGTAGATCACCCCATTGATTTGAAGCCCAACTCAAAGACAATTAATAAGCCACCTTATAGATGATCAAAGTGTGAACGAGAGGAAGTAGCCAAGCAAATCAAGGAACTTCTTGAGATGGGATTCATTGAACCAAGTTCTTCACCTTATGCATTTCCAGTTCTCTTAGTAAAAAAGAAAGATGGATCTTTCAGAATGTGCATTGACTACAGGGATCTTAATAAGATCATAGTGAAGAACAGGTATTTGATACCCAAGATTGATGATTTTCTTGATGAGCTCAAGGGGGCTCGATTCTTTACAAAGATTGATTTGAGGTCAAGGTATCATCAGATTCGCATATGCGAGAGGGTGATGAAGTCAAGACTACTTTCAGGACTGATCGGGGGCTCTATCATTTCTTAGTGATGCCATTTGGGCTTACAAATGCTCCAGCTACTTTCCAAAGCCTGATGAATAAGATTTTACAGCCTTTCCTCTTTCAGTTTGTCTTGGTATTCTTTGATGACATTCCGATCTACAGTAAGACTTTACAGGATCA
Source organism: Lygodium microphyllum (assembly GCF_053477565.2). NCBI lineage: Eukaryota > Viridiplantae > Streptophyta > Polypodiopsida > Schizaeales > Lygodiaceae > Lygodium > Lygodium microphyllum. The sequence continues at coordinate 38,540,568 of NC_141141.1, forward strand.
CTTGGTACATATGAGGAGGGTTTTTGATATATTGAGACATCACAGGCTTTTTGCTAAGGAGAAGAAGTGTTCTTTCATGCAGACTGAAGTGGAATACTTGGGACATATTGTCAGTGAAAAAGGAATACAGGCTGATCCCAAGAAGGTGCAATGTATAAAAGATTGGCCAACACCCACTACTACTACTTCTCTTAGAGGATTCCTTGATTTATCTTCATTCTATCGCCGATTTATCAAGCATTATGCGGCTATTTAGCTCCTTTGACTGATAAATTGAAGAAAGAGGCTTTCTTTTGGGATGCTTTTGTAGATAATAGCTTCAACCAGTTAAAGGGACTCCTTACCTCTACTCCTATCTTAGTATGCCCGGACTTCTCCAAAGAATTTATTATACAGTGTGATGCTAGTGGCCGTGGCATTGGGGCTGTTTTGTTATAGGAGCATGGAGTGATTACCTTTGAGAGCCGTAAGCTTACAGATAAAGAAATGCTCATGAATGTTTGTGACTAGGACATGTTGGCTATCTTGCATGCAATTAAGAAGTGGCACCATTACTTGTATGGCAGCCAATTCAGAGTACACAGTGATCACAGGGTTCTTAAGTATTTCCTTACTCAATCCAATCTTACTCCTAAGCAACGTCGGTGGGTAGCTACACTATAGAATTATGATTTTGACATCACTCATACAAGGGGCAAAGACAATATAGTGGCTGATTCTCTTTCTCCTATGTGGGCTTGCAAAGTTTCAGCTATGACTGAATTACATAATGATTGAATTGAAGAATTACAGGAGGCTTATCTTTTAGATCAAGAATTCAACCATATTTTTCAGAAATTACAGCAAGGTCTTATGGAAGAAAACTCACATTATCAATTCAAAAATGGCCTTATTTGGTTGAAAGGCAAGATTGTTATTCCTTCTACCTCTTCTTTTACACGGAAAATTATGGAGGAACTACATTCTTCGCCTTTAGTTGAACATTTAGGAGTTTTCAAGACCTATGACAGGATCAGTAAAAGTTTTTATTGGAAAGGACTGTGGAAAGATGTCAAAGACTTTGTCCTAAAGTGTATGCCTTGTCAGTAGAATAAGGGCAGCACCCATAAGCCAAGAGGTTTGTTACAGCCATTATCTATTCCTACAGGTAAATGGACTCATATTACTATGGATTTCATTACTGGCTTGCCTACTACCAAGAAGGGATGGAATAGTATATATGTGGTGGTAGATAGACTCACCAAGGCAGCCCATTTTATTCCAACCAAGATTCAGTTTACTGCCTCTCAAGTGGCCAATCAGTTTATGGAGTATATTTTTAGACTACATGGATTATCGTAGGTGATTGTTCATGATAGAGACTCAAATTTTATGAGTAACTTTTGGCAGGCGGTATTTACATCTATGGATACTAAATTGGCTCCATCTACAGCCTATTATCCACAAACTGATGGACAGACAGAAATAATCAATAAATGGTTGGAGACTTATCTTTGCCATTTCTGTCATGATGTCAAAACTTCATGGGATTCTTGGTTACACTTGGCTGAGTTTGCTTATAACAATTCGAGGCTTTATATGGTTACAAGGTGCCCTTGCCCACAGTCATATTTAATGAAAGGATTAATCCTCATGGAAAGGAAGAGTTAGAAAGAATGCAGACCCTTCTTCAACAATGCATGATGAATCTTAGAAAAGCTCAAGATCAAATGAAGATGTATGCTAATGAGAAAAGGCGGCCTTTAGAGTTCAAAGAAGGAGAGTTGGTCTTACTGAAGGTGCCCAAGTCTAGGTACTCTACATTAAAAGACGGATCTAGTAATAAGCTTGCCCACAAGTTTTATGGCCCTTACCAAATCCTTAAGCGAATTGGAGACTTGAAATACAGATTAGAGCTTCCCTCTTCCACAAAGATTCACAATGTCTTCCATGTTAGTCAGCTCAAGCCCTTTTATGGTGATCCAGTGGATATAGTTGATGAGCTGCCACCTTTTGATGAAGAAGGTCTTATTTAGTACATCGTAGAGGTTGTTATAGGTCAGCGTGAGAAGAAGCTTCGATCTTGTTCTATCGTGGAATATTTGATCAAATGGAGAGGTTTACCACCTGAGGAAGCTTCTTAGAGGCATGATTCTATATTGGATGAGTTTCCTTTCTTAAGGGATACATTGGTGGCTGAAGCCTATTGATTATGGAGCTAGTGATGATGCAGATAGGATCAGGACAGCACACCGTTTTAGAACAGTTTTTATTGTACCTAATTTTAAGAATTAGGCTATCTACATGGGCTTAAAGTACTCTTCAAGAGCTCTGTTTTGATATATGGCACGCTTCATTTGGACACTTCTACTAGAAGTTATGGCAGATTTGGTCCAACAGGGTCTGTTTACACAGCAAGCTATCTACTTCATTTTGAGATTATATGTTGAAGATTTTATGGCTCCATATACTTTTGAAGTATTTCAAATCATGTATATAGCTGAGGCCTACTCTTATTCTTCAATTTTAGTCCATATGGTTGGTCATACTTCATTCATTCTCCCATTTGTCAAGCTATAAAAAATAGAGTAGTACTATGTTCTATCCATCCTTTTCTAGTCTTTCAAGTTTGTTTTTTAGGACAAAAACTTTTGGGAAGGGATGGATTGTAAGAAGCTGGGAATTAGTACTTAGTGTAAAATAATATTGATATTATACTATGTCACACTTACATTGGTATAAAAGGAGAGGACATGTAATTTTTCATATCTTTTTGGCACATTAATACAATTACTGTCCTTCTCTCCCATCTTGCTCACAACTTCCATGGCTTCTCTCTCTTTCCTGTCTTTTTCTCTCCAAATCTAATCTTTCTCTCTCTTCTGCAATATTCTCTCTCCTCTTTCTCTCTCCCTAGTTCACTCTCTAACATTTTCATATAGCAAAAAATCACTATTGTAGTAATTTACTTTTACAAGGAACCTATCTATGTACAAGGGAGCATGGGTACCAAAGGTAGTTCATATGTTGGGATTTTTATGATCGTCATCAATTGTGTTTACCATTTGTGTAGGTATAACATAAACAATTGTACTTCCTCCTATCAAGCACTAAGAGGTACCCTCCACTTTTCTCATGTGTGGAGACTAGTCAAGGTAGGTGAGGCCTTTGGGACCACCCATACCATTATGTGGTTCCTAGGCACTCACCAATTAGCAAAGCATTGATACTAGTTCTTCCTTATTTAGTTGAAGTAACAAGTATTATTTTCATAATGCTTTTAAAATAAGGTACCAAAGATAAGAAGTGACAAATCCATTTGCTACAAATTTCTTGACAAGTTTTGAATACTAGCACTCACAAAATTAGCATGGTTGTTTGAGTAGAGTATCGGATCTAACTGTGAAATGATCACCTTAAGGGACTAGCTGGCGTTGGACAGTTACTTGCAAGGTGGATATATTGATTGCAAGAAAAAGGAAGGGAATTTTTTTTGTCAAAATATTTGATCATTGTATATCTACCCTCACATTGAATCTCCATATTGAGAAAGTGCATAAAGTAAGAAATAAAGTGTATTGTGTTAAAGAAAAATAATTTTTTATACTTGAAGTCGAATTCAAGGGATATGCCTTCGTAAATACTAAACAAGGAGTTAGGATATTTCTTCAAGAAGGTGGTGGGATTTGGTATATTAACAAAGAGTAGGTCATCATAAAATGCAAATCTATGTGAGAAATGCTTTAGGATGTCTTTTTTGTTGTTTTTTGTATAGAAATTATATGGTATAGGAACAAACAGAATCCAAGCAAGGAGTAGAGAACACATAGCAAATATAAGAAGATCAAAATTGCTTTAATTTCAAATGAACTAATACAAAGATGGCTCTATCTACTTGTACACTTCCACTGTGAAGCTTAGATGGTGATCTAGATAGATGATAGGTGAAGAGCTTAAGGCTAGTTGAAAGAACTCTAATTGGGTAAAAAATAAATTGATTATGACTTTGGAGGGGTCTTTCTTTTATAGCTCGAAAAGGTAGTCTAGTTAGTACATTTGGGACCATATTATGAACCTACCCTAGTCGACTATGGAATATTCCAAGGAATATTTTCTTTACTATTAGGCTAGGAGCGCTACCCTTAGATCTCCATCAAGGAAGCCATTATCCCCTCTTAGATCCCCCATATGGATCCAAAATAGGAGTCCCTTGATAACTCCCATATCCCACAACTCAATGCACTGTACCCTTGAGTTGTTGTCAACATAACTACTCTATCTAACCCAAAGGCAAGATCCACAAAGGTTACCTTTTGTTTCATGTGGCCAAATAGAGCTCATCTAACATACAAGTTCGGAACCCAACCAATTTCTATGCTCACATATGGCTTCTCCTCATAATTAGAGCCTTATAATTTACAACATCATGAATCATAGGTGGCACCTTATGAGGATGATGTAGAAATTACATGGCAAAGTGGACAAAATTTGAGCAAGGAGTAGAGAACAGACACAAATATGAAAAAAATAGAAATTAATTTAATTTAAAATAAAAAAATACAAAGATGTCTTTGTCCACTAGTGTGCTTCCATTGTGAAGCTTAGATAGTAATTTAGACAAATGAAAGCCAAAGAGCTTAAGGTTAGCCAAAAGAACTCTCGCTAGGTGAAAGATAGATTAACGATGGATTTGGAGGAGTCTAATCGGCCTATCTGACCATATTATAAATCTTCCCTAGTCAATTAGAAAATATTCCAAGGAATATTCCATTTATCGTTAGGTTGAGGGCGTTGCTCTCGGGCCTCCCCGAGAATCCCCACATGGACCCTAAAATAGCGATCCCTCCTTGATAATTCCCACACCATCCAACCTGATGAATTGTGCCTTGAGTTGCTACTAGCATAACTACTCTATCTAACCCAAAGGCTAGATCCACAAAGGTCATATTTTTACCATCTAGTCACATAGATCTCATATGATATACAAGTCAGGATCCAACCAATGTCCATGCTCACACTTGGTTTATCCTCATAATGAGGGCCTTAGATCTTAGAGCACCATGAATCATCAAGAGGGAGGATCTTCTTAATTTATGTTGATTGTCATCCACGACTATAGTAGAAAGATGTGGGTGTACTTCCTTCATGATAAGACTCAAGCTTTTGGTAAGTTTAAAGAATGGCTAAAACTTGTTGAGAATGAAATAGGGCAAAGTGTGAAGAAGTTTAGAACAGACACTGGTGGTGAATACAACTCAAAGGAGTTTGAATATATTTGCAAGTGCAAAGGGATTAAACATCAATTGACGATGCCTCATACACCTCAGTAGAATGGCATTGTTGAATCCCAAAATCACACCATTGTGGAAATGGCAAGGTGCATGCTTAAGGGAAGGAATTGCCTTTCCAGTTTTGGGTAGAAGCTATTAATACTATAGTCTACATTCTCAATCAGAGTTACACAAAGGCTCTTAAGGAAAAACTCCTCATGAAACCTATTCTGGTAAGAAACCATCTATCTCACATTTTAGAAGTTTTGGATGTGAACGTTATGCATATATTCCAAAGGATAAGAGAAAAAAGTTAAATCCAAAAAGCACAAAATATATCTTCTTGGGTTATAGTGATGAGAAAAAGGCTTACAAATTTTATGACCAAGAGGCAAAGAAGACCATAGCGAGGCATGATGTGGTGTTCAAGGAGGTTAGCCACATATAGTGGAGGAGGAGAATAGAAGTTCTTCCACTTTATCATCAAGTGAAGAAGTAGTTTACTATGAACCTATTCCAAGAGAGTTGTCCCTATTGTCAAGGAGGAGGAAGCATCATCTTTGGACGATGAGGAAAAAGTTTACCAACCTATAATCATGCCACCACAGAAAAAGACATTGTTGCGATGGGTGAACCAACTCTATGATCATGACAGAAGTAAAGTAGCCAATAGACTTCAAGGAAGCACTTGTCAATTGAGCATGAGAGTAGCTATGCAAGCTGAGTATGACAACATCATGAAGAATGACACTTGGCAACTAGTAGATTCACCAAAAAAGAGCAAGATTATTGGCACCAAGTGGGTCTCGAAGGTAAAGTACAAGGCTGATGGTGGCTTAGAAAATACAAATCGAGATTAGTTGTAGAGGGATCTTCAGAGGTTGAAGTATTTGATTTTCAAGAATCATTTGCTCCAACTGCTAGAATGATTAACTTTTGCATAGTACTTATAATGGCTACTTATAAGAAGTAGCCAATTTACCAAATGGATATCAAATTAGCATTCTTGAATGGTAACCTCAAGAAGAAGATGTATGTGGCTCAACCATAGGGTTTGAGGCCCCCATTTTGAGAACAAAGTTTGTAAGATGAAGAAGGTGTTGTTTGGGCCAAAACAAGTCCCTAGAGCATGGTACTAGTGGGTAGATAAATTCTTTCTAGGTTTGAGTTTCAAAATATGTGCCTTAGATCCTAACTTGTATGTGTATAGGGATAGTGAAAAGTCTGTAGATATAGTGATTGTCCTATATGTAGATGACCTTCTTATTATACAGGTGACTATGAAGATATGATCCATTAGACTTGAAAGGCTTTGAGCTTTGAGTTTGAAATGATAGAATTGGGCTTGTTGTACTATTGTTTGGGGATTTAAGTCTAGTAAAAGTGCCTAGCAAAATCTTCATCTGTCAAAAGAAGTATGCATGGGATATATTAAAATCATTTGGCATGATCGAGTGTAAGGAGATAGCTAAACCTATGAAGGTCAATGTGAAGTTATCCATTGAGAATACATCAACACTAGCAAACATTGGGAGGTATAGGAGGTTGGTTGGAAGCCTTACCTACTTGTGTAACACCATGCTAGATATCAGTTTTGCTATTGGTGTTTTGAGTAGTTTCTCAAATAAACCATGAGAAAGTCATTGGAAAGTTGGGATGTGGGTGCTTAGATACTTAAAGGGAACTCTTGACTATGGTATCATATACAATTCTGGAAGTGCTCCTACGGGAAATCGTGACTTAGACTGGCAAGTGATAGTGATTCCATAAAATTAGTTTCTAGATATTGTTTCTATTTAGGTTTAAGAATTTTCTCTTAGATCAGTAAGAAGCAACCAACTACTATCGCATTGTCTTCAACTGAAGCAAAGTACAAGGTAGCTTGCTTTACTGCATGTGAAGTAGTATGGTTAAGGAGGATCTTATGGCACATGGGAGTATAGAATGAAGATCCAATAGTTCTAAGATGTGACAATCAAAGTTGCATCACCATTTCCAAAAATCTAGTTTTTCATGAACATACCAAACACATTGAGATCCAATATCACTATGTGCATGACTTGATTAAGAATGGGATAGCAGACTAATCTACTATCCAATAGAGGAGAATGGAGCAAGTATCTTCACCAAAGCTCTTACAAAGGATCTCCTTTGAATTCATCTTCCGAGACCCAACATTGGGCTAAGAATGTAGTTCACTTGTGGGTGATGGGAGCCCACAAATAACTATATCCATTGTACCTCAAAAGTATATCATATAACATATCCTGGAAAGGTCTTTATAAGAGGGTTCCAATGCATCAACCTTTAATAAATTTGGAGTTTATATGCTTATGTTATGGATTTTTAACCAACAATTAATTTAAAAGTTTCATAATGGTAGCCTCAACCTCATTTGTCCTTATGGAATATTCCTTAGAATCCCGAAGACATTAAAAGGTCCAAAAGTGAGTCCAATTCTCCCATAATGGCATCATGTGCATAAGATGTATATTTTAAGCATAGTTTCTTGTATTTCAAAGGTTGAAACTATGAATAGATAGTTTCTATATTAACCAAACCACTTTTCCAAATTGGATTTAAGAATATATTCCAATAGAGAAGCAATTGGAGCTCCCTGTACTTCACAATAGGAATGTTTGCTGAAAATAGTTTCTTCAAAGTGAGAGAGAATCTATTGAGACATAGTAGCAATGTCTAATAGTTTTTCACTCCTATAATGTCTAAATGGAGAATTCCCATCATAAGGCCCATACTATGCACCTCTCGATGTATTCGTCCTATATTAAAGCTTCATTAAATTATACCTAAGATATATCCAAAACTCTAGTAAGCATAATGTCCCACAAGAAAAAATACTTCCCAAGTAATATTGATAGTAAGATGAATATTTATTTGCAACCTGTGAGCAAGAATGCAATCATGGAGGTAACTAAAAATGCTATTCTATGAGAGTTAAAGGATAAGTGTATAGGGTAAAATGGAGACAACATAACCCTTTATCACTTGCGGAGTTCAAGAGGTTTGCGAGACTTTCATTAGGAAAAATATGGACTCTCTTTTTTGCCCCTTAAGGGGTTTCTCTCACCTCTCTCTATAAAAAGAGATTCCAAATATAATATTAGAATAAGAGATCTTCTACAATCAAGCAAATCTTGTATTTGTATTTTCAATAGATTTCACATATTATTTTATCCTCAAACTATAGGATAATGCACTTTTTCTCAAAATCCTCATAACTTAAAAATTTCCATTATATTTTCTCTAAAAATAGACTCAATCATTAATATATGACTCTTTAATGCCCTCATGACTTTTCAACATGAAAATATATTAGGATCATTCTCATTCTTGTTTCTTAAAAGGGCGAAAGTTAAAAAATGATATAAAATGATGTACACATCATATTTTAAGATGATTTTTTACCCAGAGACACCTTTTTGATTCGAGAGTTTCCTTGTAAATTTTTATCATTTTTGGACAAGTATATACCTATTTATGGGCATTTATTCGTTCCCTCTCAAAGATCTAGTTTTGTCTGAAATTTTGTGTACTCTTTTCCTTCCCTCCAGAATATGGTTTCTTGCATACAAATTCTTCTGAAGCAACACTCACTACTATCTACAACGCTCTCTATCTTGCTACAAGAAATATCAGGAGTGGTTTTGATAGCATTTGCTGAAATCAAATAATCTCTATCTATGACACTCTCTACCCTGCTACAAGCAATCTCCCTCTCCAGTATTGTTCTATAAGATATCTTCCTCTTCAACACTCTATACTACAAGCAATCAAGTGATAATGGAGGCATATTTATTTTTTTAAAGTTTGTGATGTTATTATTCTTCATAGTTGTTGTTTAATCCTTAAGTGACAATTCATAAAGAGAGAGAGAGAGAGAGAGAGAGAGAGAGAGAGAGAGAGAGAGAGAGAGAGAGAGAGAGAGAGAGAGAGAGGGAGGGAGGGAGAAGGGAAGAAGAGAGAGAATTGTGTGAGATGAACTAAGAAAATAAGTGATAAAGTAACAGAGAGTAAAATAGGGTAGAAGATAAGATGATATTATTGTTCTCACTAGTCAAGCTTCTATATAAATGTGTTTAAATATATTTGATCAATTCTGAGAGAGAGAGAGAGAGAGAGAGAGAGAGAGAGAGAGAGAGAGAGAGAGAGAGAGAGAGAGAGAGAGAGAGAGAGAGAGAGAGAGAGAGAGAGAGAGAGAGAGAGAGAGAGAGAGAGAATATTTTGGATAGAACAGAAGATAATATTGGATGCTGATTAGAGGTAGATTAAAAGCTAAGATTATAGACAGATTAGGGGTTGATTAGGGTCTATCATGATTGAAATCAAGAGAAAGAGACAATATCCAATTGGGTAAAAAAGAACGCAGATATAGTGAATCAAAGGGGTGTAATTGTGTGATTTGAATGTTAATCCAAATTAAAATTGGCATATATTTTTCTTTACAAGATGCAAGTGCAGGATGTACTAAGAAAAAGAGAGATATTCAATTTCAATTGGAGGAATAATATGCACCAATATTCAAAAGAACTATAGAAAGGGATGATACAATAAGATACAAGATGTAACAAGAAAGAAATGCAGGGAAAAAAATTGTGGACCTTCGAGATTATGGGTGCATTTATCCACCTGATCTAGTCACTGAAAGGCCACCACAATTTGAAGGGCTTACATCATTTGTAAAGTTTGTTTGTTATGGCAATGAAGGATTGTATGGATACACATGTAGACTTGTCACACAAGGATTAGAAGGGGTTCATCAAGCCTTGACAAATATGCAGACAAGATTACAAGGGAATATGCAGTCTTTGATGGAAAAGGACAGATTATTGGCTGAGAAGGATAGGGAGAACCAGAGCCTACAACAAGCAATGTCTGTCATTGAAGAAACTATGCAGGCTTGCTATGCAGGCTATACACATGCAAAATATAGAGTTAAAATCTAAAGTTATGGAATTGGAGAAGGAGAATCAAAACATAAAGAGAAAGCTTACAAAAATTTTGAAGATTGGGCCCACTTTAAAAACCAAAGAAGCATGTCGGCGCATCCAATTAGTTAAGCCAATTCAACAACTAACCAAAGAAAGTGGACAATATCATAGATGGATATATGCTCAATCTACTACAATGAGAAATATGTTCCCTCATGTAGAGAATGATACTATTGCCAAAGTCCTAAGCAAGGATATGGTAAAAAATGTATTGGAAAATCATAAATTCAAGGACATTGTAGATGGTGTCACAAGTGAACATCTTAGAATGGGAGCACTTGTTTACTTCTACAAATTCTCAGGGATTATGTGACAAGGTGGAAATGAGTTTTGAGTCATATAGTATGCTCTACAACAATTGGATACATGATTTAAGCAAGTCTTCAAAACTAAGTGAGTAATTCCTCTACCAAAATCATTTCACATGAAGAAGGCTCAAAAACAACTAAATGAGAAAGTTTTAGAACTAATTGGTGAGGCAACGCATATGGAAAATACACACATATTGAAGTATGGTTCCAAAGAAGTTGCATTTGTATTGAATGCATCCAACAAATTTGTATTGGATATATGTAGGGTTTCGATTGCTATGGTTAAGTTCTACAATATGTCTATGGAAGAATGTAGAGGCAAGCTTAAGTTTTCCCTCCAACTTGATGAGAGTGATATTATTAAGGTGCAAAAACTTGAATGCGTGAGTGTAACACTTATGAATCGAGCATTGGATCCCAACATCAATGAAAACCATCCTTTATACTTTAGTGTATAGTCAGAGAATGAAATATGGTGGCTTGCATCATTAAGGGGCAAAAACTTGAATGCGTGAGTGTAACACTTATGAATCGAGCATTGGATCCCAACATCAATGAAAACCATCCTTTATACTTTAGTGTATAGTCAGAGAATGAAATATGGTGGCTTGCATCATTTACCAAAGGAGGACCATGAAGTACTTAAAGTTTTTTTTAATCTCACTAATATACCTAGTGTTATTCAAGAGCAAAATAATGGAGCAATTTTACACATCGAGGGGTTTGGGGACTATCAAGTTGAATGGAATCTTGCAGGTGATTTAAAAACATTGAAGTGTATTGGTTTATCAAATGCAGCGAATGTGAAATTTTCGTGTATATACTGCATGCAAACTAGGAAGAAAGGGAAAGATGGAAAAAAAGAATGGCTTGCCAAGGCAATACAACAAAGGTGCTCCAACACGTGATCAAAAAGTCATGAGAAATGAAATGCTAGTTCTAGTGGATCCAAATTGGCGCCCTATTTTGGAAAAACCACTAACAAGGGTTCATTTTTGCACATTGCATTGTTTGGTTGGAATAATTGAGAAGCTAGTATATGAATATATATGTTTTGCATACAAGATGTAGCCTATGTTAGAAGTTGATGCTACATGCAAGAAGATAGAACAAGTCCTCTTTGAATTTGGATTGCATGGGGACCAAGTAGAAAAAAAAAAGGATGATAAAAAATCGAGAAAGAGTGGAAATATCCCTTGTAAACCATACTTTGGCAGACCCAAGGCTAGGAAGTTTATATCTCTACCTTGAGATGAGGAAGACAATATACTTGTAAAACAACCAAAGAAGTATGAAGCATGGAAAAAGTTGCACCTTACTATTCCGGATTGGAGCGATGGGGGAACGAGGATTGCAAAGGCAGAAGTGTGGATACACCTGGATAGATTAGCAACTCTCTTAATAAACTTGAGGCCTAGGGATGGTGATGCCAATACATTTAAAGAGATAGTTTCTAATTTTCATAAGTCCATGGTGGAGGCATGGACTACAAATAGTATAACACACTACATGGTTAGTATTGTCACCATTACAAAAAAATCATCATTTCGAATTAGTTTTTGTTTCTAATCTCTCTTCTTGTGCAGCATATACTTGAAGCACATGATCCATACTTTGCATATCAAGGAACTTTGGCAGTATGGTCAACTCAAGGCATGGAATGATCTCATTGGGCAAGCTCGCTATGCTTTTCAAAGGACAACTGATCATGCAGGTAGCATCAATGATTCAAATTCTATGAGTCAATTATTACAATGGTGGTATAGGAGATTAGAGATACGATACGCGGAAAAAGAAAAGAAGTCCAAAACCTCTCAAGCAGAATTTATAAGTAGGGCAATATATGAAGTGAGAAAAGCAATATATGAAAATAACACAACTAGACAACACCATGTAGAATGGTTGGCAACCCAAGAGAGAGATGGCAAGAAATGGAGACCTAGATAAAGATAATACTTTTGATGCATTTAAAGTCCATGAGAGATTGTGGGTACCTAGGATATGACACATCAATACTCATATCTTTAAAAATTTTGTTTAAAATTTTGAAGGTTTGTCACTAGGTTTTTCAAAGTCGATATCAAACTATGTTTTTTAATTTTAAAGTTCATATACACCATAGTAAGTTTAAAAGTTTCATACTTAAGTTAAGACTCTCCTTTCATTTTTTCCCATTACTCTTCACTCTACCCTCCAACTTTCTATCCTTCATCATCACAACCATGGCACGTTCCAAGCTTCCTATCAAGAAGGTGCCTAAAAGAACAAGAGCTCAACACTCTTCTGAATCTAATGAGTGTACTGTGAGTGACAAAGGTTCCTTGGTGGCCGACAATGGTGTGTTGAGATATCGAGCTCCACTCGTGATATGCCAGGGTGACCGTTGTGCATTTATGTCACCGACTTGTCAGTTGCAGATGCAGTTGGTACACCGCCCATGAATAATAGCTACATGATAGCTATCCTTATCTACTCTAGTTCGTGGCTCAGTTAGTATGCCACCTTAGTTAGTTGAGTTTGGTTTGAGACCCATATATAGGGTTCTTCTATTTCTTTGTACGAGAGTTCTTTTTGGCTTACACAACTAAGAAGAGGAAAATTGTTTTCAGCCTCCACCCTTGTGTGTATTCCCCCATTGTGCAAGCAAGAAAGCTACAAGTGAGACTCCTTCCTTCTCTCCCACAATCTTGACATAGTATCAGAGCCTTGTTCGTGGTAACGAGCTCAAGAAAGCAAGCCAAGCTCGCAGTGTTCTGGTAAGAGGAGCAGTGTTGCTTTCACTTTCTGTTTTGGGAGCAGATCTCTGCAGGTAGCATAGCCGGAAATTGCAAGAGTGCATTGTCTCAGGTTGAGACGCCCTTCGCGGTGAAGCAAGAGGGCAGTATATGCTGCGGGTAAGGGCTTTAGCCCCTTGCCGACCCTGTTTTTTTGATTTGAGGCCATTTCGGGGCCTATTTTGGAGGCGGAAGTTTTCTGCACGCACTCAGGAAAAGGCCCAGTTTTATGCTGTGCGACCACTGTTCTACAGGTCGGTGAAAAGTTACTGTAGAAATTGCATCGTATGCTTGTGTGCAGAGACATTGGGAGTTACAGAATCATCCTTGGTTCCTGTTTATGCAAAATCGTCACTAGGAAGTGACTGTGTGGTCAAATACCACTTTCGCCAGTTTTGCAGATTTGCCCTTGTGAGGGTGAAGCTGTGTTTTTTGCAGTGACAGAATTTTTTGCAGTGTTCTGTAATGGCGTCTGATTCTCTTTCACAGATTGTCACTGAAAAGCTTGACAAGAACAACTTCCAAGCATGGAAGTTTAGAATGACGAATTTCCTTATGGGAAAAGGATATTGGGAATTTGTTGCAGGAAATGAAGAAGAACCAGTTCTTCTTGATGTTCCCAATCAACAGCAAATGCAGGCATTCAAAGCATGGCATGAGAGAGCCAAGAAAGTTATGTACTGGCTGTCTATCAGTATTTCAGACTCTATGATTGTGCATATTCAGGATGCAAGTATGCCAAAGGAGGCATGGGATACTTTGTCAAAAATGTATAGCACAAATACGCAAGCCAGGAAAATGCATCTCAAGCAAGAGTTGCATAATGTGCAAAGAGAAAGTATGAGCATTAATGACTACCACATGAAGGTGAAGAAGATTGCAGATGCACTTGCTTCCATTGGGTCACCAGTGGAAGATGATGATTTAGTTTCCGTGACCTTGAATGGTCTAGGAAAGGATTATGCACAGTTCCGAACATCCATTTCCGTCTGTGAAAGATTTCCTAATTTTGAGGAGTTGATTGCTCTTTTAATTTCTGAGGAGCAGAGAAATGGTGGTGCATCCTCTTCAGGAGGAACTTCAAAAGAAGCTGTCTTCTACTCAAATGATGGAAGAGGTAGAGGCAGAGATAGAGGAGGCCGATCTGGAGGCCGTGGTAGAAATCAGAATATGCAGCAAACTCAAGAAAACCAGTCCTATGGAGGAGGACGTGGTAACTCTAGAGGCAGGGGGAGCCAAAGAGGTCGTGGTGGATGGCAAAGAGGCCAAAATACAAACAGTAATGTTGAATGCTACTACTGTGGTAAAATGGGTCATATGGCTAAAGACTGCTATAAAAAGTAGAATGACATCATGAATGGAAAACTGCAACAAGGAAATTATGCATCTTCTAGTAGACAGGGTGATGACAGAAATGAGAATTTGTTTATGGTGCAGCATATGAACAATTCTGTGATAAGTGCAGAAGAAAGCAACGATGTGTGGTATGTTGACTCAGGTGCATCAAACCACATGACAGGTCATGCAGAATGGATGGAGGATGCAAGGAAAATGGAAAAACCAGGATTTGTGGAGACTAGTGACGATACTGCACATCCTATTGTGCAGATTGGAAAAATTCCTTTGTCTATGCAGGATGGGAAAAAAAAATATCTGTCCGATGTATTTCATGTCCCGAATATCACCAAGAATCTAGTTTCTGTTGGTCAAATGGTTGAGCAGGGCTTGCAGGTCAGATTTAATCCTCATGGATGCTTTGTTGAGGATATGAAAAATAAAGGTCGCTTGATAGCAAAAGGAAAGAAGAAGGGCAGAATGTTTATGTTGGATGCAGACATGTCTGAATTGAGTGCAGCAATGTTTGCATATGGGACCAGTGTAGTTGCAGATATTGATATCTGGCATAAACGCATTGGTCATGTTAATGTACAACGACTTAAATCAATGTAGGCCCAAAATATTGTTGCAGGATTGCCTAAATTCAAGGTTGCAGAAATGCATAAGATATGTGAAGCCTGTCAATTTGGAAAACAGGCAAGGAAACCATTTCCTAGACATGTTCAAGAGAGTAAGAAGCCATTGGAATTAAACCACTCTGATGTGTGGACTACTAAAGCTGCATCTCTTGGAGACTGTCATTATTTTCTTACATTTATTGATGACTATAGCAAAAAAGTTTGGGTGTATTTTATGAAAAAGAAAAGTGAAGTTTTTGGGCATTTCAAAACTCTTAAAGCTATGGTTGAAAAAGAATCAGGCCTGCAAATAAAATGCCTAAGGTCAGATGGAGGGGGAGAGTACCTCTCAAATGAGTTTGCAAGGTTCTTGCAGGAGCATGGCATAAAGCAGCAATATTCATGCAGTCATACCCCACAACAAAATGGAATTATAGAAAGGAAAAACAGGCATATTGGAGAGGTACCTCGTGCCATGCTCAATGAAAAAGACCTGCCAGATTTTTATTGGGCTGAAGCAGTTGCTACAGCAGTCTATATAATGAACAGGACTCCCACTGCACCAATACATGGGATGACTCCAGAGGAGAGGTATACTGGTAGGAAACCAGATATTTCTCATTGGAAAATTTTTGGTTGCATTGCCTATGTACATGTGCCAGATGAGTTGAGATCCAAGTTGGATCCAAAAGCTGAGAAGTGCATCTTTATTGGTTACTCTCTGCAGCAAAAAGGGTATAGATGCTATAACCCTTCTACTCGTAAGTTTACAGTGAGCAGAGATGTTGTTTTTGATGAGATGAGTAGCTGGTATCAACCAATAAATGTGATTGATGATGTAGATGCACAAAATGGTAATGTTGCGCAAAATTCACAGTAGCAGTCACAAAATATTAGTGGACCTGGAGCGTCCTCTAGCAGTGGTTCACATTCTTCGCCATGGACAGGCAGATTGAGATTAGGAGAACCTTCTCAAAGCAATGCAGATAGTGGTATGCAGGTATCACGAAAAGGAAAAGAGAAGGTTGATCAGCCCATGTTTGATGTGAATGCAGGTCACTCTTATGTGGATGGTGAATCCAGTGGCTCAGAAAAGAGCATTGATGATGAATTGGGTATTCCTTCTATTGTTACACCTGGAGTAAGGAAGACCAAGGATATTTTGAGAGCACCTGGGAGTGAACCTACTTTGCGCAGGTCTACGAGAGCCAGGTATCCTGTGGATAGGCTGAAATATGATGGATTTACAGCCATTCACTATGCATATATGGTCAAAGTAATACAGGAACCAGAACCCACTTCTTTTGAGCAAGCCATGGGAAAAGAAAAATGGGAGAAAGCCATGGATGAAGAAATGGATGCCCTTGGAAGCAAATGCTACATGGGAGTTAGTACCTTTGCCTAAAGGTAAGAATGCAATTGGCTGTAAGTGGGTTTATAAGGTGAAGCACAATGCAGATGGTTCTGTGAACAGATACAAGGCAAGATTAGTAGTCAAGGGGTATGCACAAACATATAGCATTGACTATGAAGAAACATTCAGTTCGGTTGCAAGGATGGCAACCGTAAGAGCAGTCATTGCTATGGCTGCATCAAAGGGATGGTCTTTACATCAGATGGATGTAAAGAATGCCTTCTTGCATGGTGATTTGCAAGAAGAGGTCTATATGGAGCAGCCACCAGGTTATGTGCATGCTGTTCATCCTGAGTTTGTTTGCAGGTTGAAGAAAGCCTTATATGGCTTGAAGCAAGCACCTAGAGCATGGTCTGACAAGATAGGGCAGTATCTTGTCACTATTGGCTTTCAGATTTCCAAGGCAGATTTCTCACTTTATGTGAGAAAAATAGAGAAAGGTATTATGCTGCTTGTCATTTATGTTGATGATTTGATTATGACAGGTGACAGTGATGAAGATATCCTTCATGTGAAAATGCTATTGAAGCAAAAGTTTGAGATGAAGGATTTGGGAGAGCTGCGTTATTTCTTGGGCATTGAGGTGATTAGATCACCAAGTGGGATACAACTCTTGCAGAGGCAATATGGATTGGACATGCTGTCCAAATATGGGATGACAGGCTATAAGCCTATTTCAGTTCCTTTAGAACAGAATGTGAAGCTAAGCGCAGATGCAGGTGAGCTTCTAGAAGACCCTACTATGTACAGACGCATAGTAGGAAGTTTGATTTATATGACTATTACCAGGCCAGATTTGAGCTATGCTGTTGGATTGGTAAGTCAGTTTATGTAGGCTCCAAGGAAATCGCATTTGGATGCGGCTAGACGCATACTCAGGTATGTGAAGTCCACATTGCAGTATGGACTATTTTATGAGAGAGGGGTTCAGATACAGTTGCATGGATACACTGATGCTGATTGGGCTGGTAGTATTTCTGATAGACGATCTACCAGTGGGTATGTGTTCTCTTTTGGGAGTGCTGCAGTCACTTGGAGCAGCAAGAAACAGCCTACAGTTGCCTTGTCGAGCATAGAGGCTGAGTACAGGGGTGCAGCAATGGTTGCATGTGAGGTAGCTTGGTTGCATAAGCTACTTTATGATATGCATCAGTCTACAGATGTGCCAGTTGTCATTTATTGTGACAACATGAGTAGTATTCACTTGGCAAATAACCCAGTCTATCATGCTAGAACAAAGCACATTGAGGTGCATTATCACTATGTGCGGGAGAGGGTTTTACTAGGTCTTATTGATCTAGTTTATGTCAGCACAGAGGATCAGGTAGCTGTCATATTTACGAAGGCATTGGGCACAGAGAAGCTGCGCAAGTTCAAAGACCTGCTTGGTGTGCAGGAATTGGGATTGAGCTCGAGGGGGAGTGTTGAGATATCGAGCTCCACTCGTGATATGCCAGGGTGACCATTGTGCATTTATGTCACCGACTTGTCAGTTGCAGATGCGGTTGGTACACCGCCCATGAATAATAGCTACATGATAGCTATCCTTATCTACTCTAGTTCGTGGCTCAGTTAGTATGCTACCTTAGTTAGTTGAGTTTGGTTTGAGACCCATATATAGGGTTCTTCTATTTCTTTGTACGAGAGTTCTTTTTGGCTTACACAACTAAGAAGAGGAAAACTATTTTCAGCCTCCATCCTTGTGTGTATTCCCCCATTGTGCAAGCAAGAAAGCTACAAGTGAGACTCCTTCCTTCTCTCCCACAATCTTGACATGGTGGTCCTACTACAACTAATAATGGTGGTCCTATTGTGTCCAAAAATGGTGGCCCTAGTGCGGTCAATAATGATGGTTTACCATTGTCCAAAAATGGTGGTCCACATGCTCCAGTTTCTCCACCTCCCACTATTGCTCCAATTTCTCCACCTCCCACTATTGCTCCAGCTGGTAATACACATCCTCCAACACATAAGAAGTAAAGATGGAGACTAGACACAACTGCACTACGTGAGATAAGGAAATTCTAGAAGAGTGCCAACTTGATTATTCCTAAGAAACCATTCTCTAGGTTGGTGTGAGAAATACTACAAGATTTGTTGTTGGGGCATCATTACAAGTTCTTTTCAAGGAACCAAGCAAGGAATGTGAGGTGATGGTCAAGCCAAGCCTTGCTTACTCTCCAAGAAGCGGCTGAAAGCTACTTGATTGATCTAATGAGTGATTCTCAACTTTTAGCCATTCATTCCTGCCATATCACTATTAAGCCCATAGATATGGTTATTGTTGGTAAGATCTACACAACAACAAGGATGCATTTAATCTTAATTCAACAATATGCTTTGAGAAGCTACCTTGTAATTGGATCTATGTTTTTAGCTCAAGTTTTCTTGTAGATTGTAAAGAGCTTAGTTTTGGTTTGTCTTTCCAGTAGACCTTCAAGTATTTGATAGTAGTGGTCTAAAAAATAGAGCTACATTTTGCCTAGCTCTAGTTGTACTTGGTGCAATGCACTATCTACCATGTATTTCATGGTTTCATAATGCCAAACCTGCTATTTGATATTCTATTTTGCCGTGATTTGCATTGTGTGTATTTCCAAGTTTCTAATTTTGAAAGTAGTTTTGTTGAGGATAAATTCAATGTGCAATCACGCACATATCAATGATCAGTTGTACATGGGCTGATGCACTATATCTTTACTGTATTTAGTGGTTTGGCAACACTATATTCGATATGCGATATTCTATTTGACCCATGACTTATTTTTTGTAAAATTTTAAGTTTCTAATATTTCACATAGTTTGGTTAAGAACACAGTTAATATGCAGTTGCGCACACGGTGGGGTGGTGAGTTTTTCTGTTATCAGTGAAGTATAATCTAGTTAATGCATTTTCAAAAAATGATTGAATCGTCAATTTTATAAATTGAAATCTGGTGAAACTTCACCCACATGACGAGCATCATAAAAACTCATGGATATTAAAAAATTGACCCCATCATAAGTCTGTAGGACACTTGTTCGGAGGCTTACGTCTAGTTCCCTGAATGTCTATAGGCTCGTGTCTGGGGCCCCAAATCTAGAATCCCTAGATTTAGAGCCATAGACAGGAGCCTCCGGAGAGGGGTCCTAAAGACTTCTAATGAGGCCAATGTTTTTTTGGGTGGTTGATGTACCCAGAGGAGTCCGCATTTAAAATTTCACGTCAATTGGATCACTGGTCATATTTTTCAAATGCCTAGATACATTAATTCAGGTTTAAGGGTTTTTTGAAACTTTTTCTATAAGTGTAAATTTTCACCTCATTTTACACATTTCACTGTTGAGTTTTGAGTTTTCTCTCCTAGAAGACATGGCACGCACCAAGCAAGCGGCCCGAAGACACCCCCTAGAAATCTTATGCAGCATAGGCCACCTCCCCCAACTCCACCACCACCATCACCAAACCAACATCGCAAGTGTCAATTGAACCAAGCACAGTGGCTCTTTATGAGATCCCCCATTACCAGAAGACCACGCACCTCCTGATACCAAAGGCTCCATTCCAGAAGCTAGTGCATGAGATTATGGACGACATACTCATTAAGAACAACAAGAGGCACTTTCCAAATGGAACATGCTTGCAACAACCCCTGTCCAAGTCCTCCTTGCACTACAGGATGTTGTCGAAGATTACATCATCGACTTGTTCAAAGACTCCATCTATGCAGTTGTACATGCAAGGAGAGCCACCATCATTGATAGGGATTTGTGGATAGTGAGGTTATTGCCGCAATGGAAGGATAGTCCTTGTGGAGAACAACAATGATAGGGGTGTACTACCAAAATATATATGAAATGTAGCTTCCAAAGAGATTTTGTAAAACCCTGGTTGTCATGGGTCCCATGTAAAGTGTTATGAATATGAATACAAATTTTTTGGCACATCTTATTTTTGTTTATTCACTTGTTATTTATTTTATTTATGTCTTTGAGTTATCGTTACATGCGTTCGAACGAATACGTGTTGTGCACAACCTCAAGAAAGCACTACTTATTAAATTTGGGATACAAATCATGTTGCTTATAAATCCAATAAATAAATGTAACATTCAAGTAAAATAATAATAATAAACAACGCATATAACAAACTACATTACACACAAATCCAATAAATATTGGTTTTCATTACTTCAAGAGAAGATTACAAATTACATTACATTGGTGATGAGATATCATTTGGCACTAAGTACATCTACTCTCTCCTAGGCTTCTTTGAGCTAAAATCGAGCCATTCTTGATCATAGGCAACAACACATTTTGCCCCAGTAGTTCCTGCCTAATGACATGGGGGTCATCAACACCAACAACTATGCCACGGGCCACCATGGAAAAAAGTGGCCCAGACCTAGTACTAGAGAATAAGTAGAGGAGCTTAGAACGTCGAAGAAACACTACTTTCTCCAAGCTAGAGCTCATTGGGATGGTCTTGAAGGGCCCAACCTTCGTTAATGCCCTCAACTTCAAGAAGTTCTCAGCAAAAGCCGTGGAGCATGTCTTATGGAATACAATAATGTCAGTCACAAGCTAATTGATATACTCCTTCAATGCCCAGTCCTGTATCTTTCCTTGGCTACCAGATCGGCCAACTTGTCTAGATGAAAATTCATCTATATAGACAATGTCATGTATCACACAAGTTCAGTGTCAAACTCACTATGTCAGATTCACTATACATGGAGTGTGGTAAAGATATATACATTGGATTCACGTAAAAATTTACCAGTAGCGCCTTTAGGGCATCAAGAGTGTGCACATAAAATTTTTTCGAGATCGGGTCCCCCAGAGCATCCTTGGCTGGAGGCTCGCATCTGGGAGCCTGAATCTGCACATCCCTGGATGCTGGAGGCTCATGTTTGGGGACCCGAATCTGCAGATTCAGGCCCCCAGATGCGAACCTCTAGCCAAGGCTGCTCTAGGGCCATCTCAGTAAAATTTTATGTACACACTCATGATGCCTTAGAGGCCCTGCTAGTAAATTTTTACACGAATCCGATTTCGATAACATTAATCCGATAATATTACCTTCTCGACATCATCTATCTGTTGTTGCAATGGAGCATCCAGGTGTGCTCCTGCACTGGACCACCCTTGTCTCTCTCTTGGGAAGATACTGCGTAGTTGGGTAGAGGTCCAAAAATTCTTTCTTAAAACCACTCAAACTCCTCATTTGAGATCTCATAATGTGGTGTTGCTTTCTCAATCTGCTCTTGGATACTCACAATGGCAGAGATGCCATCGACACTCGTGCCATCATATCGAGCCACCTCATCAACATGTACTTGCGCATCTTGTATATCAAAATCTATAAAATCATCAGGTGCATCACACACCATGATACAATATAGCTCTTCTTCCCTTAGCTCCAAAATTTCTAGTACATCCTGCATAAGTAAATATTTCACCCCCTCGATGATGATAGCATGGAGCGAAGTGAGGGGTGGCTCATTGCTTGTCAGTGTCTCAAAGTGGCATGGAGGTGGGTGCACAATGGCTTGCTTTGTGCTACCTCTACTCTCAAATTGAGTGTGATCTCCTCAGGCTTCCTCTCAAAATACTCTAGCTATGGTCGAGAAGGTCTGACAATGTCTTTCTCACTATCCTCTTGCACCTCAGTGCACAAAACATATATGGCAAATGTTGCATAACCCTCAATGACCTCCATCGTGGAGTGGTCCTAGGATGAGGTGGGCACTGCTCTGGCGCGGAGATGCTGTCCCACATGCATGAGGGATTTGATTTATTACCTTTTCATGGCTTGATCCAGCACATAAACTATATAAGAAATCTATGGGGATCCATCTGAGAGCAGAGTCTAGAATAGAGCAGGTGAAAGGGTTTGTCGCATCACAAAATGATGCAAGTATACTAGAGCTAGGGTCTACGGCGGAAAGAGAGCTCTCTAAACTCAAGGTCGCACAAAACCTAGAATGTATCTTGTCTCCTATATGTGTGTAGTGTGGAGCTAATCCATGCGGCGAAGGCAGGAGTGGTAGCCATGGCACACAAAGAGAGAAGGAATGAGAGCACAAGTGTAGGGACGTAGAGAATGAAAGTGAAAATGAGTTTGGAGTTATAGTTTTTATGTATCTAGGGTTTTAAATAAAGGCTCTTTTTTAACCCTAAAGTTTCAAATTAAAACTCTTACCTTAGTTTCTTTATTTCAATACTTTAAAGTAATCGTTAAAAGTATTCATGCACACAAATGCTTTGTTCTATATTATTATATCCTCGAATATACTTGAATCGCTATTTATATTCAAGTCCAACTATAGAAAATATAGAAAATTTTAAAGAAAATAAATCTAAAAGACCTTCAAAATCCCTTGGATCCAATTTAATATTTAATTTTAAGAAATAAGTAGAAGAGATGAGATACAATATATCATTATGAAAATACAATATTGCACAGATTATAGAACTCTAGCCTACAATTTAATTATGATTTTTACCAACATGATTGACTAATTACAATATATATTATCACACGCTTGGATCATAGTAAAATAAGATTATTCAAATTGAAAGTACTCAAATTTTTTAAAAAATTTATATTTATTTTTTATAAATAAAAATTACAAGGATTCCACTATCTCAAGGATATGTGGAGAAGCACATTATTTACATGTCATGGATTGCTCATTACGAATCCTAAATTTTTTATTATCTCTGATGCCAGGAGGCATATTCCACGGTGGATTCCGTGCCACGGTGGATTCCGTGAGGTTTTACGGTGGATTCCGTAAACTTAGATGACTGGGGCTCATACACAAAGAGGATTCTTTGTGCGAGAAGTTGATGGGGACGCCTGTCCTTTTCGGGCGTTTCATTAATTTAGTGTGTACATGGGTGATTCCATAGCGGGTGATTCCGCAAAATGCATATTAAATTAATAAACGTTTATGAGTTTAGAGTGCGCACTCGTAATAAATTAAGGTTAGGATTTATTTCTAACCAGTTGATTTATTTATGTAGCTAAAGACTGCTAGGTATTCACTTTTGTCGGTTTAATTGTATTATTTTACTAACGATTGTGAATGCTTCAGTTGATGTGTAGAGATAGCAGCAGTGGCGGAGGAAAGCATTGGAGTCTAGCGAGTATTCGACCTTTGGACTATATTTTGATAGGCGCCACGCCTATATTTTGTTATGTCTATTGAGACATCGATAATTGATTATTATTTTGTATGCGCCTATGCGCCCGGATATGTTATTTCTATTTGGACATTGAGATTGGGCGTGCCAGACTCTATGGGCACCGTCCATTAGCTTTATTTTCCTATTTTTGTAGAAAGCAAACTCAAAAGCTAAAAGCTTGTCATATTTTTGTAAATTGGGCTATTATTGAGCATGAAGATTGGAAATATACATAAAATACATGCTTTGTGAAGTGCTCACACAAGGCATGGGGGAGATTGAACCCAATTTGTCTCTTGTCTCTTGTCGTGCATGCTTTTACATTGTTTTTTGTGCAAAAAGGTAGAGTTCATTGTTCTTGGGGACCTTCAGGGATTCACTACGTGAGCTATCTGCGACCGATCTGCGCACCGGTGGTATCAGAGCGGAGCAGAGATCAAGAGCTTCCAATCGCTACCAATCTCGGGCGAAGGCGGAGCTCCAGGAACAAACGGGCTCTACAGTCAATCTCATCACGAATCGTCGATACAGGCAGACTTCTGGCGATCAAGAACCCTTGTTTCCACTGTCAGATCGCGAAGGACCAGCCTCTGCAGGCGGAGGACCACACATACATCTCCATCATCAAGTCGTGGAGTTACAGAGATAAGCTCTTCTCAAATTCAAGTTAATTACTTTATTGAAGCTTAATCTTAAGCTTAGAAGCTTTAAAAAAGCTTCAAACTCCACAAAATTGAGTCGTCGTATCAGGAAGAGCCCCCAAAATTTCCGCGCAGCTAAAAAACGGCCCCCCCAATGAAAAATTACGCTGCCTGCTAGTTCACCATTAAGCTTATTAAGCTTAAGCTTAATCACTTAAGCTTAAGTCACTGCAAGTCACACAGGGCAGACAAGTTGGCAAACTCCAGGTCTCGCACTTCTGAAGTCAAGTTCAGCAAGTCAATTGTAATCAAGTTCTGCAAGTTCTGCAAGTCGGCCTAAGTTCAGCAAGTCAACAACTCTGCAAGTCTGCTAAGTCTGCAACTCTGCAAGTCAGACTAAATCAGAACTGACTAGTGCTTAAAACTCATTGAAGACTTGTTCGTATGCAAAAACTCTGAACTGGAAAGTTGTTCGTAGCAAGCTGTTCTACCTATCTACGAGTTCGTTGAAGTACTTTCAGCAAACGGATACAGAAATATTGCAGATTTTCTAAAAATTGAAGAAGAAATACCCACAAATACATAGCCTTGTAACCCCAAATTTGAGCTATGCTCATCCCGCTAACCTGATTTTGAGAGAGAAAGGTTTGTTGAGTTTTACAGGATGACTACCCCACATATGGATGATCCTATGGCTGAATATGACTTACCTGAGCCTACCATGGAACAAAAGATGGATCTAATCATGCTACAATTGGAAGAAGAGCGAAGGGCTAGGCAAGCATTGCAAGCGCAATTGACAAAACTTCAAAGAGCATCCACCGACAAAGAAGAACCACAAGCTGAAGATTTGATTCGACGTACCATCGACGCCACTCTTGAAGCACAAACCATTCACAAGGAATCCAAGATAAGTAAACGAAGTTTCAAGTTTCGCACTTTCAATGGCATAAGAGAAGGAAAGACTGTTTTATCATTCATTAGCCAGTTTGATGACTATTTCCATGAGGAAACTTATCCCGAAAAAGATAAAATCAAGTGTGTTACTAATCATCTGATAGATAGAGCATCACTTTGGTGGACTGTAGTCCGCAAGAGCATAGAATGTCCTGCTACTTGGGAAGATTTCAAGAAGAAGTTCATGCAGAATTTCCTTCCACCGCAATTTCATGAGAAGGCTATCAAGCAATGGGATTTACTTCAACAACGAGATCGTGAGCCTATTCCACAGTATACAGAGCGTTTTTGGAATGCACTCCTACAGCTACGCATGCTTGAAGACGTACCAGAGACGACACATAAGCGGAAGTATATATCTGGACTTCTTGGACATTACTACGCTGAAGTGAACATGTTCAAGCCTGCTACCCTTGAAGACGCCATCTCCTTAGCTCACGACACTGAAGATAAGTTACGCGGAAGAGATAGAGGACCACAGTAATTCCAAGTCAACGGTAATTATGGATCTAAACAATTCAATTCCAATTTTAGAAGGTTTAATCCAGGTCGTTTCTCATCACCATCTTTCCGCAAGAATTGGCCTAAACCACCTGCATTACCATCCACTGTCAATCCAAATCCTAAGCCTATTCCACAAGCAAATCCAAATGTACCCAGACTTCCAGCCATTGCAAATAATGTAACCAAAGCCAAACCAATAGTATGCTACAAGTGTCACCAGCCAGGGCATCTCGCAGCAAATTGTCATTCAAAGAAGCCACCAGCACATATCAACTACCTTAGAGCCATGGATGAAGACGAGCATGAGGATATGTCGGATTTCACTGAAGATGAGGATGATCCTACTACTACTTCCGACACTTTACCAGGTATGCCTACTCCACATTCATTGTTGACTATGAAATGTATGGTGCATGGAAAAGAAAGAACTATCTTGCATGATGACGGTAGTACTCATGACTTTATTTCAGCAAAATTGGTAAAGGAATTGAAATTGCATAATGTACCTACACATTATCGCATAAAAGCTGCATTTTTAGGCACTAGGTACAATGGCACACAAGAAGTACAAGATTTAGAAATTCAAATTGGTGCATACATTGAAAGAAGAAATTTCTTAGTTGTTCCATTACAGTCAAGCGACATTATTTTAGGAATGCCATGGAGACACCAGCATAATCCAAATATAGATTATTCCACGCACACAATGAATATTAATTTTCAAGGAAAATCTATTACATTATATGATATGCATGCATCTCATATTTTTCCACTGCTTTCGCATACTCAAGCAAAACGTGCACTACTCAAGAATACTAAATCATATCTCATTTGGGTGAATGAACTGCACGCAAAGGAAAATCATATGCACCCTAGGCATAAGGAATTTCTTGCATATTTTAAGGACTGTTTTGCAGAAGACCTACCACCAGGTTTACCACCTTCATGTCCAGAAGACCATACGATTGATCTAATACCTGGCACACAACCACCTTGCAAAGCACCATATAGGCACAATCAAATAGAGCAAAAAGAAATCCAGAGTCAAGTTGAAGAATTACTAAATAGAGGTTTAATTCGACCTAGCAGTTCTCCATTCGGTGCACCTGTGCTCTTAGTCAAGAAAAAGAATAATACCTATCGTATGTGTATTGACTACCGAGCATTAAATAAGATCACTGTAAAGAATAGGTATCCTATACCTAGAGTTGATGACCTTATGGACAAACTGCAAGGATCTTCTATATTTAGTAAAATTGACCTTAAGTCTGGATATCATCAGGTGAGGCTAGATAGATCCGACATATTTAAGACCGCATTCAGGACACAGTTTGGCCATTACGAATTCTTAGTCATGCCATTCGGATTAACTAATGCACCTGCTACTTTCAGTAGAATGATGAACCGTATTTTTCTGAAATATCAATATTGTGTGATTGTTTTCTTTGATGATATTTTGGTGTTTAGTCAAACTGAAAAAGAGCATTATGAGCATTTATCATTAGTTTTTCAATTACTAAAAGAAAATCAATTGTTTGCAAATCCTGACAAGAGTGAATTCTTTAAGACGGAAATAGAATATTTAGGTCATATTGTATCAAAAGAAGGAATTAAAGTTGATCCTAAGAAAATTGATGTAATATTGCATTGGCCTATTCCTAAGAATGTACATGAATTACGCTCATTCCTTGGTCTTGCTAGTTTCTATAAGAAGTTTGTACGTAATTTCTCATTACTTGCTTTACCATTGACCAAACTTCTTAAGAAAGGAATTGTTTATCAATGGACTGAAACTTAGCAGAAATCCTTTGATTTACTGAAATGTGCATTAACTAATGCCCCTGTTCTACAATTGCCTGACTTTAACAGACCATTCTTTCTAGTTGTGACCGATGCTAGCGGATCAGGAATAGGAGCCGTATTAATGCAAGACAACCATCCAATAGCATATTCTAGTTCTAAACTGAAACCCTCTGAGCTCAAATATTCCACTTATGACAAGGAATTATTAGCAGTGGTACAAGCATTAAAACAATGGAAACATTATTTAATGGATTCAGAATTCATGATAAAGACTGACCAGCAAAGCATTAGACATCTACTTAGCCAACCCCAAATTTCTGACCGTCATATCAAATGGGCTTCCTTCATTCAAAGTTTTCATCCTATCATTCAATACCAACCTGGAAAAGAAAATGTAGTTGCTGATGCATTGAGTAGAAGACCTGCAATTTGTAATATTTCTATCATATCTTTTGATTCTTTGATTGCTATGAAAGACACATATCACCAGGATATTACTTTTCATTCTGATTGGCAAAAATTAGTTCAAAATAATTTCATTCCTATTGATTCATTGTCATATAATAATGGATTTATGTTCTTTGAAAAGAGACTGTGTGTTACTATTCCATTCCGATCTTTTGTTTTGAATGAAATTCATTGTCCCCCATATCAAGGTCATAGAGGTATCATATCTACATTACGCATGTTAACTGAAGATTTTTATTGGCCGCATATGGATGCAGATGTATCTAATTTCGTTTCTGAATGTTTGATTTGTCAAAGAATAAAGAGACATCATGGTAAACAGTATGGATTATTAATGCCTTTGTCTATTCCATCTAAACCTTGGGAACATATTTCTATGGATTTCATTACTGGTTTACCAAATACTAAATCTAACCATGACATGATTTGGACAATTGTAGATAGATTTAGTAAGCAAGCATATTTCATTGCATGTAAGAAAACTTTAACAGCATTACAAGCAGCACAATTATTTTTGAAAATTGTTTTTACTAACCATGGATTGCCAAAAGTGATTATTTCAGATCGAGATTCTAGATTTTGTAACAATTTTTGGATTACACTGTTTGCAAATCTAGGCACAAAGATTGATTTCTCATCTGTATTTCATCCAGAAACAAATGGACAAACAGAAGCCACAAATAGCACCATTCTAGATCTTTTACGTGCATATACTATCTCTAAACCTCAGACATGGGATACTCATTTACATTTATTACAGTTTGCATATAACAATACACCGCACACATCTACAAAGAAAGCACATTTTGAAGTTATTTATGGATATAGATTATCTACACTTGTTGCATCTTTGTCTAATAGAATTCAGAGTGCTGATGATATTGCTATTATGCATAACAGTATTTTTTATGAAGTTAAGGATATGATTGCTAAAGCCCAACAATCATATACCAAACAAGCCAACAAGAAAAGACAAGCCATGAATTTCAAAGTTGATGATTATGTTTGGCTTAGAATAGAAAAGCATAGACTGCAAAGTGTAGATAGACACCCAGTTGTCAAGTTAGCTCCTAGATTCTATGGACCATTTAGAATTATTCATAAGATTAATGACAATGCCTTCAAGTTAGAATTGCCATCTCATTGGAAAATTCATAATACATTTCACATTAGTTTATTGAGACCATTTAGAGGCCAATTACCTATCCACCCTCTTTATGAAAACCCACCTTTACTAGAAGAAGAAATTGAAATACTTGAACCAGAAGCCATCATAGACACTGACTACATGATCACTAGAACTGGCCGAAGGTATTCTAGATATCTAGTAAAATTTAAGAACCATCCTGTAGAGGAAGCACAATGGATGCACGCTAGAGACTTAAATGCTTTCCCCACTCTGTTAGCTCCACATTGAGCTAATAGCAATTGAGGTCAATTGCTATCCCACCCCGGGGGTATGATGCCAGGAGGCATATTCCACGGTGGATTCCGTGCCACGGTGGATTCCGTGAGGTTTTACGGTGGATTCCATAAACTTAGATGACCGGGGCTCATACACAAAGAGGATTCTTTGTGCGAGAAGTTGATGGGGATGCCTGTCCTTTTCGGGCGTTTCATTAATTTAGTGTGTACATGGGTGATTCCATAGCGGGTGATTCCGCAAAATGCATATTAAATTAATAAACGTTTATGAGTTTAGAGTGCGCACTCGTAATAAATTAAGGTTAGGATTTATTTCTAACCAGTTGATTTATTTATATAGCTGAAGACTGCTAGGTATTCACTTTTGTCGGTTTAATTGTATTATTTTACTAACGATTGTGAATGCTTCAGTTGATGTGTAGAGATAGCAGCAGTGGCGGAGGAAAGCATTGGAGTCTAGCGAGTATTCGACCTTTGGACTATATTTTGATAGGCGCCACGCCTATATTTTGTTATGTCTATTGAGACATCGATAATTGATTATTATTTTGTATCCGCCTATGCGCCCGGATATGTTATTTCTATTTGGACATTGAGATTGGGCGTGCCAGACTCTATGGGCACCGTCCATTAGCTTTATTTTCCTATTTTTGTAGAAAGCAAACTCAAAAGCTAAAAGCTTGTCATATTTTTGTAAATTGGGCTATTATTGAGCATGAAGATTGGAAATATACATAAAATACATGCTTTGTGAAGCGCTCACACAAGGCATGGGGGAGATTGAACCCAATTTGTCTCTTGTCTCTTGTCGTGCATGCTTTTACATTGTTTTTTGTGCAAAAAGGTAGAGTTCATTGTTCTTGGGGACCTTCAAGGATTCACTACGTGAGCTATCTGCGACCGATCTGCGCACCAATCTCATTGGATATTAATTGGATTTCTTGTCTCAGAAAAGAAATGATCCAATTGCTCTTTGTGTTGACCACAAAAGGATTATGACCATTCCATAAGATAACCACATCTATGAGATTTGTATGTGTGTCATGTCAGGTATCTTGATCCAAGCTGACCCACTCCCCCCGGCAAAAGTCATCGTCTTCTATATCAAAGTGAATGCATAGCGTTTGTCTAGTGATAAAATACCTATAATAAAAACAAAAAATAATGGTAAGTAAATGCGAATAACACAACAATTCATCTAAGCAAGACCTATGTCAATTAATTCAAGGCATTCAAAGCAGTAAAAAAGATTTACCTGAATGTGAGATCAGATTGGTTGACCCTGCACTCAATTGTCTCATCAAAATGTGTTCTTTTGACTTGCCAAGACTCACCCAATATTTGACTCATCCATTCCTCGGATGGACACTTGCATTGATAAATAATCTTTGTTTTCTTCAGAACATCACATGAATCAAACAAATGTGCAATCAATGAGAATGGAATAAATCAACGAAGATGCACATCGTTGAAGCCTATGGTGGGTTTCATAACACTATTGATGTCAAATTTTATCTTGGACTTACATGCTCTTGACAAATCCAAGCTACCAATCAACCATTCACCACTAAATAGTGGCGGTAATGGGACATGCTGCAATCTCTGGCTTTCTACTACATACAATGAATTACAAAAAAGGATATTTTGAGTTGCAAGTTAACTTGCGGAGTTATTATCATAGATAAAAGGACCTATGTCTTCATGCCAAACATGTATCTTGCAGCTCAAACATTTCACATTCTTCCATTCATGCAAAGTTGATGGATATAGAGCTGTCAGTAAAACAAGATTCAATTAGAACACTACAAAGTTTTTTTTTTAAATCTGATATAAAAGAATAAACAATGATAAATTCTAAAAACTTTCTGTTTTTTTTCTAATTTGTAATGTAGTTCTTGTCATGTACAAAGATTTGTTTGTGCGTATAAACATGTTGGATCAACACTTCTGTTACGGTACTTGTTCCATTAAACACTTTTCTAAACTCGAAAATTCTACCTTTCCAATGTTTGCTAGGTTTTGCAACATCCTTATGCCTCACCTTGAAACTCCCTCGAGTACTTGGGTGCATCAAAATCCAATCCAACTTATAGTACATATCATAAATCCAATTACCGCCACTATCTTTCTTATTGAAGACCTCCATTGCAAGTATTTTACTGATGTTTTTCCTTCATGAAGACATCTATGATAACCAAATAGAAAAGTTACTATTAGCATGTGTATAATTTGCAAATGTTCTTTTCAAATGAAATGAAATTTAAATGGAGAATTTTTAAAAAAACATTGTACCTGTAATTCTTTTCACAAAGAAGCCTAGAGATATTGAGCAAGAAGTTGACTTATAACAAGGCCATTGTTCTTTCTATTAGGAGAAATATGGACTCTCTTTTTTGCCCCTTAAGGAGTGAATAAAGAAATATAGGCCTAACCAATGAGAGAGTTGGGATTCTAGATTCATGTAACATGAATCTTCTAGCCATATCTTGGTCCAAATCTTCCCTCATCAATAAAATAAGGGAAACATGGGGAATAGAATGCTGACACTTCCTAGAAGTTTGTGACTCGAATTTTCATTTTCTGATTTTTTAATGTTTGAATTTTCATTTCTCCCATTTCCGTTTTCCCCTCTTTCTTAGGCGGAACTCAAATTTATCATATCTCTTTCTTTGCTTCTTCTTTGTTGATGAAATCTTACAATCTCATTGTTGCTTGCCCTATCTATAACCCTGTGAAATTTCATTTCCTCTACACAAACACAGAGTGAGTTTCACATGTTTATGAGAGTAGAGCTTATTCTACACAAACACAGAGTGAGTTTCACATGTTTTATGAGAGCAGAGCTTATTCTACTAAAGCCCTAAGATTTTCTTCACAGAACTTTAAACACAATATTAGTGAGTTTGGGAATCTCCCAATTTCCATTAGTTGAATACTAAAAATGTGGCACCCGGATAACATGTCTATAAGTTTCTCAAAACCATATGATGTGACCTATCATTGGAAAGTGCTTGAAAAATGGATTCTATTGAGTTGTAGAGTGCTGATTTGGAGTTATAGTGTTCAAGTTATGACAAATCCAAAGATTTGACCACGTGTCCTAAACTTATGGAAAATTATCATATTCTCCAATATGGTGTTTTTATAGGTATATTGTTATCTTCCATGAATGTTCTATGGTAAAGTTTTATCTCGTTTGGACAAAACCTGTGTAAGTTATGTGCATTCTCTTACATGTAAGTTCTTTTGTTTTGGTACTTTAGGAGTTTCTTATAGTAAAAAACAATTATCTTTTAAACAATCAACTTCTTCTTCAACATCTTACGGTTTCTTTGTAAACAAAGTTACAGGTATGTTGTCTTGTTTTTTTGCTGCTCCATGGTTAAATTTTATCTCGTTTGGACAAAATGTATGCGAGCTATATGCATACTCAGTTTTCATTTGTTTTTTTACTCCTAGAGTCTTTGAGAGTGAAGAACAATGATTTTTTAAAACCTCAACTTCTTCAACATCTTTGGGCTTCTTTGCAAAGAGAGCCACAAGTATATTGCCATTTTTTTTGTTGCTCCATGGTTAAGTTTCAACTCATTTAGACAAAGCCTATGTAAGTTATATGTATGCTTTGACTCAATATTTCTTTTATTTTTGTACTCTAGGAATTTGTCAGTGAAGGAACAATGGTCTTGTTATAAGTCAACTTCTTGTTCAACATCTTTGGGCTTCTTTGTGAAAAGAATTGTAGGTATAATGTTTTTTTTTAATCGCTCCATTTAAATTTCATTTCATTTGGAGAGAACATTTGCAAATTATACACATGCTGATAGATAACTTTTCTATTTGGTTATCATAGATGTCTTCATGGAGGAAAAACATTAGTAACATACTTGCAGTGGAGGTCTTCAATAGGAAAGATAGTAGCAGTAATTGGATTTGTGATAAAAAGTACTATAAGTTGGATTAGATTTTGATGCACTCGAGGGATTTTCAAGGTCAGGTGTAAGGATGTTGCAAACCTTAGCAAACATTGGAAAGGTAGAATTTTAGAGTTCAGAAAAGTGTTCAATGGAACAAGTACATTAAGAGAAGTGTTGATCCAAGATGTTTATACACACAAACAAATCTCTGTACACGATAAGAACTACATTGCAAATTATTAAAAAAACAATAAATAAATAAATTTTATCATTGTTATTCTTTTGCATCAGAGTTTTTTTAAAAAATCTTTGTAGTGTTCTAATTGAATCTTGTTTTACTAATAGCTCTATATCCATCAACTTTGCATGAATGGCAGAATGTGGAATGTTTGAGTGGTATGACAAATGTTTGGCATGAAGACATAGGTTCTTTGATCTATGATAATAACTCTGCAAGTCAACTTGCAACTCAAAATATCTTTTTTATAATTCATTGTATGTAATAGAAAGCCAGAGATTGCAGCATGTCCCATTGCCACCACTATCTAGTGGTAAATGGTTGATTGGTAGCTTGGAGTTGTTAGGAGCATGTAAGTCCAAGATAAAATTTGACATCAATAGTGCTATGAAACCCAACACAGGCTCCAAAGATGTGCATCTTAGTTGGTTTATTCCATTCTCATTGTTTGCACATTTGTTTGGTTCATGTGATGTTCTGAAGAAAATAAAGATTACTTATCAATGCAAGTGTCCATCTGAGGAATGGATGCATCAACTATTGGGTGAGTCTTGGTAAGTCAAAAGAACACATTTTGATGAGACGATTGACTGCAGGGTCAACCAATCTGATCTCACATTCAGGTAAATCTTTTTTACTACTTTGAATGCCTTGATTTAATTGACATAGGTCTTGCTTAGATGAATTGTTGTGTTATTCTCATTGACTTACCATTATTTTTATTTTTATTACATGTATTTCATCGCTAGACAGACTCTGTGCATACGAATTGAATATAGAAGATGGCGACTTTTACGAGGGGAGTGGATCAAGATACCCGAGATGAGACACATACATCTCTCATAGATGTGGTTATCTTGTGGAATGGTCATAATCCCTTTGTGGTCAGCACAGAGAGCCATTGGCCCATTTCTTTTGTGAGACAAAAATCCAATTAATGTCCAATGAGCCCCTGTGCAACTTCTATTTCAAGTTAGATAATAGAAAAGTCAATATTTATAGTGAGCAATCCATTACATGTAAACAATGTGCTTCTCCACATATCCTTGAGATAGTGGAATCCTTGTAATTTAAAAAAATAAAGAATGAATATAAACTTTTTTTAAACTTCTGAGTACTTTCAATTTAGATAATATTAGTTTACTATTATCCAAGTGTGGGATAATACATAATGTAATTAGTCAATCATACTGGTTAATCATAATTAAATTACAGGCTGGAGTTCTATAATCTATGCAATATTGTCTTTGCATAATGATATATTGTAGGTCATCTCTTCTACTTATTTTTTAAAATTAAATATTAAATTGGATCCAAGGGATTTTGAAGGTATTTTATATTTCTTTTCTTAAAAATTTTATATATTTTTTGTACTTTGACTTGAATATACTCAGCGATCCAAGTATATTCGAGGATATAATAATGTAGAACAAAGCATTTTTCTGTATGAGTAATTTTAACGGTTACTTTAAAGTATTGAAATAAAGAAACTAAGGTAAGAGTTTTAATTTGAAACTTTAGGGTTAAAAAAGAACCTTTATTTAAAACCCTAGATATATAAAATCTATAACTCTAAACTCATTTTCACTTTTATTCTCTACTTCCCTACACTTGTGCTCTCATCCCTTCTCTCTTTGTGTGCCATGGCTACCACTCCCGCCTTCGCCGCATGGATTAGCTCCACACACTACATACATATAAGAGACTAGATATACCATAGATTTTGTGCGACCTTGAGACTAGAGAGCTTGCTTTCTGCCATAGACCCTAGCTCTAGTATACTGGCATCGTTTTGTGATATAGCAAACCCTGCTCTATTTTCAAACTCTGCTCTCAGATGGGGCCCCATAGATTTCCTATATAGTTTATGCATTGGATCAAGCCATGCAAATGTTATAAATCGAGCCCTCCTGCATGTAGGGCAACATTTCCATGCCAGAGCAATGCCCACCTCATCCTAGGACCACTCCACAATGGATCCCATCGAGCGCAATGTAGCATTTTCCATTTATGTTCTGTGCACTGAGGTGCAAGAGGACAGTGAGGAAGACATCAACACACCCTCTCGGCCACAACTAGAGTATTTTGAGAGGGAGCCTGAAGTGATCACACTCGATTTGAGAGTAGAGGGAGCACAAAGCTTAGCCATTGTGCACCCACCTCCTTGCCTTATTGAGATGCTGCCATGCGATGAGCCACCCCTCGCTTCTCTCCATGTTATCATCATCAAGGGGGTGGAATATTTACTTATGCAGGATAAACTAGAAATTTTAGATCTAAGGGAAGAAGAGCTGTATTGTATCATGATGCATGACGCACCTGATGATTTTATAGCTTTTGATATACAAGATGCACCAGCACATGTTGATGAGGTTGCTCGATATGATGGCACGAGTGTTAATGACATCTCTGCCATTGTGAGCATCCAAGAGTAGATTGAGAATGTAGCACCACAATATGAGATCTTGGATTATGATTTTGAGTGGTTGCAAGAAATCATTTTTGGACCTCGACCTGACTACGTAGTATCTTCCCAAGAGAGAGACAAGGGTGGCCCAGTTGCAAGAGCAGACTAGGATGCTCCATTACAACAATAGATAGATGATATAGAGAAGGTATTGTTATCGGATTAATGTTATCGGATTTGCATCAAATTTTACCAGTAGGGCCTCTAGAGCATCGAGAGTATGCACATCAAATTTTACTGGGATCGGGTCCCCTAGAGCTGCCCTGGCTAGAGGCTCGCGTCTGGGGGCTTGAATCTGTTGATTGAGGCCCCCAAACGCAAGCCTTTGGCCAGGTTAGCTCTAGGGATAGAGCAGCTCTAGCCTCTGGCTAGGGTAGCTCTGGGGGCAAAGTGGCCCGAATCTGCAAATTCAGGTCCCCCAGACGTGAGCCTCCAGCTAGGACAGATCTCGGGGTCCGATCCCGGTAAAATTTGATGTGCATACTCCCTGTAGATTCAGCCCCCTAGATAGGATAGCTCTGGGGGACCGATCTTGGAAAAATTTGATGTGCATGCTCCCAATGCCCTAGAGGCCCTATTGGTAAATTTTGATGCAAATCCAATGTATATATCTTTACCACACTCCAGGCATAATGAGTCTGACACAATGAGTCTGACACTAAACTTGTGTGATGCAGGATATTGTATATATAGATGAATTTTCATCTAGACAAGGTAGCCAATCTAGTAGCCAAGGGTGCAAGAGTCGGCCAGCTTGTGAGCAACATTTCTGTATTCCATAAGACATGCTCTCCGGCTTTTTCTAAGAACTTCTTGAAGTTGAGGCCACTAACAAAGGTTGGGCCCTTCAAGACCATCCCAAGGAACTCTAGCTTGGAGAAAGCAATGTTGCTTCGACATTTGAAGCTCCTCTACTTATTCTCTAGTACTAGGTTTGGGCCACTTTTTTCCATGGTGGCCCGTGGCATGGTTGCTGGTGTTGAAGATCCCAATGCCATTAGGAACTACTAGGGCAAAATGTCATTAGGTAGGAACTACATGGTGGCCCGTGGCATGGTTGCTAGTGTTGAAGATCCCAATGGTTGCTGGTGTTGAAGATCCCAATGTCATTAGGTAGGAACTACTAGGGCAAAATGTGTTGCTGTCTATGATCAAGAATAGCTCTAACCATGGGAAGTCTAGCTCAAAGAAGCCTAGGAGAGAGTAGATGTACTTAGTGCGAAATGATATCTCATCACCAATGCAATGTAATTTGTAATCTTCTCTTGAAGTAATGATAACCGATATTTGTTGGATTTGCATGCAATGTAGTTTGTCATACGCGTCCTTTATTATTGTTTTTTACTTGATTATTACGTTCATTTATCGAATTTATATGCAAAATGATTCGTACCCTAAATTTAATACGCAATGCTTTATCAAGTTTGTGTGCAACATGTATTCATTCAATCACATGTAATGATAACTCAAAGATATAAATAAAACAAATAACAAGCGAATAAATAAAAATAAGATACACAAAAAAAATTGTATTCATTTTCATAACATTTTACATGGGATCCATGACAACAAGGTTTTACAAAATCTCTTTGGAAGCTACATTCCGTATATGTTTTGGTAGTACACCCCTATTGTTGTCGATCTCTGCAATGACTATCCTTCCATCACCAGAACAACCTCACTATCCGCAAATCCCTATTGGTGACAGTGACTCTCCTTGCATCTATTGCTGCATAGACCGAGTCTCCGAACAAGTCAATGACGTAAGCTTTGACAACTTCCTATAGTGCAAGGAGGGCTTGGGCAATCCAACAATTAGGTTGTTACAAGTGTGTTCCATTTGGGAAGTGCCTCTTGTTGTTCTTAATGAGTATGTTGTCCATAATCTCACGCACTAGCTTCTGGAATGGAGCCTTTGGTATTAGGAGGTGTATGGTCTTCTGGTAATGGCGGATCTCACGAAGAGCCACTGTGCCCGGCTTCCATTGATGCTTGCAATACTAATGTGGCGGTGGTGGAGCTAGGGGAGGTGGCCTCTCCATAGGATTTCTAGGGAGTGTCTGAGGGCCGCTTGCTTGGTGCGTGCCATGTCTTCTAGGAGAGAAAACCTAAAACTCAAAAGTGAAATGTGTAAAATGAGGTGAAACTTTAAACTTATAGCAAAACTTTCAAAAAACCCTTAAACTTGAATTAATGTATCCATGCTTTGGAAAAATATGACCACTGATCTGATTGACATGAAATTTTACCTGTGGACTCCTCTAGGGTACATCAACTACCAAAAAGAAATTTGGCCTCATTAGAAGTCTCTAGGACACCTGTCCTCCAGAGGTTGGCGTCTAGGGTCCTGAATCCCCAGATTCAGGGCCCCAGATGTGAGCCTCCAGACAGGTGTCCCAGAGACTTCTGATGGGGCCATTTTTTTAATATCCATGAGTTTTTATGATGCCCGGCATGTGGGTGAAGTTTCAAATACCATATTGAAAAATATGGGAATTTTCCATAAGTTTGGGACACATGGTTAAATCTTTGGATTTATCATAACTTGAACACTATAACTCCAAATTGAGCACTCTATAGCTTAATAGATTCCATTTTTCAAGCGCTTTTCAATGATATTATGGGCATGTTATCTGGGTGCCACCTTTTTAGTATTCAAAAAATGGGAATTGGGAGATTCCCAAACTCACTAATATTGTGTTTTCACTAGATTTTGATTTATAATATTGATGGTTCAATCTTTTTTTTTAATGCATTAATTGGATTATACTTCACTGATAACAGAAAAACTCACTACCGCACCGAGTGTGCACATCTGCATATTGAATGTGTTGTCAACCAAACTACATGAAATATTGGAAACTTAAAATTCACCAAAAATAAGTCATGGGTCAAATGGAATATCGCATATCGGATATAGTGTTGCCAAATCACTAAATATAGTAAACATATAGTGCATTGGCCCATGTACAATTGATCATTGATATGTGTGTGATTGTGCATTGAATTTATCCTTAACAAAACTACTTTCAAAATTAGAAACTTGGAAATATGCACAATGCAAATCATGGCAAAATAGAATATCAAATATCAGATTTGGCATTACGAAACCATGAAATACATGATAGATAGTGCATTGCACCAAGTACAACTAGAGCTAGGAAAAATTTAGCTCCATTTTGTAGACCACTGCTATCAAATACTTGAAGGTCTACTAGAAAGATAAACTAAAACTAAGCTCCTTACAATCTACAACCAAACTTGAGCTAAAAACATAGATCCAATTACAAGGTAGCTTCTCA
The DNA here is from genome assembly GCF_053477565.2 of Lygodium microphyllum. Taxonomy (NCBI): domain Eukaryota; kingdom Viridiplantae; phylum Streptophyta; class Polypodiopsida; order Schizaeales; family Lygodiaceae; genus Lygodium; species Lygodium microphyllum. Next base: position 38,580,175 of record NC_141141.1, read on the forward strand.
AAGCATATTGTTGACATCAAGATTAAATGCATCCTTGTTCTTGCGGATCCTACGAACAAGAACCATATCTATGGGCTTAATAGTGATACGTCAGGCATGAATGGCTAAAACTTGAGAATCATTCATTAGATCAATCAAGTAACTTTTAGGTGCTTCTTGGAGAGCAAGCGAGGCTTGGCTTGACCATCGCCCCACATTCCTTGCATGATTCCTTGAAAAGAGCTTGTGATGATGCCCTAACTACAGATCTTGTAGTATTTCTTGCACCAACATAAATAATGGTGCCTTAGGAATAATCAAGTTGTCACTCTTCTGGAATTTCCTTATCTCACGTAGCGTAACTGTGCCTGGTCTCCATCTTTGCTTCTTATGTGTTGGAGGATGTGTATTACCAACTGGAGTAGTAGTGGGAGGTGGAGCAACTAGAGCACGTGGACCACCATTTCTGGACAATGGCGAACCATCATTATTGACCACACTAGGGCCACCATTGTTGGACATAGTAGCACCACCATTATTAGCTACAATAGGGCCACCGTTGTCTCCCACACCAAGGGACCTTTGTCACTCACAGTACTCTCACTAGATTTAGAAGACTGTTGAGCTCTTGCTCTTGCAGGTGCCTTCTTGATAAGAAGCTTGGAACGTACCATGGTTGTGATAATGAAGGATAGAAAGGTGGAGGGTACAGTGAAGAGTAATGGGAAAAAATGAAAGGAGAGACTTGACTTAAGTACACTTTTAAACTTACTGTGGTGTAAATGATTTTTTAAATTAAAAAACATAGTTCGAAATCAACTTTGAAAAACATAGTGACAAACCTTCGAAATTTTAAACAAAATTTGCAAGACATCTCATGTTAAAGATAGGAGTATTGACATGTCATATCCTGGGTACCTATGCTCTCTCCTGGAATCTAAATGCATCAAAATTATTATCTTTATCTAGGTCTCCATTTCTTGCCATCTCTCTCTTGGATTACCAACCATTCTGCGTGGCATTGTCTAGCTATGATGTTTTCATATCTTGCTTTTCTCACTTCATATATTACTCTACTTATAATTTCTGCTTGAGAGGTTTTGGACTTCTTTTCTTTTTCCTCATATCGTATCTCTAATCTCCTATACCACCATTGTAATAATTGCCTCATAGAATTGGAATCATTGATGCCACCTCCATGATCAATTGCCTTTTGAAAAGCACAGTGAGCTTGCCAATGAGATCGTTCCATGCCTTGATTTGACCATACTGTCAAACTTCCTTGATCTGCAAAGCATGGACCATGTGCTTCAAGCATATGCTGCACAAGAAGAGAGATTAGAAACACAAACTAGTTTGAACTGATGATAATTTTTTATAATGGTGACAATACTGACCATGTAGTGTATTATACTGTTTGTAGTCCATGCCTCCAACATGGACTTATGAAATTTAGCAACTATCTCTTTAAATTTATTTGCACCCAGAGGGGTCACTATAGATATTGTATGGTATCACGTGAGTGTAAGGGAGGGGGTTTTTTGGAAGGGGACACTTAAGCGTATACATTAGAGGTATACCCCTCTTAATTTCCTATATTGAACTTAAATTTAGGAGGGGATAGAGGGAAAAAAGAAGGGGGGGATGCATTTGATCACCTCTCTCCATAGATTGGTTTCTCCATGGCATACAAGAGACCTTGACAAGTAAGGTTAAAACCCTAAACCCTCACATTGTAGGATTATTAAATTAATCATATTGTGGGAGGGGGGAGTTGGCACTCTCCGATGGTTTTGATAGAGAGATTCAACTCCCCTTCTTCCAAAGAGAGCTTGGTGTCCGCTTAGTGTAGTCACTTTAAGTATAAAGGGGTTCGATTCCCCTACTCTCTCTCCTTATGTGGTAACGAGGCACGGGCACTCAAAAACATTGTGACACATACTTCAATGGTATCCAAGTGCCACTACATAAATCACTTTATGATATGACCATTTTGATACTTTTAATTGCTTATGATAATTCCAAGTTTTAAAAAGAAAGTTAGTATATATTCTATGAAGACTTACATTTAAGAAAGGGGATACATATAAAGTCATACATGTATATATCTTATAGCCTTAAATAGGGGGATATATTAGTCTTACAAGCTTCGTAAATAGGGGTTTTTTTAGAAGTCCTTACATGCAGGTGACATGTCTTCTTGAGTATGAGTGAACCCCCCGTGTATTCGCATCACCAACCCTAAACATCAACTTTTGTAAGAGAGCTACTAATCTATCTAGGTGTATCCACACTTCTGCCTTTGCATCCTCATTTGTCCCCCATTGCTCCAATTCGAAACAGCAAGGTGCAACTTTTTCCATGCTTCATACTTTTCTGGTTGTTTTACAAGTTTATTACCTTCCTTATCTCGAGGATGAGATATAAACTTCCTAGTCTTGGGTCCACCAAAGCATGGTTTACAAGGGATATTTCCACTCTTTTCCGATTTTTTCTCATCCTTTTTTATTTCTACTTGGGCCTCGTGCAATCCAACTTCAGAGAGGACGCGTTCTACCTCCTTGCATGTAGCATCAACTTCTGACACATGCTGCATCTTATATGAAAAGCATATATATTCATATACTAGCTTCTCAATTATTCTAACCAAACAATGCAACCTGCAAAAGTGAACCCTTGTTAGTGGTATTTCCAAAATAGGGTGCCAATTTGGATCCACTAGAACTAGCATTCCATTTCTCATGACTTTGTTATCATGTTTTGGAGCACCTTGTTGTCCTGCCTTGGCAAGTCATTCTTTCTTTCTATCTTTCCCTTTCTTCCTAGTTTGCATGCAGTAAATGCACGAAAATTTTGCATTTGCTACATTTGATAAACCAAACATATACTTTAATGTTTTTAAATCATCTGTAAGATGCCATTCAACTTGATAGTCCCCAAACCCTTCGATGTGTAAAATTGCTCCATTATTTTGCTATTGAATAACACTGGATATATTATGAGGTTTAAAAAAACTCTAAGTACTACATGGTCCTCCTTTGGTACTTCAAATACTGCAAGCCACCATATTTCATTCTCTGACTGTACACTGAAGTATAAAGGATGGTTTTCATTGATGTTGGGATCGAATGCTCGATTCATAAGTGTTATTCTCACATGTTCAAGTTTTTGCCCCTTAATCATCTCACTCTCATCAAGTTTGAGAAGCTTGCCTCTACATTCTTCCATAGACATATTGTAGAGATTGATCATAGCAATCTGAGCCCTACATATATCTAATACAAAGTTGTTGGATGCATTCAATACAAATGCAACTTCTTTGGAACCATACTTCAATATGTGTGTATTTTTCAGATGCATTGGCTTACCCAACTAGTTTTAAAGCTTTCTCATTTAGTTGTTTTCGAGCCTTCTTCACATGAAATGGTTTTGGCATAGGCATTACTCGATTAGTTTTGAAGACTTTCTTAAATCTTGTATCCAATTGTTGATAGAGCATACTATATGACTCAGAAATTCCCACCTTGTCACATAATCCCTGAGCTTCTATAGCAATAAACAAGTTACTCACATCCCTAAGATGTTCACTTGTGACACCATCTACAATGTTCACCTGTGACACCATCCCTAAGATGCATTTTTTATCATATCCTTGCTTAGGACTTTGGCAATAGTATCATTTTCTATATGAGGGAACATATTTCTCATTGTAGCAAATTGACTATATATCCGTCGATGATATTGTCCACTTCCTTTGGTTAATTGGTGAATTGGTTTAACTAATTGGATGCGCCAACATGCTTCTTTGGTTTTTAAAGTGGGCCCAATCTCCAAAATTTTTGTGAGCTTCCTCTTTATGTTTCGATTCTCCTTCTCCAAGTCCATAACTTTAGACAGTAACTCCATATTTTTCACATGTGTACCCTGCATAGCATCTTCAATTATAGAAATTGCTTGTTGTAGGCTCTGGTTCTCCCTATCCTTCTCAACCAATAATATATCCTTTTCCATCAAAGATTGCATATTCCCTTGTAATCTTGTCTATATATTTTTCAAGGCTTGATGAACCCCTGCTAATCCTTGTGTGACAAGTTTGCATGTGTATCCATACAATCCTTCATTGCCTTCACAAATGAACTTTACAAATTATGTAAGCCCTTCAAGTTGTGGTGGCCTTTGAGTGACTGGATCGGATGGATAAATCAGATGGATAAATGCACCCATCAACCCAAAGGTCCAAGTTTTTTTTCCCTGCATTTCTTTCTTATTGCATCATCTCTTTCTACAGCTCTTTTGAACATTGGTGCATATTCAACCTCCAATTGAAAGTGAATATCTCTCTTTCTCTTGGTGTATCTTATTGCATCATCTCTTTCTACAGCTCTTTTGAACATTGGTGCATATTCAACCTCCAATTGAAAGTGAATATCTCTCTTTCTCTTGGTACGTCGTACACCTACATCCTATAAATAAAAATATATTCCAATTTTAACATTACACAATTACATCCCTTTGATTAATAGTAAGCTAAGGAGTCGGTGCCAATTTTCTCATCAATAGTAAGAACGTCTAAATATTTGGGAGCTGTAGGTCAGCATCAATCCAGTAGCATGCAACTAATTTTGGATTGGCTCAAATCACACAATTACACCCGTTTGATTCACTATATCTTTGTTCTTTTTTACCCAGTTGGATCTTGTCTCTTTCTCTTGATTTCAGTCATGATAGACCCTAATCAACCCCTAATTTGCTTGTAATCTTAGCTTTTAATCTACCTCTAATCAGCATTCAATCTTATCTTCTGTTATATCCAAAATATTCTCTCTCTCTCTCTCTCTCTCTCTCTCTCTCTCTCTCTCTAGCTCTCCCTCCTCAAGAAGAATTGATCAAAGATATTTAAACACATTTATACATAAGCTTGGCTAGTGGAGAACAATAACATCATCTTATCTTCTACCCTAATTTACTCTCTGTCACTCTATCACTTATTTTATTAGTTCATCTCACATAGTCCTCTCTCTTTCCCCCCCTCTCTCTCTCTCTCTCTCTCTCTCTCTCTCTCTCTCTCTCTCTTTGTGAATTGGCACTTAAGGATTAAACAACAACTATGAAGAATAGTAACATCATAGAGATTAAAAAAATAAAGATACCTACATTATCACTTGTTTGCTTGTAGTATAGAGTGTTGAAGAGGAAGATATCCTATAGCATAGTACTGAAGAGGGAGATTGCTTGTAGTAGGGTAGAGAGTGTTGTAGATAAAGATTATTTGATTTTAGCAAATGCTATGAAAACCACTCCTGAGATTGCTTGTAGCAGGGTAGAGAGTGATGTAGATAGTACTGAGTATTGCTTCAAAAGAATTCGTATGCAAGAAACCATATTCTAAAGGGAAGGAGAAGAGTACACAAAATTTCAAACAAAACTAGAGCTTTGAGAGGGAATGAAGAAATACCCAGAAATAGATATATACTTGTCCAAAAACAATAAAAATTTACAAGGAAACTCCCGCGTCAAAAAGGTTTCTCTGGGTTAAAAATAATCTTAAAATATGATGTGTACGTCATTTTATATCGTTTTTTAACTTTCGCCCTTTTAAGAAGCAAAAATTAGAATGATTCTAATATATTTTCATGTTGAAAAGTTATGAGGGCATTAAAGAGTCGTATATTAATGATTACCTCTATTTTTACAAAAAATAGAATTGTATTTTTTAGTTATGAAAATTTTGAGAAAAAGTGACCTTATCCTACAGTTTGAGAATAAAATAATAGGTGAAATCTATTGAAAATACAAATACAAGATTTGCTTGATTGTAGAAGATCTCTTATTCTAATATTATTTTGAAATCTCTTTTCAGAGAGAGAGGGGTGGGAGAACCCCCTTAAGGGACAAAAAAGAGAGTCCATATTTCTCCTAATGATAGACAAATTCCTAGAATACAAAAACAAAAGAAATATGGAGTCAAAGCATACATATAACTTACTTAACCATGGAGCAACAAAAAAAAGTGGCAATATACCTATGGCTCTCTTTGCAAAGAAGCCCAAAGAAGTTTAGAAAGAAGACTCTTGGAGTAAAAAAAGAAAGGAAAATTGAGTATGCATATAGCTTGCATACATTTTTTCCAAATGAGATAAAACAGCCAAAAAAAAAAGACAACATACCTGTTACTTTGTTTACAAAGAAGCCATAAGATGTTGAAGAAGAAGTTGAGTGTTCAAAAGATTATTGTTCTTGACTATAAGAGGCTCCTAGAGTACCAAAATAAAAGAAATTACATGTTAGAGAATGCACATAACTTGCACAAGTTTTGTCCAAATGAGATAAAACTTTACCATAGAACATCCATAGAAGAGAACAATATACTTGTAAAGTTTTGTGAAGAAAATCTTAGGGCTTTGGTACAACAAGCTCCGCTCTCATAAAACATGTGAAACTCACTCTATGTTTGTGTAGAGGAAATGAAATAAAAAAATGAAAATTCGATTCACAAACTTCTAGGAAGTGTCAACATTGTATTCCCCACATTTCCCCTCATTTTATTGATTAAGGAAAGATTTAGGCCAAGATATGGCTAGAAGATTCATGTTAAATGAATATGGAATCCCAGCTCTCTCATTGGTTAGGCCTATATTTGTTTATTCACTCCTTAAAGGGAAAAAAAGAGAGTCCATATTTCTTCTAATGTGGGGGATTATATGTGATCTATAGGCTATGGATGTCTTATGGAAGATTGTAACTAAGATATCCTAATGAAATGTTATCACTTGTTTGAGAAGGAAAATATTACATTCATTGAGAAGAGGCCTAAGACGGGTCTTTGGTAATTCTAGGATCATATTATGATTGTTTTATATGAACATCATTTATGTTTCCTTGTGATTCACTATCGAAGAGCCTATGAGAGCGGATTTTAGAACCCATGTTGAAGCAAAAAAGTGGTCCGAGGGCCGTAAAAGACCAAATTTTCATGCAAAATGAAATGGTTGTGGATCAATGACTCGAGTTTTCCTAGATGGAGTTTGATGTTAGGAACCCAACGCAAATCTTGGTTCATCGATTAGATTTCCTTTAAACCCCCCATTCAATCCCCACAAGGTTTGGCATTATAAAGAAACTATGTGATCCGGGAGCAAGATATTGCATAATGGTGGCTAAGTTTATAAATATCGGCACCACAAAGCTAGCCATCCTGTCGGATCTCAAATCGGAGTTTGTTCGAGTGTCCATTTGATAAAAAATCACTTTGCCAAGTGTGAACACAAGAGTATGGACTAGTTTTTTTTAGTTGTAAGCTTAACAAGCTTGTTACCTCAGGAAGAATGAAAATCCACAATTTATGAAACATGGAGGGGGGGGCTTTTTTTTAGCACCCCCAAAATGATTTTAAAATGCCATTTTTTAATCGGTATAACTGAGAGAAATACTCCACACCATGAGATCCTCAATTTCTTCACCCTCCATCATGACAAGCCAATCGTAAAATGATGTATTGAATGAAGAGATATTATGTTAGTCTTTCTCTCTCCTCTCTCCTCTCTCCTCTTGTTGTATGTTTCTATGGGTTGATGTATGAGAGAAAGGGGTGGGTTGAATGAAAAATTTTGATCATGCCATGATGCAAGAGTGCAAAGGAGCATAAATGAAGGTTGGATGGATCATCAGCGAGCCTCCAATTTTGAAATACATACATCATAAGATGTGATTTCATGAATAAGTCAAAGATTTCATTGTTTTATGATAAATCTTGGTTCGAAATGGTTGAAAATGATTGCATTTGGTTACCAATGCTCTAATTTATTAATCGTGTTGAAGTAATCAAGAAAAATTAGTCATATATTTATTTTATGCTAAAGATGCAAAACCCGCGACTGTGCGATTTAAGAAGAATTATGTGTTTTTCAGGGTCTTGTTGTGCATATGCTATTCCTATGGGTTTGAAATATGATAAGAAAATCATTCTTAGTAATATTAATCAATCTAAACTAGTAAAAAAGTAAATATCAATAATTATCTATAAATAAATATTAAAAATAGATTTTTTACATAAAAAATAAGATTTATATTTGTGATTATATGGTAGAGATAAAGCATGAGGCTTAGCTTAAGCTCTATCTCTATGTTAAAGTGGATTTTTATTGCGTTTGTGAAAGAAAAATACATTAAAAATACACCTTAAACCTAGCAACAAATGCATAACTTTAAACAGTAGGGAGAAGGGGATTGTTGAGTGTTTAAAGTATGCTAAATTCTGATATTTTATGATACATTGTACATTGGGTTAGTTATTATCTAAAATTAAAATGATCTAGTAGCACGAGAATTCTTGGTACTAGCCACATAGCAATCATGGTTTAAAAGAAAGACATGAAAAGAATTGATTTTGCACTTTCATAATGTTGATTGTTAATGCACTACAAGATATAGGCCTTATACTGACGTTAAAAGCGACGAAAATGCAAATAACAAAATTTGCCCCCGTCGTCGCAAAAAGCGTTGTATTGGCAACGCCATAGAACAGTCTCGATATCAGCGTCGCTATGCACCAATACTGACGTTGATAGCGAGGGTTTGCAACAAAAATAACGACGCAAGCAGTAAATTAAATCATAACACTGATACATGAAATAAATACATGATCGCATAATAAGCGATTGGTACAATCATGACAAGATATCACTAATACATAGAAAATGTCTACATAGATTAGGCGACCAAAAAATAAAGGTGTGTGAGCTCCAAGGATCCAAGGGCGAGCTACATATCCTCGCCCTCCAAAAGCTCATTCCACAGCAAAGGAGCATCGAACGGACTCTACAAAAAAAGAAACAATAACATATCAGTCCACCATACAATAATGCATTCTAATTATACATGTTAACTACGGACAAGAAAGATGAGTGACTTACAAGGCCGTCGCGTCTATACAATCGGTCGATCAATGAAGTGAGACCGTGCCTCTCTATATATCGAGTCTCAAGGCCAGTCGGATCGCGATTTGTAATGGAGTGCTGCAAAGAAAACAAAATGCTAACTGTTAGAAATATGATTGTCAGTACAATGGATATTGCAAAAAAATAAACAAGCAAAACAAAATAAAACTTACAAAGTCCTCCAAATATGTCCTGTGGCTATCACTCCCAAGATGATGGACCACTCCGGCCTCAAGTCGTGCCCTCGCCGCCTCGCACTGCTGACTCCAATGTCCTGGAGAATCTGTAGCCTCCTTCCTCAGCCGGCGCCAGTCATCTGCATCTAACCACTTGGGCTTTGTAGCCCCACTCTTGATTGCCTTGCGTGCGTCGAATTGTCTATGTGACATATATGCATGCATGCAATCCATCATCCAACTTATAGAAAATCTATCTACTGAGGCTGGAACTAGAAACTCCTCATGCAAGGATGCTACTATGTAGTCCTTTCTTCCCTCCGGTATGTTCTTCCAATGATCTAAGACATTGTACCGAAAAACTTGTTGGCACAACTCTCTCATGCAAGCCATCACCCTCCTCCCCTCATCATTCATGATGATGGCTCCAGACCTATCATCGACGAGATATGCATCACCCCCTGGGTTCTGCCTAAGATGAGTCCTCTCCCATCTGCGTCCACGCTCCTGGGCATATCTAGGAGATCCCTGTGCATCCGGTATACCGACCGGGGTAATATCTCTCGGAGTGGCACCCATAGGGGTGCCACCTGCTGTGACAACTGAGCAAAAGCCGGAGTAACTAGAGTAGATGTCCCCACAGGTGTGACAAATCTTGGAGGTGACGCAACTCCAGTTAAACGACAAGATGGAGACACCACGTTTGTGCCTCCACAACATCCACCTAAGCCTGAGCCACACTCCCTAGAACCGCCACAAGAGCGAGGAGTCGCACCTGTATCCCGTGTTGACCGCAGGCTCACTGCATTCGTATGTCTGCAACATCCCCCTGACCCTAAAGCACTCCCTCCCTCTGGCCCAAGTCTAGAGCGTCGAGCTCGTCTGCTCAAAGCTAAAGCATCCAATCACGTTGCTGAAGTAGATCTAGCAGAGCGCCCTGAGGAAGACCGAGACAGCTCCTGGTCTGCCATATCTCTGAATCTCGCGGTCTGATCTGGAGACATGCGTGTGAAGATATCTTGAATCTCACGATCTGGTCTGGAGACAGCTCCTGGTCTGCCATATCTCTGAATCTCGCGATCTGGTCTAGAGACATGCGTGCAAAGATATCCTGTAACTCCTCATCGCTCATCCCTCGACTCATCCTGAAAATGTCACCTACACAGACAAAAAATGATGTTAGAATAATCAATTTAAATCATACAAAGCACAGTAATATAAATCCTTAAAAAAAGATCTCACTTAAAATGCATATCTTATGTACCCTTATAAGCGATTGGTCAACGAATTGAGTAAGTGGATGCTCCAAGTATGAAGTATCCTATGGTCCCATGTCAATCTCCTGACACAACTCCGCATACACTGGAAGGTTGATAGACATGTCACCACAAAAGGATGAGTCCACCTCATTCTCAAAGAATTATTGGACTCCTGTATCATCATTATTAGCGGATGCTAGCTCCAAGCTTTCCGTGGCCTCCACCCCTTGCAATATCGACCCCTCTATTTGCATATTGTCTTCATCTATTCTCGGAACATCGCTTTGATCATATACTCTTGCACTTCGGGGAGTTGAAGGTATAACATACCACCATCGAGGTTGTCAGGGGTTTAAATAGAAGATTACATGTTCACAAACACGTACAAGAGAGTTTAAACCATTGTGACATGTACCATGTCGTAATACAATTAACAAACAAATGAGTCCATGCACCTGTTCACAATGGGCCGGCAACACAAAGGTATTGTGCAAATCCGTCCATTTTTTTTCGGAATCTATTTCGAGAAATCTAGATGGACCTCGTCGAACTGTTGCTCCAGCTCCTCCAAGTACCACTTTAAACCACTGCACATCGAATAGTATCATGGAGAAGCTACGGTAATCCACCGTAACAATACTTTGCAAGTTCCCAAAATACTCTATCTCCTCCACAACCGTGTTTGGATCCGTTGCTCATCGCTGGCTCTCTTGCTCGAACCTTGCCACGATACCACAGTCCATTGTGGAGCGCATTTTGTCAATACGCTCCACGCGAAAATGCCATCCGCACGACCACACTGCACTATATATTTTGTACTGTACATTGAAACACTCAAATTAGATGTCACATATAAAATTTAGATATGACAAATCCTAAACACCTCATCACCTTTGGATTACATCTCCTCAAGAATTCCCACTCCTCCATTGAGACCTCTGTCCCTTCGCGAGACGCTACGGTCAAAGCTCCATGCAACCATCGCGTTGACATGAACCGTAGCATCTCCTCCATGCCCTCGGTATATCGAATCGCTCGATGGCATGTACTACGTCAGAATTCAGCTCGTGCTTCCTCTCGATCTTGCCTAGCGATCTGGTACTTGGCGAGCCATGTCTCCATAGAGACATGGTGCAACATACAAAAGTGATTCACCTTCTCCTCCATTGAGGCATCCATTCTTTTTTCTACCCCATTTTCAACCACCACATCTCCAGTCAGTCTATCATCGTCCTTCAGCGACCATAGCATTTCGTTGTTTGGATCCACCGTTGGTAGCCATTGTGAAATATGCACTAGCGCCTCAAAGATCAACCAACCTTCAACCATGCTACCTTCTGGCCGAGCTCGTTGCCGCACAAAGCCTTTCAGGGTTTTCATGAAGTGCTCCAAGAAGAACATCCATCGCGTATGGACATGTCCAGCAATCTCCACTTCATCTACAAGATACACAAGAAGGTGGATTTGTATCGTGAGCATGCTGATGGGCAGGTATTTCTCAAAGAGACAGACCGTCTCCACTACTCCCCGCCTCAGGATTCAATAGGGGATGTCTTAATCTCCTTCTGTGAGATCCATTGCACCAAAGTCGACAACCTGTAAATGGCCCCGCGTATGTTTGGAGTAAGACATCCTCCGATCGCAATCGGTAGTACAAACTGCCACAAATGAGAAAGCATTATAAATAATGGCTACACTCCAAATAGAAAAATGTGCATGCCAATTACAATCCATTCGTAGTACAAACCTGATATATCTTATGTCAGTCATGGGATTTTAGCCCTGATAATTGGTCGTCTTTAGAAAATGCAGACCTGAGAGAACGCATCATACCCGTCGGAGTGCGGATAGACTTGACTACTTGCTTCACAATGCACTCTTCTTTAGTGGACAAAACCCAAGGAGCACAAGATAGCTACACGCGACCATCAGCACTCGACTGCGACCAAAGCGCCTCCATCTTACCTACCTCCTTCAAATCCATTCATGCCCCTATAGTGTCTCTCTTTCCTGTGATGTGGTCCCATAGCAAGCTGCCCACACTCTTGAAAATATGCATGGGATCCAACAAGTGGTTGACCTGTAAGTGGGTCCAATATGGCAACTTGTAGAAAACTGAGAACCGCCGCATTCCATTTGGATGTGATTTCGCGTGGACCATTTTCAGCTTGTACCAGCTTGCGGTGTTCATACGTATTGGAGGTCATCCAAGAAAACCTTCCCTGAGTTCATGATCCTCTGGCAAGAAAGTAGTGTGTCCTTGATATACCATCTGCTTCATGGTTTGTGACCTTCGGGAGTCTAACTGTGGCCTGCACAATGGACATGCATAATAACCTGAGGTAACCAGACCTATTCCAACACCATGATCCAGTGAATACAAGCTTGAATGAGATAAAATATAGATATTACCAACGAGAACGGAGGCCTGTTCACCTGAGACTCTCCGAATCCCAGAAAGTCATGCATCATCCATATGAGAATGGCTCGAATATTGGCTAACCGGCGACCATCACGCCTTCTCATATCTTGCACGGTGACCCCCTGCTCCCACAAAATCTTAAGCTCATCGACTAATGGACGAAGATACACGTCCATATTTTTAACTTTGTAGCGGCCAGGGACGAGTAAACTAAGGATGAGATGTCCTTTCTTCGTAAATCCATGGAGGGATATTGTAGTTGACAAGGACTATAGGCCACACTGTAAGAAGTTGAGCGCAAACGGAGAATGGGTTCATGCCATCCATTGCAAGATCAATCCGAAGATTCATTGGCTCTCGGGCAAAGCCTCAGAAGGTAGAGTCAATGTGGCTCCATGCGCGTGAATCCATTGATATTCGTTGAACTCCATCCGTGGACCTATACTACTCATGCCACATTGTCAGGCTCGCCATGCCAGATGTACGAAACATGTGGTTTATGCGGGGGATAAGCGGAAAGTGTCTGAGAACTTTTTAAGGGATGGTTTGCCCTTGCAAGTCCTGTCAATACCTATGAGCACCACACTTTGGACATGTCTCCATAGTCTCGTATTCTCCTCGAAACAGTATGCAATCGTTGATACATGCATGGATGTTATTGTAGTCCATGCCAAGCTTTCGTAAAACATGTCATGCATCATCACGAGACTCGGGTATAGTATTTGCAGGTGGTAATATATGATATTTCAATAACTTGAAAAAAATCATAAACACCTTGAAAAAGCACAAATGTTTTTAATAATAGTGCCAGAAAAAAAATCAACAAAGCGTATGTACAAGGTACCTAAACAACTCGATCACACTCGTATCGCTCCACTCGTATTTTGCTTGCACACTCGTATCTCTCCACCCGTATTTTGCTTGCACACTTAAGAGTGCAAGCAGCGTCTTTGGGCAAGATACTCGACACCCATCATATAATGGTATGGATGCTTCCTCTCTAAGTGGATCAGAAGTCTCGACATCCATGGGAATCAATGCATCGATCATTGCCTCCATCTCAGGCTCCAAGTTTATAGGTAGGTTTGGAAGGTTGCCTATCTCCTCTGGCATTGATGGTATAGATTGGCCTTACAAGTGGTGGATTGGCTCATGCACTCCATCCATCACACGCCCACAAACTCTTCTAATTGGCCGTGAAGGGTGCACTCCTCCTTGGGACGAGACATCACCTCCCTGGATAGAAAATTTGCCAATGAGACCCAATCTTATTGTATATGGTATTCAATTAGCTTGCGAGTATAATGCATGATTGATATTAAATTTTCTTACTGTTTGCTGAAAATCTGTAATCGCCTGATCAATGATCTCAGATTGAAACTCGCCAAATCGTCGTACGTGTTCTATAGACAATCGATGTTTTCATCTAATTGCTAGCTTGCATTGAGAGCAAGGACATGGGACATGCTGATTAAGATATGACTCGCGATCTTGAACAACAGGACCTCATCGTTTTCCATTTTGTCTACGTTACAACAAACAATTTGTTTTTGTTATCCTTCTTTTTTTTTCTTAAATTTTTATCATCTCCTTCCATCTCTCTCTTTTTTTTTCTTTCTTAAATTGTTATCCTCTCCTTCCATCTCTCTCTCTTTTTCTATGTTACGACCATGACCATGACCATGACCACGACCACAGCTACGACCACCACCACCACCACAACTACGACTACGACTACGACGACGACTACGACCACGACTACGACTACGACTACAACTATGACCACGGCCACGACCACAACCACAACTATGACTACGATGACCACAACCACGACCCACGACCACGACCATGATTACAACCATGACCATGACCACGACCACGACCACAACCAAGACCACGACTACGACGATCACGACCACGACTACGACCATGACCACGACCACGACCACCACAACCACGACTACGAATACAACTACGACTACGACCACGACCATGACCACAACTACGACTATGACTACGACGACCACGACCACGAACACGACTACAACCATGACCACGACTACGACCATGACCATGACCACTACCACGACCATGACTATGGGTAGGTTGCACTCATTAAGAATAGGATTGGCGATTCACCTCATCTTCTCTCCATCATCAATAGAATTCTCCTTTACCATTTACAACTCACCCATCTTCTCTCCACACTATTGCACACTACAATCTCTATGAGGGCATGAGATTGGGATCTCCACAGATACCAAAGCATGATCTCTAGCTTGATGGTTACATATATACTACTACTACTCATGGAATAAACCTTAAAATAGTTATTATGCTCAAATATATGCTTGTTAGAGCATAAATTTGTTCCTAGGACTATTCTAAGGAAGAAAGAGGGTTAATGATAAAAGAGTGTCCTTCTTTGCAAGTGATTTTATATTATATTTATTAATTAAAATTGATAGTTGAAGATGAGTTTCCTAAGAGATCTTGTGGTGATGCTGTTTTAGTTTTGTGAAGCATATATATAAATGATGCTGTTTTAGTTTTCTATAGTCTTTTTAAGAAGAGATTGATTTTTATGGAATATCCAAAGTTATTTTTGGGATTATGTTATGAAAAATGAATGTTTTTCATACTGATAGGCTAATTGCCTTCGTTGTATATTTGCGTGGTGGAGGCTAGGAAAAGCCCCATGTATGAGAGGTCTCTTTGCAAGAAGAACATTATGCTAGGAGGCACAAGTATGCTAGGGCTCTCTAGCCATATATCCCTTAGGTTTGTTGAGGATCGGCCTAACCCCCGTGAGCCTGGGAGGCACAAGTATGCTAGGGCTCTCCAGCCATATATCCCTTAGGTTTGTTGAGGATTGGCCTAACCCCTATGAGCCTAGGATGATCTTATTGTAAGGTCCTATTTACTTTTCTCTCTTTCTCTCCCTCTCTCATTTCCTCTCCCTCCCTCACCTTGACCCTCTCTTTCTCTCTTTCCCTATTAGGTTTAATGATTTTTCTCTCTTTTTCTCTCTCCTCTCTCTCTCTCTCATATTTATTTTTCTCTCTCCTCTCCATCTCTCATTTCCCTTTCTCTCTTTCTCTCCCTCTCTCATTTCCTCTCCCTCTCTCACCCTGACCCTCTCTTTCTCTCTTTCTCTATTAGGTTTAATGATTTTTTTCTCTTTTTCTCTCTCCTCTCCCTCTCTCATTTCCTTTTCTCTCTTTCTTTCCCTCTCTCATTTCCTCTCCCTCCCTCACCTTGACCTCTCTTTCTCTCTTTCCCTATTAGGTTTAATGATTTTTCTCTCTTTTTCTCTCTCTCTTTCTTTCCCTCTCTCATTTCCTCTCCCTCCCTCACCCTGACCTCTCTTTCTCTCTTTCTCTATTAGGTTTAATGATTTTTCTCTCTCCTCTCTTTCTCTCAATTATTTTTCTCTCTCCTCTCTGTCTCTCATTTCCCTTTCTCTCTTTCTCTTCCTCTCTCATTTCCTCTCCCTCCCTCACCCTGACCCTCTCTTTCTCTCTTTCCCCATTAGGTTTAATGATTTTTCTCTCTTTTTCTCTCTCCTCTCTCTCTCTCATTTCTTTTTCTCTCTCCTCTCCCTCTCTCATTTCCTTTTCTATCTTCCTCTCCCTCTCTCATTTTCTCTCCCTCCCTCGCCCTCACCCTCACCCACACCCTCTCTTTCTCTCTTTTCCTATTATGTTTAACATCTTCTCTCTTTTTCTCTCTCCTCTCATTCTCTCATTTTTTTCTCTCTCCTCTTCCTCTCTCATTTCCTTTTGCTCTCTTCCTCTCCTTCTCTCATTTCCCTATTATGTTTTCGTCTCCCCACCCCTCTCCCTCTCTCATTTTCTCTCCCTCCCTCGCTCTCTCTCTCCCTCTTCCTTTCCCATTTCCTCCCCCTCTCCTTCTCCCTCTCTTTCTCTCTCTCCCTCCCTCATTTCCTCCCTCTCCCTCTCCCTCCCTCCCTCTTTCTCTCTCCCTCCCTCTTCCTTTCCCATTTCCTCCCCCTCCCCCTCCCCCTCTCCCTCTCCCTCTCTTTCTCTCTCTCTCCCTCCCTCTCCCTCTCTCTCTCCCTCCCTCTCCCTCTCTCATTTCCTCCCCCTCCCTCTCCCATTTCCTCCCTCTCCCTCTATTTTCCTCTCTTTTTCTCTCTCTCCCTCCCTCTCCCTCTCTCATTTCCTCCCTCCCCCTCTCCCTCTCCCTCTCCTTCTCTCTCATTTCCTCTCCCTCTCTCAATATACACAAATTATACAAAAAAATAAAAGAGAGAGAGAATACACTCTCCCTCCCTCTCGTTCTCTCATTTCATCCCCCTCCCTCTTCCATTTCCTCCCTCTCACTCTCCCTCTCTTTATCTCTCTCTCTCTCTCCCTCCCTCTCCCTCTCTTTCTCTCTCTCTCCCTCCCTCCCCCTCCCTCTCACATTTCCTCCCTCTCCCTCTCCCTCTCTTTCTCTCTCATTTTCTCTCCCTCTCTCAATATATATACACAAATTATATTAAAAAAAGTAAAAGAGAGAGATAATGCACTCTCTCTCCCTCTCCCTCTCTCATTTCCTCCCCCTCTCTCTCCCTCTCCCTCTCCCTCTCTTTCTCTTTCTCTTTCTCTCCCTCCCTCTCCCTCTCTCATTTCCTCCCCCTCCCTCTCCCTCTCCCTCTCCCTCTCTTTCTCTTTCTCTTTCTCTCCCTCCCTCTCCCTCTCTCATTTCCTCCCCCTCCCTCTCTCTCTCTTTCTCTTTCTCTCCCCCTCTCTTTCTCTTTCTCTCCCTCCCTCTCCCTCTCCCTCTCTTTCTCTCTCATTTCCTCTCCCTCTCTCAATATACACAAATTAAACCCTAAACAAGTAAAAGAGAGAGAGAATGGACTCACCGTAAATATTTGCAGGAGGGTTTGGCGGCTCCTCTTCACGACGGCGGCTCCTCCTCTCCTTCAAGAACGGCGGCAGCAGAGGCGGCGGCGGCAAGCCTTCTTCCTCTCTCTCTCTCACCCTCTATGCAAAATGGTCACTCTCTCTCTCGCTCTCCCTCTCGAAATGTTTCACGAATGCGTGAAATGAAACACGCTCGAGTTTCAGTCTGCTTTTTTTTCTTTGTGGGGCATCGCTATTAGCATCACACAAATAGTGACGCCACTTTTCCTGCGTCGCTACCCGCTGTCGCTATTCCTTTGTTTCCTTGTAGTGATAAATAAACTTGTTTGACCATGATAGTCATACATAATTGCATTGCACACACCATATGGTATCATCTTGCTGGATACATAGCAAACTGTTTGTATGAGTGATAACCTACATTTTTGTGAGGTACCCTAAGCTATAGGGTTAGAGACTCAAATCACTTGGAAAATATTTAGTAAGAATTATCTATTACCTCTTGGATCAATTCAATCAAAAGAGTAGAGCTTGTTTTGAATTTTTTAAATGTGTTCATGGCACATCTTGGGTCCAATCCTCAAGGTGTAGGAGAGCTGTAGTGGAGCCACGATAATCAACTGAGGGATGATCCCTTTGTGTGTGCTTACATGGTGTACAACACCAATATGTTTAGTGGCTCCCTTTGACGAGTGTGGGAAAGGATATCTATTGGACTAAAAATCATACAAACATAATAAAAATTGTATCAGAAGATTAGGGTAGTACACCTCTTAGATGATCTTGGCTGTGAGGCCATGTGGGGTGGTTTGAGGTGTATAGTAGTGGCCCCCAGCTAGTACCAGAGATCCAATGTCGAGTTCCTTTTAGGTCCCAACACATGGTGCATTTTCTGGGAGCCGCTATTAAATAGTGGTTTCTGAATCTCGATCAATAGGGACCAATTTATTAGTGTATGCCAAAAGGCAATGAGATAGATTTAAAAGACTGTCAAGTCGAGCTTCAAAAGCAAGAAAGAACTGAGTGGCTAGATGGTGGGCCCAAATTATTAGAAGATATTCTCCACAAAGGAGTGGTATAATATCCCTGCAAGGGAGGGGTTTTAGCAACCCTAATCCTACGCATAGTTCGTTAGGAGGAGGAAGTTCTAGCACTTCCCCTCTTCCAATTAGTCAATCCACTTTGAGTGGATTAATGGTTCCCATCATCCAAACTCTTCTAGCAAATCTAGTCACCATGGCGTAACCCATTGCAATCCCAATAGGAATGTTGGACTTGCTAAGCTTAGGTTTTCTCTACCAAATTTTAATGGCTTAGTAGAGGAAGATGCAGAACTTCATATTAATGAGTTCCAAAAGTTAATGTTTAACTACCAAATCCAAGATGAAGGATGCTTGATGATGTTCTTTAATATGACTCTCAAAGCATGAGCTACAGTATGGTATCATAGCCTAGAGGCTAGAACTCTAACTATGATTGGCCTCTTCTTTGCGGCCTTTCGAAGAGAGTCTGCCCCTAAAAGGAAATGTCAGTGTACTAGCTATGTGTTCTCAATGTGACATGTCAAGAACCTTATGAGAATGTTCGTGGGTATGCCAAGAAATTGGAGTGTAATATTTTCGCATGAAATATTAATGTTTTTGGATCCCGCACACCCCGCACAAAAAGCAATTCAAAATAATCTCCCTGTGATAAAAGACCTTTGGTTAAGTGCTTCCTCCACGTGCACTAGCAAAACCCCAGCTTCCCATGGTGCACAAGAGCCATGGCTTGAAGACCGCAAGCCCACGCACGAACACCACTTTCAAGGGAAAAAAAGGGGGATAATGGTTAATTGTGGCAAATTTTTTTATTATTAACCCCTCCCCCTCAGCCGATGCATGGCGGGGGAGAGAGAGTGTGAGAGGAGTAGGAGAGCACGGGGGGAGGAGGAAGCATGCAACCAGCCATGTGTATGGCTATTCCTCCCCCTTAAAGGCCTATATAACCTCCCTTTTAAGCTTGGGAGAGGAGTCGGTGGAGCTATTGCCTTGCGCCGTGAGAAGCTGCCACACGCCGTCGCCAACTCGCTGCCTCCTAGGCTGCCGCCTCGCCTCCACCTGCACCATCATCATCATAATCATTATCATCATCATCTTCGTGCTCATCATCATCTTCCCCCCTCTCCCAATCATCTTCTCTCTCCACATAAGCTCCTGTAAGCTTGGAAGCTTCTAATTTTAAGCCTCCTTAATCCCCCTTCTCACGTGCCTTCCCTGGGGTTTTAAACCCAAGTCTCCAAGGCATGTGTCCTACGCAGGAGAGGGAGATCGCAGACTGTGAGACTTCGGGACACGCGAGTAATCCAAGGGGAGTTACTGCGACAGAATACACTGCATAAATTTCTCCGAAGCTAAAGACACGAGGTGCACACGTGGGAGCTTCCTCACCGAGTTTGCGTGTGGATAACACACCGAACCTCAGTGCCGAGGTTCTTAAAATTGATTTCGCATGAAAAGGAGGCACTAGGCATGTCCAATTCTCGTAGGCAAGTTTAATCACATTTGGAAATTTTAATTGCTCGTCGATTTACAAGATTTAGTTGCATGATGTGCATTTGAAATTGCTTGCACTTCCAAGTTGCAATCCTAAATGCATATTGCATAAGTTAAAAGGTGGATTTGTCTAAATGCATCCCTGATTGCCTCACGAAAAAGAACAGTGCATAATGCACTTTGGTAATAATTTCCTAATCATGACTCGTGCATGAGATAATCCTAGACGCCCATTGAATGTTGTCCAAAATAGTCGCAATGCATGGAAAGGAATTTTATGAACTTTTAAATTGCATGCGATGATAGTTCATTTTGAGATGGGTTAAGTGCTAAAGGAAGGATTACTTTAATGTTGGACTCATGGTATTTGCTCATGCATGGAGTCCTTATGCCAAAGTTTGAATGCATCTTCATCAAAGATATTAAAGCCTTGATTTTGTTGCATCAACGTAGGTTTTTATACGAGTTAGCACTGATTTGTCAATCATCATTATAGGCAAGGAAAAGTAATGATCATTATAGATCTTATAGCTGCATAGATGGAAAAAGTCTATGAATCGCATATTTGCATGGAATGTTATATCTTGCAATTATTTACATCTTTCAGGAAAAGTGTTTGCATCCCTAAGAAAAGATCACCTCTTGTCGCAAGACAATTAGATCAATTAGGTAAATCGCTTGTAATGGCGTAATTCGAATGATGATTACCTCATTGCGCTAGGTAGTGCTAAGCCGCGATAAAATTCTGCCTAGTATCGCACTCCAGAAACCGACTTAATATTTTCGATCTCAAAGATCCTACCCACATTCACAGAATGTTAGGGTTAGTTAAACGCCCATGATAGAAAGATCTAGGGTTCTCACCCTAGTGATCGGATGACCAAATGTTAGACTTCCGAAAGAAACTAGGAACCCTAGGGCCAAAGCATTATCGGCCTAGTAGGGTTAGGGTTGGGTTGGGTCGAGAAGACTCCCAAACCCTACATCTTGACCAAAGGTATTCTTGACCAAGGAATATCGTGTGATGGGAGAAATAATCCCACAAGTTATGTGCGACACTTATCTCGTGCAACAAGTTGCAACGTTGCATGATTTTGTGACTAAATCACAAAATAGTATTGCCACTCCTTAGAACAAGGGTTGGCAAGTTCCAAGTACAAGTCTAATTTGCAAGAGGATGAGTAGACATCCTGCTACATCACCCTTCTTTGAGGTTGATTTGCCAAGTTAGGGTAATTATGAATTGCCTAGCAAGCAATCGACCAATCAAGTTAGGGCGATGAGGTTGCCCAGGATTTATTGTCTTTAATTTAAGGAAACGTAAGGTGGAAACAATTTGGGTTAACTAGGTATAAACCCTAACCCAAGGATAAAAGGGTAAACAAGCAACTTGGCTTACGAAACCCTTGGGATCTTGCCAAGTCGCAATGAATCCCGGATCAAATGCTGGATGCATTCAGAGAGAAGGATTCACACCTTAGCAGTTGGCTGTACAAATGACCACTAGATTGATTGTGTTTGTACAATTAGGAGCATTGTTTGTACTTCTTTGCTCAAGGAATCTACTGCTGGAAAATAACTAATGCTTCAGGTTGAAAGCCTGGAGGGAGAGGCAGCATCAGTTACCCCTGACTGTCTGCCTGACCCTATCCAAGGGGGTTGTTAGCTGCGCCGGGTACGTGGACCGAACCCGCCGCGAGAGGTCTCTCCGTGGGTGCTACTTGGAGCAGGAGGATGCTTGGGTGCCAAGGGGGGCTCTGGCTATAAATCCCTTGCCTCCGAGCCCTGCACAAGAGGACGACGTGACTCGGGATTGGATCTCAAGGCCCGCATACTAGTCTACGTGCAGAAACTTGGAATAGTGATCCCTAAGGAGTGCTGGAATTGCCTTCGGGTGGATTATGGAATTGCCTTTGGGCGGATTATGGAATAGCCTTCGGGCTGGATTATATGATGTATTCCAAAGACTGATAAATAGAGATCAATGTTGAAAATGGAACTTGCTTGACATTGTTTTTCTATGTCAGTGCTTAAGTTACGTGAAGGAACCGGTGATTAATTGGCTAATTAAGAAAGTTATTTTTGCTTATCAAATTAAATGTGGTAGGTAATTAGATAACTAAATCAACCTGAGAAAAGTGTGGTGGATGTGACCATGGGTCCATCCTACGAAAGGGTGGTCCCGGTTGGCCAGGAACTTTTCTCAACGGAAATGATAGCGAGGTAATAGTGACCTAGAATCTAGGAAGTTAGAGTCCCGATTTATATTGTTTTAGGGGAATGGAATGGGACTATGCCTTATGGGCAGAGAGGTCAAGCTTCGCATCCCTCTCATTTCCCATTTTCCTTGAACCAAGTGTAGTATAAATCCGCTTTGACCTTGACGTTTCTACGTAAAGTAGTTCGTCGATGCTAGTTATCTCCGAGGAACTTGACCATTAGGAAACCCCTTATTCAGGTCCGTCCTAAGTGGGAACGGTCGAAATGCTTCCGCTTCGTGGCAGACTCGGGAAGACCTAGATCGCAAACCCCGTGACATTCCGTGGGAGTGCCGGGCGGTCCTTTCTGGACTCTCTTTCCAATGGGCTGCTGAGACGTGTCCTACAAGTGGATAAGTGGACACGTTACAGTTGGTATCAGAGTGGACCAACGAGGATCTAATATTTATAAGAAAACTTAATGAGGATAAGTAGAGCAAATGTTACTGTTAAGAACATTTCCTTACTTATCGATGCTAGCCTACAGAGTCGCGAAGCATGGAACAAATTCTTGGTCTTCTAGCTTATGTTTATGACTACGATTTGTGCTTCAGATTATTGATGGAGGCTAGATATGATGAATATCCTAGACCGTACCTACAATACTTCACCCTTGTACGTGGGACGGAGATGGACGGGTGATTTAGGAATTTATTACATAGCTGCCCACCAACTTGTGTACCTTCAGACCAACTTGAAGAGAATCAAGTGGATGGAGGACTTAAAGATCGTGAAGCTGTTCATCTTTGTTGAGGCTCACGTAAATGCAACCCTACATGTCGGCAGTCGAAAGGTCAAGCAAAACACGTATGTGTACGAGGAAGTGACTCGAGTAATCCCTGCCGACAGAATCAATGTGTTGGGACGTTATGAGAAGAACGGGTATCAAAGGAAAGGATATCCCAAGCTTCCTATGACCTATCGATTCTTGAAAATCCAAGACCCCAATCCATATTATTATTTAGTTCCCGTAGCTGAATGTAACACGATCTTATTCTCCCCAAATTAATGTATCAACTTGTTCCATCTTCCCAAAAATAATTGTACTTGAAAGGGCTATGCCCATATGAATGAAATAGACTTTTTATCAATGATTGTCTTGACTGTGAGTATTGATAAAGAAGTTAAGTGATTAGATCACTTGGCTAAAAGCTGAACTAGGTATGTAATGTAATGTGAGAAACGTTTAGCAAGCTTTTAACGTAAAGAATTTTAATACCCAGGCACAACCTCAAGTGCAGATTCCTAGTCCGACACCTACATCAAGTATGGCTGTAATTCAAGAGAAGAAGTTTCTTCTCAAACAAATCAAGCCACCAGAATTCGATGGTAAGGGAAGGACAGCCCAAACTAATGCCAAGATCTAGATCAAATCCATGGAGGATTATTTCGAAGCAGCACGTACTACACCTGCTAACCAGGCTATGTTCGCCAAGCTGAAACTTACCGACGAAGCAAGACTTTGGTGGAAACAATGGTGCAAATACCAAGGGATCTCGAAAGGGTCAGTAACTTGGGAGAAGCTTAAGAAAGATGTGCAAGGGAGATATCTACCACCTACCTACCGCACACAGAAGATATATCTTGATGCATACTATTCAAAATTTGTCTCTCTTTTGAAGTATGCACCATAAATGGATATGACACAACATGTGTCGAAGTTTTGTGCCGGATTAAACCCGCCTATAAACACCCACCTGGAATCAATGCACCCAATAGACCTACAGGACGCACTCATTCGAGCCGCGCCCATAATACAGGAGGTGTAGACCAGGCCAAGAAATAACAAGACTTGGTCTTACAAGGATCTGAACAAGGGAGTGTATAGGTCTCAATCTAAGAGGGTACAGGGCCAAAACCGGGCACAAATGAAGAAAGCTAGGACCAACATTGTCAATAATTCCATTCCTACCCAAGGTAATGGCTGCAATCTCCGTTGTTTTCATTACAACAAGCCTAGGCACTTTAGAAGGCAATCTCCCAAGCTTAACAGAGGACAATGTCAAGGGCCATCCCAAGGTGCCACCCATGGACAAGGAGCCACCGTCATGGCCAAAGGGAGAACCTCCAGTGTTGCCAACAAGGAGTTGCGTGATCAAGAAGACCCATCCATGGAAGCAGACATTGAGAGGGCAACGATCCATGCTGCTCTTCACAAGAAAGGCCCGAATCGTCAGTTCTCGGTGATTCAGACACCATCGGATTATCAAGGTAAAAGCTTCAAAACCTTGATTGATTGTGGCATTACACCTTCCTTTATTTCACTAGTCTGTGCAAGGAGATTAGGAATAGCCACAAAAGATGCACATATCTTACTTGTGGAATTAGCAAATGGACGTGAGGTCACTTGTACCAGGCAAACTGCTAAGGTGGAATTCCTACTAGGAAGAAAGTCGACTTCGGTCTGATTCAGGGTTATGAACCTAGGTGTTCACGAGTGTTTGCTCGAAATGGATTGGCTTAAACCTAATGATGCCCACATTCACTATGGAAAGGGACAAGTTTCCTTTCGAAATTCTGAAGAGGAATCGGTCACAACTCAAGGAGAGGCTGGGAAGCCAAAAATTCAACTGGCCAAAGCATCTCAAATAATAAAAGGAGTTAGAAATGGGCTACCTGTCTATTTGATTAAGCTAGATAAGCTAGATTAGAATCAGGAGTCTAGGGAAGAACCTTCGTGGCTAAAGGAGTACGCAGATGTATTTCCTAAAGAGCTGACAGAACTTCCTCCTCAAAGGGAAGTTGATCACGAAATCAAGCTAGCGCCAGGAGCTACACCAATTGCAAAGAGACCATATAGAATGTCCATCCCGGAAGCGATTGAGCTGAAGGAGCAACTCAAGCAACTGTTAGACCAAGGCTACATCCATCCTAGCAATTCACCATGGGGAGCTCCAGTGTTGTTCCAGAAGAAGAAAGCTGAAACGCTTCGGCTGTGTATTGACTACAGAGGGTTGAATCAATCAACCATTAAGAAAAAATATCCCATTCCAAGAATAGATGAACTTCTTGACCATCTTCAAGGTGCAAAGATCTTCTCCAAGATTGATCTCAGGTCTGGATATTATCAGATAAGGATCAAGGAAGAGGATATCCCAAAGATGGCATTCAGCACAAGATATGGACACTTTGAGTTCCTGTTCATGTCATTCCGGTTGACAAATGCACCTGCTATCTTCAACATGCTAATGCGGGATACCTTTAGGCCCTATCTTGATGACTTTGTACTTGTCTTCTTTGACGATACCCTAGTCTACTCCATGCAAGAAGGAGATCATGAACCCCAGCTTCTCATTGTTCTTGAAACAATGAGGGCACACAAGCTTTATGCCAAGAAGAAGTGTGCATTTTTCAAGCGACAGATTGAATATTTGGGATTCATTGTATCAGCGGAAGGAATTTCAGTGAATCTGGTCAAGGTCAGAGATGTTCTGGAGTGGCCAACACCAACAACTATCAAAGAAATACGTAGTTTTCTTGGATTGACAAGATGGTATAGGGTCTTTATCAAAAACTATGCCTTGATTGCAGCACCTCTGACCGATCTACTAAAGAAGCAAACATCAATTGTATGGTCACCTGTTGAACAGTCCAGCTTTGACAAACTAAAGCAAAGCTTGGTATCAGCACCATCCTGAAACTTCCAGACCTTAGTAAGGAGTTTGAAGTGATAACTAATGCTAGCACACTTGCGTTAGGATGCGTGCTTATGCAAGAAGGTCATCCTGTAGCATACTCTTCAAGGAAACTGAAGAGCCATGAAAGGAACTATGCTACCCACGATCTAGAGCTGTTAGCTGTCATCCATGCTCTCAAGCTTTGGAGACACTACTTGCTGGGTAACAAGTTCACCTGAGTGATGGATCATAAAAGCCTTAAATGGATTTTTACCCAAAATGAGCTCAATATGAGGCAACGCCAATGGATTGAAGTGCTGGAGGAATATGGTTTTGAAATCAGATACCAGCCTGGAAAGGAGAATGTAGTTGCTGATACACTCAATCGCAAGGCATTTTTGAATTCTCTGATTTTGCAAGATCCATCAACAGCTAGATCTCTAGCCACAAAGGTATATATGCCAAACAACCCAATTCTTGAGCTAGCTAAAGAAGAGGTATGCCATGACCCAACCTATCAGAAATTGCTAAGGGAGATCCCTATCAAAGATCAAGACCCAAAGCTACAAGCAAAGTATCAAGAATTCTCTATCAATAGTGGACTTGTCTACTATAGAATGAGATTATGTATACCGGCAAGCAATTCACTCAAGTAGAAGATACTTTTGGAAGCCCATGACTCCTCTTTCTCAGGACATCCTGGCTATGCCAAGACCCTTAATGCAATCAGGAAGAGTTATTATTGGGAGAAGCTTAAAGGTGATGTTCTCAAATATGTCACAGAATGTTTGTCTTGTCAACGCATTAAGGCAGAACATGTCAAAATGCCAGGGAAATTGCAACCACTTGACATTCCCCAAATGAAATGGGAGTTCATTAGTATGGACTTTGTTGTTGGCCTACCCCAAGTTCAGGGGGGATACAACTCCATTATGTTGTGGTGGATATGCTCACCAAGTTTGCACATCTTATCCTTGTTAAGACAAACTATAAAGCCTCAGACATCACAAGGTTATTCATCAAGGAAATATTCAAACTACATGGGTTACCCAGAAGAATCATTAGTGATCGTGACTCTCTCTTCACATCACACTTCTGAAGGGCTATCTTTGAGGCCATTGGGACTCAACTCTGTTTTAGTACAACTTACCATCCCCAAACTGATGGTCAAACAGAGTGAATCAACCAAGTCATTGAGAATATGCTAAGGGCACACTGCTGCTGTGAACCCAAAAAGTGGATTCAATATTTGCCACTAGTTGAGTTTGCCTACAATGCTTCCTACCAACGAAGCATTCAAATGACCCCTTTTCAAGCATTGTATGGTCACGATTGTCGTAGTCCTTTAAACTTTTCAGATCCAATCTTGAGGGTTGAAGCCTCAAAGCAAATGCTGGAAGACATGGATGACCAAATCAAGTCAATAAGATAGGACATCCAAGCCACCAAGGACAGACATAAGGCTTACACAAATTTGAAACATCAAGATAGATCCTTCATTGGAGGTGACATGGTCTTCATTCGCCTACGTCCAAAGAAGAGTTCCCTATCCTAGGGTGAATGCAAAAAGCTAAGTCCAAGGTATTGTGGACACTACAAGATCCTCAAGTGCCTAGGGCCTAATGCTTACTGACTACAACTCCCTGAAAACCTAAAAGTTCATAATGTATTCCATATCAGTCTACTGAAAAAGTATGTGCCTAACCCTAGTCACGTGCTTGATGATCAACAAGTTGTAATGCCTAGCCAATGAGTCCTTGAGCTACAGCCTGACAGGATCTTAGATGTTAGGGAGAGGCATTTGAGATCCACAACCTTGAGAGAATACCTCATCCACCAGTGGAAATATTATCCCAAAGAGGATGCCACTTGGATGGATGAAAGTACTCTCAACCAACAATGCCCCTAGTTCTTCTCGAGATGAGGACATCTCGAATCCTCTAAGGGGGAGAGAATGTAATATTTCCACACAAAATATTAATGATTTTAGATCCCGCACACCCCACACAAAAAGCAGTTCAAAATAATCTCCCCGCGACAAAAGACCTTTAGCTAAGTGCTTACTCTACGTGCACTATCAAAACCCCAGCTTCGCATGGTGCACAAGAGTCGTGGCTTGAAGACTGCAAGCCCACGCACGAACACCACTTTCAAGGGAAAAAAAGGGAGATAATGGTTAATTGTGGCAAATTTTTTTATTATTAACCCCTCCCCCTCAGCCGATGCATGGCGAGGGAGAGGGAGTGTGAGAGGAGTAGGAGAGCACGGGGGGAGGAGGAAGCATGCAACCAGCCATGTGTATGGCTATTCCTCCCCCTTAAAGGCCTATATAACCTCCCCCTTAAGCTTGGGAGAGGAGTCGGTGGAGCTGTTGCCCTGCGCCGTGAGAAGCCGCCACACACCGTCGCCAACTCGCTGCCGTCCAGGCTACCGCCTCGCCTCCACCTGCACCATCATCATCATAATCATTATCATCATCATCTTCATG
This sequence comes from Lygodium microphyllum, assembly GCF_053477565.2. Classification (NCBI taxonomy): domain Eukaryota; kingdom Viridiplantae; phylum Streptophyta; class Polypodiopsida; order Schizaeales; family Lygodiaceae; genus Lygodium; species Lygodium microphyllum. The sequence continues at coordinate 38,608,718 of NC_141141.1, forward strand.
CTCATCGTCATCTTCCCCCCTCTCCCAATCATCTTCTCTCTCCACATAAGCTCTTGACAGAAGCTTGGAAGCTTCTAATTTTAAGCCTCCTTAAGCCCCATTCTCCCGTGCCTTCCTTGGGGTTTTAAACCCAAGTCTCCAAGGCCCGTGTCCTGCGTGGGAGAGGGAGATCGTGGACTGTGAGACTTTCGACACGCGAGAAATCCAAGGGGAGTTGCTGCAACAGAATACACTGCATAAATGGCTCCGAAGCTAAAGACCTGAGGCACACACGCAAGAGCTTCCACTCCGAGTTCACGTGTGGATAACACCCCGAACCTCAGTGCCCAAGTTCTTAAAAATTGATTCCGCATGAAAAGAATGCACTAGGCATGTCCAATTCTCGTAGGAAAGTTTAATCACATTTGGAAATTTTAATTGCTCGCCGATTTGCAAGATTTAGTTGCATGATGTGCATTTGAAATTGCTTGCACTTCCAAGTTGCAATGCTAAATGCATATTGCATAAGTTAAAACGTGGATTTGTTTAAATGCATCCTTGATTGCCTTGCGAAAAAGAACAGTACATAATGCACTTTGGTAATAATTTCCTAATCGTGACTCGTGCATGAGATAATCCTAGACGCCCATTGAATGTTGTCCAAAATAGTCGCAATGCATGGAAAAGAATTTTATGAACTTGTAAATTGCATGCGATGATAGTTCATTTTGAGACGGGTTAACTGCTAAAGGAAGGATTAATTTAATGTTCGACTCATGGTATTCGCTCATGCATGGAGTCATTTTGCCAAAGTTTGAATGCATCTTCATCAAAGATATTAAAGCCTTGATTTTGTTGCATCAACGTAGGTTTTTATACGAGTTAGCACTGATTTGTCAATCATCATTATAGGCAAGGAAAAGTAACGATCATTATAGATCTTATAGCTGCATAGATGGAAAAAGTCTATGAATCGCATATTTGCATGAAATGTTATATCTTGCAATTATTTACATCTTTTAGGAAAAGTGTTTGCATCCCTAAGGAAAGATCACCTCTTGTCGTAAGATAATTAGATCAATTAGGTAAATCACTTGTAATGGCGTAACTCAAATGATGATCACCTCATTGCGCTAGGTAGTGCTAAGCTGCGATAAAATTCTGCTTAGAATCGCACTCCGAAAACCGACTTAATATTTTTGACCTCAAAGGTCCTACCCACATTCACAGAATGTTAGGGTTAGTTAAACGCCCATGCTAGAACGATCTAGGGTTCTCACCTTAGTGATCGGATGCCCAAATGTTAGACTTCCAAAAGGAAACTAGGAACCCTAGGGCCAAAGGGTTATCGGCCTAGTAGGGTTAGGGTTGGGTTGGGTCGAGAAGACTCCCAAACCCTACATCTTGACCAAAGGTATTCTTGACCAAGTAATACCGTGTGATGGGAGAAATAATCCCACAAGTTAGGTGTGACACTTATCTCGTGCAACAAGTTGCAACATTACATGATTTTGTGACTAAATCACATAATAGTATTGCCACTCCTTAGAACAAGGGTTGGTAGGTTCTAAGTACAAGTCTAATTTGCAAGAGGATGAGTAGACATCCTGCTACATCACCCTTCTTTGAGGCTAATTTTCCAAGTTAGGGTAATTATGAATTGCCTAGCAAGCAAATGATTAATCAAGTTAGGCCGACGAGGTTGCCCATGATTTATTGTCTTTAATTTAAGGAAACATAAGGTGGAAACAATTTGGGTTAACTAGGTATAAACCCTAACCCAAGGATAAAAGGGTAAACAAGCAACTTAGCTTCCGAAACCCTTGGGATCTTGCCAAGTCGCAATGGATCCCGGATCGAATGCTGGATGCATTCGGAGAGAAGGATTCACAGCTTAGCAGTTGGCCATACAAACGACCACAGGATTGATTGTGTTTGTACAATTAGGAGCACTGTTTGTACTTCTTTGCTCAAGGAATCTAATGTTGGAAAATAACTAATGCTTCAAGTTGAAAGCTTGGAGGGAGAGGCAGCATTAGTTACCCCCAACTGTCTATCTGACCCTATCCAAAGGGGTTGTTAGCCGCGCCGAGCACATGGACCGAACCTGCCGCGAGAGATCTCTCCATGGGTGCTACTTGGAGCAGGAGGACGCTTGGGTGCTAGGGGGGCTCTGGCCGTAAATCCCTTGCCTCTGGGCCCTGCACAAGAGGCCGACGTGACTCAGGATTGGATCTCGAGGCCCGCATACTAGTCTACGGGTGGAAACTTGGAATAGTGATCCCTGAGGATTGCTGGAATTGCCTTCGGGTGGATTATGGAATTGCCTTCAGGCAGATTATTGAATAGCCTTCGAGCTGGATTATATGATGTATTCCAAAGACTGATAAATAAAGATCAATGTTGAAAAAGGAACTTTCTTGACATTGTTTTTCTATGTCAGTGCTTAAGTTACGTGAGGGAACTGGTGATTAATTGGCTAATTAAGGAAGCTGTTTTTGCTTGTCAAATTAAATGTGGTAGGTAATTAGATAACTAAAGCAACCTAAGGAAAGTGCGGTGGATGTGACCATGGGTCCGTCCTACGAAAGGGTGGTCTTGGTTGGCCGGGAACTTTTCTCAATGGAAATGACAGCGAGGTAACAATGACCTAGAATTTATGAAGTTAGAGTCCCGATTTATACTGTTTTATGGGAACGGAATGGGACTATGCCTTATGGGCAGAGAGGTCAAGCTTTGCATCCCTCTCATTTTCCATTCTCCTTGAACCAAGTGCAGTATAAATCCGCTTCGACCCTGACGTTTCTGCGTAAAGTAGTTTGTCTGGGGCTCGATGCTAGCTATCTCTGAGGAACTTGACCATTAGGAAACCCCTGATTCAGGTCCGTTCTAAGTGGGAACGGACAGAATGCTTCTGCTTCATGGCAGACTCAGGAATACCTAGATCGCAAACCCTGTGACATTCCGTGGGAGTGCCCGAGCAGCGCTTTCTGGACTCTCTTCCTGATGGGCTGCTAAGACGTGTCCTACAAGTGGACAGGTGGACACATTACAGGGAGTATTTCACAAGTTACAAACCTATATTTCTATTCTAGTTTTTGCTCAGTTGCATTACTTTTTGAATGGGCTAGACTTTAATATTCAAGTACAGTTGATCAATGTTGCTCTTGTGGACATTAATATGGCTATCACAAGAGCAGAGGAGGTAGAATCATGGTTACAAGTGTCCTATACCTCTAGGGCAAACAAGAATACGAGTTTAGCTATTGGAAATACTTTTACACTAACGAATGGAGGTCAAGGGATGCCCATGAGTACTCCCAATGGGAGAGGAAGCATGAATCAAAATGTGCCCATGTTGCCAACTCCTCCTAATGTGACCATGCTTATGGCTAGTCAGATGGCTCCACCAAATCTTGAAACCCAAATAAATAAACCTAATGTTGTTCCAAGGAATCAACAGCCACTTCCTACTCAAGTGGTTAGGCCAATGGAACGATAGGTTGATGATTGCGGCTATGAGTCAAGTATCTCGAATGTCCTTGTCAAAGTTGAGGATATGATGAAGCACTATACTAACATAATCACCAAAAAATATTGGAAAATAGTTGTGGATGTGAATTTCTATAAAAAGCAATAGAATTTGATAGGGAGTCAAGGCTCCGTTGAAGAGGGTTTCCCCTCAAGATTTAGTTGTAAGTGGTGTGGCAGCCAATACCTCCCTATGAATTCTCCAAAAATTAAATGTGACATATATGGAAATTTCAGCCACTTAGCTAGTACTTGTTGGAGCAAGATTAGCTCTCTCTAGCAAGGAAGTAAACAACCAAGTCTAGTCAATCATCGAGTGCAAGGGAATAATCTCTAGCAAGATGAGGGACTGACACAAATACTACAAATAGGAAAAGCTATTGTAGAGGACTTGCTACGGGTAGTGGAGTTAGTTTTATAAAAGCTGTTTGTGTCAATGGTACTAAAGCTTCCAATCTATGAGTCATTACGAGAGGTCAAAAGGGTAAAGAAGCTGATGAAGACAAAGTAAAACCTATTGATGGAAACCCCAAGCAAGATGATAAGGAGTCGCAAGTCCTTAACCCCAATATGGAAGGCTAACCTCTAAAAGTCATTGTGGTAAAGCCAACCCCAAGAAGGATAAGGAATTACCAAAGAAGAATGCAAAATCCAGGAAAGAGACACCAAAGCCAGTTTAAATACCAAAGGAATGAATGGTCTAGCAAGAAAAGAGAGCTCTTGCTAGCTATCATGAATTTGATTTAGTGAGTTCTCTTTGCAAAGTTAAGCTGGATGTAGACCTCTTGTAGTTAATTAAGTTGTCTCCAAGAGTGCATAAAGAATTTAGGAAGATTCTATGCACAGGGTACTGAGCCCTTGGGAATAGCACGAGTAGGTGATGATTGGTTTGAACATGCTGAAAAGTATTGTCAAGGGCAACAGCATATATTGATGGAATATTAGTGGATCGTGCCATTATGGACATGGGATCCTTAGTCAACATTAGGAGTTCAAAATTGATAGAGAGACTGGGATTAGAAATAAAAAAAGATGCCTCCAAGATTCTCCGAATGGCTGATGATAGTTTAAGACAACCCAAAGGTTACATTACTAAAGGCCATGTGACCATTGTTGATTTGGAATGCATTTTGAACTTTAGGGTCATTAGGTTTGCAAGGAGGCCTAGTTATCAAGTACTACTAGGAAAACCATGGATTTTACAAGCAGATTGTGAGGTTGATATACCCGTTGGCCAGTTGATCTTTGGTAGAGGTGTTAGATGTGTAGTAGTAGATGCTTATCTTGAATCTCCTCAAAGTGAGGGAGTCCCTTTATCCTCATCAGAGTTAGATACATTAGATGGTCCAACTATTAGTGAGATGTCATCAAGTGACGAATCCAATGAGGAGTCCACTAAACAGAGGATATTTATCAAGTAACTTTGAATGAGCCAATAGAGGCTTAGGGGAGAACAAGAGATGCAGACGTAATTGAGCTAGACCTTGGCACACTGAATGATTCACATCCAATTAAATTAGGGTCCATGCTCATTTTGGAAGAAAGAAGGGACTATGTGTCCTTGATTCAAGAATTCCGCAACATCTTTGATTAGAGTTATGACAAGCTGAGAGGCATTCCTCCCAGCCTAGCTACTCATACCATTCCTCTAAAGGAAGGTAGTCGCCTTGTGTGTCAAAAAGTAAGGCATATGCCTTACGAATTCAAGGATGGGCTATTCAAAGAATTGGCAAAACTACAAAAAGCTAGCTTGATATTTTCGGCTGAACACACAAAGTGGTGTTCACTAGTTATCGGGAAGAATAATAATAATCAAATTTTGTCTTTGCATAGATTTTAGAGATCTTAATAAGCAGATGGTTAAGGATTTCTATCCATTGCCATTCATTGATTAAATTTTGGATCACTTAATGGGTACAAAAATCTATTATTGTGGGGGAAGACAAATTAAAAATGACATTTATCACTATCTTCGATACCTTTGTGTATCATGTGATGGCCTTTGGGTTATGCAATGCACATGGTTCTTGGCAACATACAATTGATAAGAATTTTGGTGACATCTCCCCTAGGGAGTTAAAAGTATTTATCGATGATCTGGGGGCCATCACCACAAGGAAAAGGCAAGTGATTATTCTAAGGAAATGTTTTGAGAATTGTAGACAGTTCTGCATTGCTCTTTATCCACGAAAGTGTCTTTGAGGTGCCCTATGGATTATTACTAAGCCATGTGGTTAGTTCAATTGTTATTGGGACTGCTGACCTTGAAAAGATAAAGGTTATAGGTGCTATGAGCTCCCCACGGACTCCAAAAGAGATACAACTTTCTGCATCAGTGAGATATTATCAAAGATTTATGAATACACTAGCAAAAAAAGCATTGCCATTGACAAACTTGTTATCCTTTAAATGTCTATTTAATTGGAGTGAAGCATGTCAGGTGTCTTTTGAGGATGTGAAGTAGGAATTAGGGAAAGTGCCAATCCTGAAAGCACCGAGAAGAGGTGAATTTTTTTATATATTTTCAGTAGCAACAATGCATAGTATCATAGCTGTTGCTATTTTAGCCTAGATTTGGGAGGAGAAATGGTATCATCCAATAGCCTTTGGTAGTAGGAAATTGGGGATATCTGAAGCCAACTCTACTTACATGAAGAAATTGTGCCTTGGAATGGTTTTCATGACAAATAAATTTAGTACTATATTCTCTATGAGAAGGTTGTATTTTTTATGAAGGCAAAAAGACTTAGACTATTGATGAACAACTTGCAGCCACCTGATCATTTAGCAAAGTGGTTAATCACTTTATAGAAGTTTGATTATGAGATCGGGAGTAACCCATTGAAGCTGTAGGGCATTGCGGAATGTCTTGTGGATTTTGGGGAGCCAAAGGAAATTATGGTTGAAGGAAGTGACTTTGACGGTCTATTTAAAATTGATACAGCTTCCATCCCTTCTTAGTATCTAGCTACAACACATTATCTATCTACAAGGGAATTTGGGATTGCTTTATCAAAGTCTGAGAAGAGCAAGATTAAGCAACAAGCCCAACACTTTTCTAATTATAGTGGGTGTCTTGTATCAGAAAGATATAGATGATATTTATCATTGATGTGTAGTACTTGATGAGGTATCATTCATTCTTGCGTAAATCCATGATTCAGCATGCAAGGCACATTTTGCTAGATGACTTATTGCCCAAAAAGCTCTTTGTGCTGGCTATTCAAGACCATCGATTTTCCAGGATGCTTTCAGTTATGTTAGGCGCTATGATGTTTATTAAATACATAATCCCAAGGAGAATCATAAGCAATCTCAAAATCCTATTTTTAGTTATGTTACCCTTTGAAAAGTGGGGTATCAATTTTTTGGGACCAATATACCCTTCATTGACTACGTGTAAGCATTATATTATTGTAGCAATGGACTACTTTACAAAGTGGTCTAAAGCTCAAGCAACGATAAAGGATAACGCCAAAGAGATGGCCAGTTTTATTATGGAGGAGATTGTTTGCTATTTTGGTCCACCTCAGGAGATAGTGTCTCATCAAGGGACACACTTCTTAAATGAGGCTATAGTAGCCTTGACAAAAGCTTTGAAGATTAGCCACAATAAAACTACCCCATATAATCCTCAAGCTAATGGCCAAGTTGAGAGTACGAATAAATATCTTATCAGAATCTTATCCAAGATAGTGTTAAAAAGTAAGCACAATTGGGATAAGAATTTATATATGGTAGTGTGGGCTTACAATACAACATTCAAGAGAGCTACAAGCCACACCCCATTCAAGATAGTGTATGGGGAAGATTGTGTTTTGCCATTGGAAATAGAATTGTCGACTGTGCATTTTGCTCTTAATCATTCATTGGGTGAGATAGAAGCATTACAAGAAAGATATACTTCTGTTGCACATCTTGATGAAATTCGATTGCAGACTTTATTACAACAAGAGATAGGCAAGAAGAGAATGAAAACACTTCAGATCTTCTGGCTAAGAAATATAAATGTGTGAAGGGTCAATTGGTGTTGTACCATGATGCTCGTCATGAGCTATTTCCTCAAAAATCACAACCCAGATGGAATGTGCCATACAAAATTGTACGTTAGGAAAGAATGGCTCTACAGTCTTTTTAGCAGATTTCTAGGGGGTAGAGTTTAAAAATAAATTTAACTTTAATAAGTTGAAGTCTTACTATATGTGAGAGCTAACATTGGGCTTGGATCCTATGCAGGTCCTTCATGATTAAGCTTTAACTTGAAATAGGTGCCAAGATAATTGGATGGGAAAAATCATGCAACATTACCACCAAGGTTGAGTAATCTAGTGCAGTAAAGGTTATCATGCAATTGAGTGGTAAGATGGATCTTTCACGTGCAAAATTAAGGTCTATTGCCACCATTGTCACAGAGTTCTATCTAGTATTCCTATCAAGTTCAGTGAGGAAGGGAGGATTGCACATATTATCCACCCTCTCTCTTGACTTGACTTTGATTATCATAAGTATGAGTGAGCTGATTAATATGGCATGGCCTATCACTAAAGACTGGATCTATACTTTGTATTTTGACAGAGCTTCTAGAGGGCTTGCTAAACATGTGAGCATTGGTGTGGCCATTAAAGATCCCCAACATACGGTTGTTATGAAAATGAGAGTATATTTAGGATATTCTTTCACTAATAATATTTAAAAATACAATACCTTGATTATAGGGCTAAATGTAACCCGATGTGGTGGTATTCATCGATTATTGGTGAAAGGTGACTCACAATTAGTGATTAATAAGTTCAATGGGACCTATAGTGTGCGAGATCCCATCATATAGATGTATCAACATGTATCCTTGTGGATCCCCGAGAGGAACACCAAGGAAAAGGGAATTCTCTTGCAAGAAAATCTATCTTGTAACATCAACAAGCTTGTTTATCATGTTTCATATGATCACAATGAAGAAAAGAACACCAGGCACAACAAATCTTCATGCAGCATCATGTAGATCTCCCACGGATTTTAATAGAATCAACCATATTCTTCAACATCTTCACAAAATCCATCAATAGAACAAAGAAAGCAAAGGAATACACCATCTTAGAATGGAAATACATCACATAGTATTCATCTTCAATATCTTCATAGTCTTCTCTCTCAATCTCTCATATACAATCACTCTGTTTGAGTAGAATTGGCTATCTCTGACTCTCTCTATCTCACTCCATCAGTAATACATCATATCCTCATTACAATCTCTCAAAATTACTCTCAATAATCACTCTTAGGTCGTGGATACCCCTCCCAAGAGGTATGTCTGATATGAAGGGTCACCAGAGCCACTACAGTGTCTCTTCACAGCTCACTACTGTCACTTCACTCTGGTCTTCAGCAGCTACTTCTTCCACTTCTTTCAGCTCTTTTGCACTTGTATTCACCTCTTTCCAAGGCTAGAAAACTTTCCCAAAGTCACACATACATTCCACAGAACACTTACAGAAGCATACAGAACAGTCTACAGAACAGTACCAGAACAGCTACAGTACAGAACAGAACAGAAACAGAACAGAAGCAGAAGCTCTACAGAAGACCTACAGAAGGTTATCAAAACCTCATAACTCACTCTCAAACCATTTCAAACTCTCACAAACCATTCAATAAACTTTCTCAATATCTCATTCTTCATCAATCAATACTTCATCCCTCCTTACAGAAGACAATCAGAACAAAACAGACCAAAACAGAACAAAACAGAAGGTATACAGAACCATTCAGAACCTATCAGAACATCACAAAACCATCAACAAACATCACGAACTTCCAAAACACAATCAATATCATCCAAAATACTCTCAAACAACTTTCAAAATCAATCAATCATCCCATAAAATCAACCATTCAGCTCTCCAAAAACAACAAAAATCATCCAAAAAACAAGTCATTTCAACACTCAACATATCCCCACACTTAATAAGGAAGCGTCCTCGCGACCCAGGAAAAAGGGAATACAAGTTTAGGGAAAAGCTCAACTTTGATCTTCAATATCTTTTCACAAAGAATCCATCCACCACGACCCCAACTTATAACCTGTTTCGGATATAAAAATATAAAGAAAGGAAAACTCTTTATACATTAACACCTCTTATCAAACTGAAAATCACCACAAATTTGTAAAGGATATAACAGTTTGCTTCTTCTTCTTCAGCATCAGCTTCAACTCTCCAACCACGACCCCATCTCTACAAATCTCCAAAACGTAGCTCGTACACGAAATTCCATAGGAAACCACCACGTTCGTTTGACATAAATGAACTCACAACACAAACACTAATACACAACACAACCATCTGAATGACTCCTTCAAAAAGAGAGTTGTTCATTAAAAGCTTCCACCATACATTGGAAAGGTATCAATGAAGATGATCCCTCTTAAAAGATTGATGTTGTCGGAATCGATCCATAGATAAGGATTCATCTACAAAGTTTTTAGGAGGATTTTGGAAAAATTGGAGACAGCACATCCTTTCCAACAGGACCAAGTATCTGCTAGGCAAACAGAGGGCATGAAAATACAGTATCTCCAGCTGCTGGGAATCAATGCTAACATTGACATTCATGCACAACTTTGGAATAGGCTTTGAATTAGTATGAGAGTGCCTATGCATATACGCCAGGTACCAAGCAAAGTGAGCAGTTAATCTCACTGAGGGATCTGCAGACTGTGAATATTGTTGGGCAAAATGAACATAGTTTTGATAAGCTTGACTAGAAGCTGTCCATTCTCCTGGAATTACTGGCCAATTAATCTGCGGTCCTGTAAGGCAATCATCCGAACTCCATCCCCTTCTTCTGGAAATCTGATTATCAAAACCATCACAGTCACTAACCAACTGAGGTGGTTGAGATATGGAAGTGTTAGGAGAGGGTAGTGGAATAAGGGAAAGTGGATGTAGGGAAGGATAGGAAAAATCATAAAAGGAAGAAAAGGTTAAAGGAGTGGCAGAAATTTGTAAGGAATCACTAAGGAACGGTGTTAACTGATAAATAGGAAATGTGGAGGGTACATTAATGAGGGGTGAAGAACAGGGTGGAGAAGGGGAAAATACCCTATCCTCAATAAAGGAACAGTAAGTGAAAATAGGAATTTGAGGGAAATTTGAAGGTTGGAAAAGAAGTGGTAAAATAATTGTGGAATTAGATTGACAAAGGGAAATACATATAGCATAGCGGTGAGCCATTTGTTGATAATAGAGGAGGGTAGGAACAGAAGGTCCTAAGAGAGATCGTCTATGATAGGCATCAAAGAAGGTAGCATCAAATGGATTATGTTTGGAAAATAGGTTAAGAGATCCATCCTCAGTTGGTTAGTACTCTGGGCAAAGGTAGGAGCTGTGTTTTGTCTTTGATTTAGGACCACCGAATCAATCATGGGATGCCACGAACTATCCTGACAATCAGCCACTTTGGAGGAATAACTTTGGAACATATCAGCTATGCGCAACTCCAAATGATTGACATATAAAACAGCCTGTAAGACCACATCCCCCACATACCATGCCATATCTACCTCATCTGGAATTAACAAATCTCCTCGGAGATACATGTATGACATCAACATGGTATCTGGCGTGACAGAATCTTCAAAGACCATTCTGACTACCTCTGTCAACAACTCAGCAGACCAAGCCCCACTCCAGCCATCCTCTGGAAAAGGTAAATCCATCGTGGAAAGCTTCATATAGAAAACCAACTTCTGTAAGTGGTAGTGGACAAAGAAAGAATGGTCTGGTAAGACATAGTCCTGAAACTGTTCAAAGGTAGACCATAACAAGTCCATTCTGGACTGCAATCTTTCCACTTTATCTTGGAATAGAGGGCACAAAGTAGCCTGTCTCTGTAGGGTAGCCAAGTCCTGCTGTGAAAGAGAAGGAATTAATGGAACAGGAGGGCTTGGAGGAACAGAGCGGGACTTTGCAAGCTGATCTTGCAACTATTGGATTTGGGAGGCTTGGTTGGCCACTGTGTCATTAGCCATCTGTAAAGCTGAAAGCTTGTCATCTAAGATAGCTTGGAATTCCGTCGCTTCTCTGGACATCCTCTCCTTCTCTACTGAAAGGCTAGTAACCTGTGATTGAGCCTCTAGTAACTGGGTCTTCAATGAAGAAATCTCATCGCTTTGGGTGGCAACCAGTTGGGTTTGTTGTTCCATTTGCTTAAATAAATCTGCTAGGGTATCCTTAGCAGAAGCTAACTCAGATGTTGCCTTATGCAACTGGTCTTTGGACTGCATGAGCTCTTCATAGAAAGATGCGTACAGCTGTTGAACACAGGCTGTTACTGACAACTCAATGGAACTTTGAATATCCTTGCAGAGGAAAGGAATGGCATCTCCTGAAACGAGACTGTTCAGGGAAGGAACTGAGATTTCCAAGGATCCTTCGCGATGTGCTTTGAACAGGTTATTGCAAGTGAGATACCCAGGGAGTTCACTGCCAGAGGTAGCAGGGATAGGCACTGAAGGAAGTACAGAAGGGGCTTTATCCGCTACCCTCTTCAAGCGTTTGCGCTGTATGACCAGGGGAGGCGGAGAATCATCATCCTCTATGTCAATGGGTTCTGACTCTTCTGAAGGTGGAGGAGGAGGTACTGGATCTGATGGAGGAGGTGGAGGCACAGTCTTATGTAAACCTGAATAGGTCAAGAAGGCAGACAAATATGATCCGTATGTAACATTGGTAACATTACCCCTGGTGACTTTAACAAAATGCTGATCCATTTTAGTAAGGAGGTAAGTGCTCCAATCAATAGCAACTCGTTTCAGCACCATCCTGGAAGCTGTGAAAAGCTCTTTGGACAAATAGTGGGATGGCGTTTTGGCAGGCATAAACCTGTCCTGAAGGAACTGACACATCGTCTTCCATACGGGATCAGTGATCATAGAAAAAGAAACTCCTGAAGAGTTTATCACTTTCTTAACATCAAGGACTTCCCTTGTCTGCTTCTGCAACAGCTTCAGAATCTCTTCATTAGAGAAGAGCTGACGAGTGGTCACAAAAGGTTCTCCTTTAAAGGGTAAAGATAGAGCCTTCCCTAAGCCTCGAGATGTCAATGTCATAGACAGGCCTTGGACTACGCCTGTCTTCTTGCTATAAGAGGCCAGGAACTCATCACATAACGACGGATCCTCCGGAAGCAATGGAAAAGGAGTGGCCACAAAAGCAGCAAGTCCCGCCTTCGTGAGGGGCTCAAAAGTAAGTAGGGAAGAGTAATCCCTACTAACTAGTGGGACGTACTGGATAGGGGGAGGAGCATGAGAAGGCGCCATTCAGATGGTTACACACACACACCACAAACACAGACAATCAAGGAGAATGCCTGCAAAGCAACAGACAAAAACCAAGGATAAGAGAATTACCAATAAAACATGACTCGACCTACTAACCCCAAGCAAACCACATCCTAGAAAAAATTTGACATGACCTTGAGACAAATGCGACTGAAAGCTTCATGCGATGCATCAAACAAACACCCTGAACCCCGTATCCGGCAATAAAAGAAAAAAAAACTGCATACTGTACTCGTAACCGTATCAAAGACAAGAAACCAAAACAATACCATATCCGACACATATCAAGACTATATCTGTGAGAAACCAAGACTGGACCATGGAAAATAACACTAAGAACTGCGCATACCCATCCCACGAAACGGTTCATTAAAAAGGGGAATTAAGTGCAGTGAGGGGGGAATTAATTTAATGAAGGGTTCATTTTAATTAATTATTAAAAATGGGTGAATTTTTATTAGGTGATAAACCTTAGCAAGAAAATGGCGGTTCCTTATTATAAATTAAATTACCAATTATTAGGTGAAGCGGTGCAGTTATTCGATTCCCGGACTTCGATTCCCGACTGGGTCTCTAAATGCAATTCATTGATTACAAATTAAAGTGATGTGGAGCGCTTTTTTGCCAGCGCGTGCTCATGTGACGGCTGGTTTATTTTATTAAAAATTAAAGTGCCTCTGTAGCGCACGTAGCGCGTGCTAAGTGAACGGCTGGTTTATTTTAATTAAAAAGTATGTGTGTTTAGCGCGAATGCGCGTGGAAACTGTGGGTGAATTAAAGGGTTCATTTTAACAATTAATTTGTGATTAAGGGAAAAATAAAAATAAATAAAACACATAAAATAAATACCTGGAAGGGGTATGTATGTAATGCAGAAATGCGCACGGAAGAGTCCACCAAAAGAAGGGAATCCAGGAAAGGAAAAGTAAAGATCACTGATGAAACAACAAACAACACCTTAGCGGATGTGTGGATATGATTGTGGTTGGTTTTTGATTTTTTTGTTATTTTTATTTTTATTATTTGTTAGTAGTTTTTTATTTATTTATTATTTTTATTTTTATTTTTGGTATTAAGTTGTGATTATTTATGGTGGAATAAAGGGAAAATGATGAAGGGAGGTGAGGGGAATTTTTGAGAATTTTTGAGAATTTTTTGAGAATTGTTTAGAATTTTTTAAATGAATTTTCGACATTTATTGGCAATTTGGAGGTGAAATTAGGAAATATTGAATTTTCAGAAATTATAGGGTAGGCAATTTCCAGCGGACAAACTCCCAAAAATTGACAAAAGGCAAAATGAATTTTTAGAAATTTTTCTGAATTTTTTTAAAAGGGAAAAATTAATGTAGTGAGTAATTAAGTCATCTAAATCACATTAATCAGATAAGTCAGTGAGGCATAAGTCAGGTAAGTCTGGTTAGTGGGGGTAAGTCATGTTAGTCTGCCCAAGTCAAGTCAAGTTAGTCAAGGTTGCTTAGGTTAGTCAACTAGGCTAGGTTAGTCAACTAGGTTAAGTTAACTAGGTAGGGGTTAGTCAACTAGGTTAAGTTGGGGTTAGGTTAACTAGGTAGGTTGGGGTTAGGTTAACTAGGCTAACTATGGTTAGGTAATTAAGTTGACTATGGTTAGGTTAGTCAACTAACTAGGGGAGGGTTAGTAAACCTAGTTAGGGTTAGGGTTAGTTGAATGAGAGGGTGGGATTCAAGTAACTACAGTTGGGTGAACTAGGGGGGGGGTTAACTAACCTAACTAGGGTTAAACTAACTAGGGGGGTTAGTTAACTGGGGGGTAACTAACCTAACTAGGGTTAAACTAACTAGGGGGGTTAGTTAATTGGGGGGTAACTAACCTAACTAGGGTTAAACTAACTAGGGGGGTTAGTTAATTGGGGGGTAACTAACCTAACTAGGGTTAAACTAACTTAATCAGGGTTAATTAAACTTAGTAAAGTTAATTAAGCTAAGTGTAGTTTAGTAAGTTAGTTGGAGTTAGTGGGGGACCTGGAGGTACAGGGAGGAGGAGGAGGTGGAGGAGGAGGAGGAAGAGGGGAGCAGTGGCGGTGTGGCCGACGGCGACAAGGGTGGCAGAGGCGCGACGAGGGCGGCCGAACGGGCAGCGGGCAACTGGACTGCGTGGCGGCGGTCCGGGGCACTTCTGGCGGCGACGACGGCACAAAGGTGGCACGGCGGGAGGAGGGCGGGCGCCAGGGACAGGAGGCGAGGGAGGGAGGGGAAGAGGAGGGGAGGAAGTCGGCGGGAGAGGAGGGAGAAGGAGAAGCGGGCTGGGGGAGGAGGGAGGGGAAAGAAGGGAGGGCGGCGGCAGACGGCGGGGGGAGGGGAAAGAAGGGAAGTTGGCGGCAGACGGCGGGGGGAGGGCGGGCGCCAGGGACAGGAGGTGGGGGAGGGAGGGGAAAGAAGGGAGGGCGGCGGCAGACGGCGGGGGGAGGGGAAAGAAGGTAAGTCGGCGGGAGAGGAGAGATAGGGAGAAGCGGGCTGGGGGAGGAGGGAGGGGAAAGAAGGGAGGGCGGCGGCAGACGGCTGGGGGAGGGGAAAGAAGGGAAGTCGGCGGCAGATGGCGGGGGGAGGGGAAAGAAGGGAAGTCGGCGGACAGGGAGGGAAGAGGGAGAAGGGAGGGCTGCGCACAGACGGCGGGGGGAGGGGAAAGAAGGGAAGTCAGCGGCAGACGGTGGGGGGAGGGGAAAGAAGGGAAGTCGGCGGACAGGGAGGGAAGAGGGAGAAGGGAGGGTGGCGCACAGACGGCGGGGGGAGGGGAAAGAAAGGAAGTCGGCGGACAGGGAGGGAAGAGGGAGAAGGGAGGGCGGCGCACAGACGGCGGGGGGAGGGGAAAGAAGGGAAGTCGGCGGACAGGGAGGGAAGAGGGAGAAGGGAGGGCGGCGCACAGACGGCAGGGGGAGGGGAAAGAAGGGAAGTCGGCGGGAGAGGAGGGAGAGACGCAGAGAGAGAAAGAGAGAGAGAGAGAGGGAGAGAGAGAGGGAGATAGGGAGAGACGCACAGAGAGAGAGAGAGAGAGAGAGAGAGAGAGAGAGAGAGAGAGAGAGATGGGCGGTTGGGGGGAAGGGGTGGGCAGTTGGGGGGGAGGGGGAGGGGGCAAGAGGGTAAGGGGTGGGTAGGGACAAGGGCGTGTATCCCCGTCCCGCGCACGTGCGCGGGGCGGGGTAAAAAAATTTGCCGTAACGGGATTGAAATGACGTTGGGAAGATGGTACGGGTTATGCGGACACGACCGGGGCGCGTGGAGATTCGTAAAATCGAAAAAGGGCGCGGTCACGCGCAAAACGGGCGCGATAAAAAACGTAAAAATAAAGAAAAATTAATAACTCCCAATCCGGACGTCAAAACGACATAGCGTAAAAGCAAAAAGTGGGCAGGACGACAGAGGGAAAACAAGAAAAATATATGAAGGAGGTTCCGGGAGGGGTAAAGGCGGTCACGTACAAAAAACACAAAAAACGAACCAAAAAACGTAATTAAAAATTAATATTGAAAGATCCGTGCATCGGAATGAGGTGCAAAAAAAAGGAAAACTGTGCAAAAAGATGTGTCCGACAATCCTATCACATCAAAACATAATTCCGACGGAGATAAGATGCGTTCACATGGGAAAAACCCAAAAAATAAACCCAAAAATGGGATCAGAAATTAATATCGGACAACCCATTCACCGGAAGGACATGCAATAAGAAGGAAAAATGTCCGCAGGAAGGGGTAACACAGGGTTATCACGTTAAACCGCAGTTCCGATGGAAGTAAGAGGGGTTCACATGTGAAAAACTCCAAAAATACTCCCGAAAACTCATTTAAAATTTAATAAGTAAAAATTCGGAAGTCGAAAAAGGGTGGAGGAAAAAGGAAAAAGGTAGGGGAAGGCACAGGGGACACGGATGTCAAATCAAATTGGAATTCCGATACAAATAGGGCAGGTTCACATGGAAAAATGTCGAAAATACACATGAAAAAAGTCTTAAAAACCCGGAAAATTAATAATGGACAAACCATGTATCGGAATGATGCGCAATAAGAAGAAAAAATATCAGGGGAAAAGTGGTTGGTCGGGCTATGACGTCAGATCATGGTTCCGAAGCAAGAAAAGCGCGTTCACATGGAAAACCGGCTAAATGGTGCAAAATGCTTCAAAAATTAATAACTGGAAAACCGTGCACCGGAACAAAGGTAGGTAAAAAGGAAAAATGGTCAGTTCAAAGGGAGGAACAGGGCTATAAGGTTGGATTTGGATTTTGGTGAACGTAGGGTACATTCACATGGAAAAACCTCAAAATTAGGGAATGAAGGAAAACTGCAAGGGAACAGTCCCAAAGGTGGGGGGAACATAACCGGGTGGGTGGGAAGGGACCCCCGTAGGGTAAAAGCAAGTCAAGGCATTCATGCATGAGCAGGTTAAGGCAGATGCAGAAAGGTATGCACGGTAGACACGCAGGGACGCATCCCCACACTTAAGACCTTAACGGATAGGGTTAACCGAGCGACAGGGACCTAGGACCACGCCACAGACCATCCACTAACTTCCCACACTTAAAACATGAACATCACGAAGAAACCAAAGTGGAAGGGTTAGAAAAACTTGGCCCATTTTGTCAAGAATCAAGGTTGAGTGTCGACGGCACGTCCATGGTGGTTGTCGGCGCTGGAGGGACCAAGGCATCTTCTCGGCACACGTTCGTCATGGCAGGGACCACGCTACAGTACCCAGGGAGGTAGCTGATGGAAGGAATCGCAGGAAATTCGTTGATGATGATGAGGGATACTACACTCAACTCACAGTCACTCAATTGGAATGAAAGAACAGTCACTCGCCCCATGACTAATATCACTCGAGGAAGAATGATTAAAACCCATATCTCATACCCGGTTGAGGAATCAACAAGGGGGAAATGGTGCAAAGGGAGTATGCCAGGGTGCACAGTTGATGGTGCATTAGTGCGTCTAACCCGTCTGGCATAAGTGCAAGGAGGAAGGCAAGGGAGCCTTACAGTGCAGTGTACAAAACAGGGTGAAGTATCTTGTGAGGACGGCAAAGACCCATCCCGTGGGTGCATAGGGAAAGTGGAACATACCTGACTCCAAGTGTCGTAACGTCTCTCAATCTCACCTCTCGGTAATTGATTGAAGAAACTCCAGTCACACTCAACCCACCCTCTGTCTCACGCTCTGTTGAGAGATACAGAAGGACAGCCTTTTCCTGAAACCCATTGATGTAATCCTCACAGTCGCTTGTGCAAAGGGTGTATGCCTTGTGCGCATTTGATGGTGCAACTGTGCATCCCACCCTGTGCCGGCATACGGTGCAAGAATGAAGGCAAGGGAGCCTTATGGTGTAGTGCACAGAAACAAATTGTGCTTTGTGCATTGAGAGGCCCATCCCATGCGTGCTACACTTCATTCACACTTCTCTCCTCTCATTTGATTTGAAGGGAAAAGACTGGTCTCTCCCCCCACCCTTTGTCTCACTCTCTGTTGATAGATACAGAGGGCAACCGTACTCACTTCCCCATCCGGTTAGGATGAAAGCTCACATCACTCAAGGGGTTGTCGATGAAGATCGCGTCATCAGTTGTTGAAGAGGCGTACCCAGGGAGGTAGCCATCAAATCGATTATTGTATTGGATAGGAACATGTTGTCTGCTAGAGGACAGGTAGTCACTTTGTAGAGGGACCTAGGACACAGCGTACCAAGGGAGGCAGCTTCGGAAGTGGATCCTAGGGATATTAATTAATGAATCCACTTTCTAGACTGCTGGGTGTTGCCACCTTTTCCACAGCCAGCTTCTCGCCCAAGGGTGTTTACCACCTTTTCTTGGAACGAGGCCTGCTATGACAGGGAATTGCTTCCTTTTCTCTCATGACAGATTTGTTTTTCTTGTTTGTTTTTTTTTCTTCTTTGTTTTTTTTTCTTTTTCTTAATTTCCCCTATTCCCGAGGGTGTTTCCACCTTTTCTCAAAGAATAGGTCGGCATGATAGGGACCTAAGTCCTTTTCTCCCATGACCGATATGTTTTGTTTGTTTTTTTTTTCTTCTTTTTTTTTCTGCAAATTGAGCAAGGGAATGGTAGAAAAACCATGTGTCAGAACCAACCTCTCCACTGATGCTGGTGGAAAATAGAGGATAAGAGATCAAGGCTGGAAGGGGGTTTTGAGGGGACAGAGGGTTGCGCCCACTTCATTAGGAGTGATTGAAGAACGGCTATCAGAAGTAGCATCATAACAAGTACAGTGCCGCGCCAACGAGGGAAAAGATCAAGTGTCCGTAATTGTCAAGATCCCCAAGGAGGGAAGTACTTCTTCAGGCGATATCCATTGATCAGAAAGGGATCATCAGAGGCATCAACGGTCTGCACTTGGACAGAACCATTAGGGTTGACTGCAAGTACCTTATAGGGGCCCATCCACCGCTGTTGGAGCTTGCCAGGAAACTTGCCAAATCGTGAATCATAGGCTAGGACCAAATCACCTTCTTTGAACTCCTTGTGCTTGATGAAGCTGTCATGGTAAGCCTTGCGTCGAGCTTGCGTGGCTTCCATGCACTGGAGAGCCATCCTACGAATTTCGTCCAAACATTCCAGGTGCAGGAGACGACGTTGCAGGGAATCATCGTCCCCCAAACGCTCTTTGATAGCCACTCTCAAAGAGGGCAATTCTAGCTCAATAGGAAAAACAGCTTCTGTACCATACACCAACTGGAAGGGTGTCTGTCCTGTTGCTGCTTTATGGGAGGTTCTGTATGCCCAAAGGGCCTCTGTAAGTCGATCGTCCCAATCACAACGATGTGCGGCAATTGTTCTTGTCAGCATTGAGCAGAGGATACGATTGGTGACTTCGACTTGGCCGTTGGCTCTGGGGTAATAGGGAGTGGACTTACGATGGCGGATCTTATACAACTCTGTCAACTCTTCCATGACTTTGTTAAGGAAATGAGTGCCTCTGTCACTTACCAGCTCTAAGGGACTGCCAAAACGGGTGATGATATTCTCGTACATGAACAGGGCCACGCTGTTACCATCGTCCCGCTTTAGGGCTTTAGCTTCACACCACTTTGTGACATAATCCGTACATACGAGGATGTATCTGTTCTGTTTCCTTCTGGTGGGAGGGTCGATCGGACCTATGAAGTCAATGCCCCACTTCTCAAACGGCTTCAACGGAAGGATAGGTTGCAATGGCATGGCACTTGTCTTCGTGGGTTTCCCCATTCTTTGACAAGCATCACATCTTTTACAGTAATCATAGGCATCCTTATGAATGGTAGGCCACCAATATCCCGCTAGCAGAGCCTTCCTGGCTGTAGCTTCTCCTGCAAAGTGACCTCCACATGGCTCGTCATGGCAAGCCTTCAGAACAATCCCAATCTCTTCTCCTGCAACACATCTTCTAAGCACTTCATCTTTGCCTTTCTTGTACAGTGCACCGCCTAACAAGGTATAGGGGGCTGATTCTAGCATGAGCTTCTTCCTTTCCCGACTAGAGATACCAGGAGGGTACTGTTGGGTTGCCAGCAGATTGGCAATGTCTGCATACCAGGGAGTTACAGTTTCTACCAAGAATAGGGAAGCATCAGGGAGGTCTGGATCATCTTGCTCCTCGTCTGCAGTTTGTGGGATACGCGACAGATGATCAGCCAGAACATGGGAACGACCAGGCTTAGTAATCACCTCAAAGTCGAACTCCTGGAATAAAAGGAGCCATCTCATCATACGTCCTTTCACATCTGCTTTATTCATCAAGAAGGACAGGGCCTCATGATCCACATAAAATTTAAAGTGGGTGGATAGGAGATAGTGGCGAAACTTCTCCATGGCAAACACCATTGCCAAGCACTCCAGCTCTGTCACTGTATAGTTCCGTTCCCTATCAATGACTTTTCGGCTTGCATAATAGATCGGTTGATCCAGCTTCGAGGAGCCCGTCTGGCATAGGACTGCACCTAAACCTTCAATTGATGCATCAGTGTGTACATGGAACTCTTTCGTCCAATCAGGAGGTTGCAGAATGGGTGCCTCTATCAGACACTGCTTCAGAGTGTGAAAGGCTTTGTCACATTCTTCTATCCAAGTAAACTCTGCATCTTTCCTCAGGAGCTTGTGCAAGGAGGTTGCCTTTGTTGCAAAGTGGGCTATGAACCTTCTGTAGTAACCCACATGGCCTAGGAATCCCCTCAACTGTTTGAGGTTGGTGGGTGCTGTAAGAGCTGTGATCTTTTCGATCTTTGCAGGGTCTGTTGATATCCCTTGTGCAGAGACAATGTGGCCCAACAGGACTCCAGAAGAAACCCCAAAGATGCATTTGTCAGGGTTGAGGGAAATCCCATACTCCCGGCATCGGTCAAAGCATTGTTCCAAATGTCCCCAGTGTTCACTGATCAAACTATAGACACAGAAGTCATCCAAATATACTTCGATAAAGTCGTGTAGATGATATTGAAATGCAGCCATCATGACTCGTTGGAAAGTAGCAGGGGCATTGCAGAGCCCAAATGGCATCACTCGGTAAGCATAGGTCCCCCATTCTGTGGTGAAGGTTGTTTTGGATTGGTCTTCTTCTGCGATTTGGACTTGGTTGTATCCGCTGAATCCATCCAAAAGAGAATAAAGCTCATGTCCTGCCACTGTGTCCAACAGTTGGTCTGTGAAAGGGATAGGAAAATGATCCTTCTTCGTCTTGGAATTAAGCTTTCGGAAATCCACACATATTCGCAATTTGCCATTCTTCTTGGGTACAACCACGATGGGTGAAACCCATTCACTATTTGCCACTGGATAGATGAACTCGGCTTCCAGAAGCTTCAGCAGCTCCGCTTTCACCAATGTGGAATAATTCGGGTTCATTTGCCTCTGTCGTTGCCGTACTGGCTTGGCATCAGGCTCCAAGTCAATATGATGTTGACATATTGTGGGATCAATCCCCTTTAGGTCTTTGTAAGACCATGCAAACACGTCCAAATTCTCTTTCAACAAATTGTACAAGGTTGACAACTCCTTTTCTGGGAGACTGCTACCCACCTTCAAGTGGCGTTCAGTGCCTTCTGCATCCACAAAGGTTAACTGCCTTTCACCTTCTACTTCACGAATGAAGGTCCCACGGACTGCTTCTGGGTACAGATCCGACTCCTTCAAGGGAGTGGTGTCCTCTTTTGATGTCCCACTAGAACCCACTTCTTCTTCTGGTGTAGACTTAGGTTGCTCCTTGAGACGTTGAAATGG
This sequence comes from Lygodium microphyllum, assembly GCF_053477565.2. NCBI lineage: Eukaryota > Viridiplantae > Streptophyta > Polypodiopsida > Schizaeales > Lygodiaceae > Lygodium > Lygodium microphyllum. Next base: position 38,630,798 of record NC_141141.1, read on the forward strand.
GATAAGAGCCGTTTCGGGTTTGGTTTCAAAATTAATTACCTCTTGGCTTGAGGACTCCTCTTCTGATGATACATCCAGGAACGTCACATAACAGGGACCCTCTGATGCCTGTTGGGTTGGTGGGACTGGTGCTTGTTGGCATGGTGCATCATCATCATCTTTCTTTGGCAAAGATGGGTTAGGACGGCAGGAGCCACTCTCAAAAGACGGCTTGCTCTTCTTAATCCATTTCTTATAAAGGTTTTGCATATGAGAAGATCCATTTACCAAACCAAATGGTACCATTGCCATTCTGTCCCGTAGCATGAGCTCGTCTGCTTCTGATGCTTCTGGAACTTCTTTCTCAAATATATCCTCTTTAGGTGGGATAGACCCTTCTGGCTCACTTTCATCATTCTCTTCGTCCATATCATATCCATCCTCTTCTGTCTCTGTCTCTGCTTCTGCCTCTGCTTCTGCTTCTGTCTCTGTCTCTGTAGGAGCTCTGTAACAGAAGAACAGATTCTCTGTTTCCTCTTCTGCCTCTGTCTCTGTCTCTGCTTCTGCTTCTGCTTCTGCTTCTGGCTCTGTAGGAGCTCTGTAACAGAAGAACAGATTCTCTGTTTCCTCTCCTGCCTCTGTCTCTGGCTCTGCTATGGCCATGTAACAGGGAGAGCAGTACATCCATGCTTCTATCTCACTGTCAGAAGTGATTTCAGAAGTCATTTCTGGTTCAGGCAGGAAGTATTCACCCATTGATAATGGCTTTGCATCTTTTGGAAGTCGGCTTACAGTATCCACTGTTAAGGAATGTGCCACTGTTTTCTTGGGAAGGATCTGTTTGACAGCATCTTCATCTGCTGATGTTCCATCTGTAGCCTCGTTAGGGGAATCAGAAGATAATTCCAAGGAGGTGGATCCATGTCCTTTTTGAGAACCATACAGTTTCAGCACCACTTTGTTGGGTCCTCTACCCAAGGTCAAGGTTCCTTTGAACCAATCCGTCCTTGCTCTGGCTTTAAAAAGCCATGGTCTGCCCAGTAACAGAGGATAGGATGTACCATAAGAGTTTGGCTTCACCACCAAATAGGTCAACCAATAATCTTTTCCAGCCACTGTAGTCTTCACATATGGAAGAATGCCCAAAGGTTTGATTCTACTCTGATCCGCCAGTCTGATGAGCCATTGGGTGGGTTGCACACCTTGTAAGCCTAGATCCTTCATTGTGACATCCGTCATAATGTTTACTGATGAACCTCCATCAATCAATGCATTTGCAATGAAACAGCCTTCTATCCATACGCCAGTCTCTGGAGTACCTGGATCTAGGAAAGCATTAGCCACATCCACTTTTTTTACAGGCTCTGGAGCCTTGTTGGACTTTGTCGCTGTTGAGGGAGCAATCCTTAAGCCACGTCTTCTTGTTAGTATACTTTTGAACCTTTTCCGGCAATTGGGAGACAACATCAATAATTGATAGAATGTAAGATTTGGTCTAAAGGTATCTAGATCTCTGACCAGATCGTATTCCTTAATAGGATCCACTTGCTTCTCTAACCGATTAGGGAATGGGGCAACACCCATTTTCATTTTCCCTCTTTCTTCCAACAGAGGAATTACAGGAACTTCTTCTGCCACTTGTGGCACTTCCTCCTCTTCTGTATCCTGGACCTCTGGTCCTGTCTCTGTAACTGTCTTTGTAACTCTCTGTGGCACTGTAGTGCTCTGTACGGCACTGTTAGGCTCTGTTCTGTTCTGTTCTTCTGGTGGAAGATTGAACTTCACTGTTCTGGCAGGAGGGTTATTTTCTTTCTGGATAGGTGGTTCCTTCTGCTTTGCATGCGTAATGGCAGCAACTTCCAATTCCACTAAATTGGAGGTAGGCTCTTGGGCCTTGGCCGGACTATCAGTAGCACTGTTTTTCACTGGGGCTGGGCTTGGACAGTCTTTTGCAGTGTGGCCTTCTCCTTTGCATCGACTGCATAAGGGCTTGTAATCCACTGACCTTCGAGGATTTGGACAATTTGGTGAAATGTGTCCCTTTTCTCCGCATCTGTAACACTCCACTTCTGATCTCTGACCACCGCCAGACTGTCTTCCTCTGTAACTTTGAGAGGGAAATCTTCTGGGTCCGAAATTAGGACCAAACTCTCTAGGCTTGGGTCCAATATCTTGTGTTGTCATTTTGGATTCCCGCAAGTTGAATCTTGCGTCTTCTTCCTTTCTTCTCCTATCATGCATCTCCTTCAGAGAGCAAATGTCCTCTGTATGGTTCTTCCGCAAATAGTAGGAACAGAAGGCTCCAGGAATAGTTGGTTTTCGTGTACATTCAGTGGCTAAATGGCTTGCTTGATGACACTTACCACACCAAGTGTTTGACCGCATCACATCTCTTCCTGCTCCTGCAACGTTGGATATGCTAGCGGTATTCACTTTCAGTGTCTGTAGTTGTTCTGTAATCACATCCATCAACTCCTTTTTGATGTTTGCAACTGAGTTGGATAAATAATCCTTCAAGCTTTCTCCTCCTGACGTACTGGTAGGAGGGTTTTGAGGAGTCTCTGTAATCACTGCATAAACGGGTTGGGCTGGTGCAGAGGGGTCTCTGTTCTGGTTCTGATTCAGTGCTCCTGTTTGAACTGTTGGCTGTTGGCTCCAGTTGGTAGGATTCCACTGTTGCTACTGATTTGCCATTGAGGAAATTGGTTGGGACCATTGTTGTTGTGGTTGAGCCACCATTTGAGGTATGGATTGTGGCCACTGTGGATTTGGTGCACTGTACTGTGATACCGGGGGCATCTGTTGGTAGGGGTAGGAAACAGTCGCTGGGACTGCATTTGGTGGGTACATCATTCTTGGCATCAGAGGAGGTAAGACTCCTCTTCCTGTATTCATTGCTAATCGAGCTTCCACTTCATCGTACAGTCTTGCACCTTCTGTTGCAGCTTGTAGGGTGGCTGGTCTTTGTAGCTCCACAAACTTACGGACTTCTGGTTGTAATCCTCTGAGAAACACCCCCTTTTGAATGCCATCGTCTAGATTATGGTTAGTCCATCTCTTCAGGATGGATTCCATTCTTGAGACATAAGCTTCCACTCTTTCTCCAGAGGACTGACTTAGGTTCATAAATTCCTCTCGCATCCGCTCTTCAAAACCTTCACGCCTGAATTTAGTGAGGAAGGCCAACTTCAGGTCGTCCCATGTGCCAAAAGTTCCTGTTGCTTGTCTCTCATACCACTGAAACGCCGCGCCCTTGAAAGTGGCGGGGAATATTGCTAACCAATGCTCAGGGGTTCTGGCATTATTAGCCACACATGCTACCATAAACTCTGCTACATGAAGATCGGGGTCTTCATTGTACTCTCCCTTAAAAACTGGCAATGGGACTATATTCGCTGGTCTGTCATCAATATTTCCAAGACGGATCTGGCTTGGAAGTGGACCTCCAGCAAGAGGAGGAAGGGCTTGATGTGCCATTGGGACTTCTGTAAAGAGTTCCACAAGGGCGTCAAAGGCGGCTTCTGCTGCTAGCTCGTTCTCAGCCTTGATTTTTGCTTTCTCTCTTCTCACGTACCTCTGGACTCGTTCTAACGCTTGCCTCTTTATTGCGTCATTCAACAGGGGGTTGGCTCTACTATGTTGTTAGTGCTCCACAGAGGGTTAACAGAAGGCTTCAGTCTCTGGAGGACTCTCTTGCCAACATTTCTTCTACTTCTTTCTTTTCAACGTCCCTGAATTCTGCTTTCATGCCACTGCACAGAGGAAGGTATTCGGTTCTGAAGGTGTCAAAATGCATACGTCTGAGCATTGTGGTGGTGCCATCATCATAGTAATGCCAACTTCTGATGGTTTCAACAGTGTAGGTTGTGAAAAACACTCTGTCTACCAACTTCCAGTGGATTGCTAATTGAACAAACATAAGATTATCAGTACACCAAGCATCCCATGTATCTTGCTGTTGAGCGTCCACGAACAAATTCCAACTTTTTTCCTTCTTGTCTTTGTGAACCTCTACAGACCAAGACTCCTGAAGCTTCTTCACAATCTCCCACTTGATGTTGTCTGGAAACTTTTCAATGAATGCCAAATCTTCCATGGATGGTCATTCTCTCTGTTTCTGCTCTTCAGTTTGTTCCCAAACAGTTTGCCACCAAGATGCAAGTTTCTGCTGCTTCAACAGGAAGAGGAAACTGTCCACTACATAGAGCATGCATCATGATGGTGATGTGTTTCCGCCATTGTGGGATGAACTTTTTGTGGAAAGTGTCTTTGATTATGAGAAATTCCAACTCTTCAGTGGAAGAAGGAATTTTACAAACATCCATTGAATTCTTCTCTTCTTGGCAATGCCATTTCCTTCATTTTCAGCCTCTTTTGGTGCTTGTTGATGGCAAGTTTTCCCCGGCTGCGCACCAAAAACATGAAATGACAGCAACCCTCCCACGGCAGGAAATGAACATGAAACCAAGGTAGAAGCATGCAAAATCTATGCACATGGCTGAGCCATTAATCTCAAAACTGAAAAGAAACCATAAATCTTCCACTTAATAATGAACTGATTCGTTATCTTCATCATCTTCATCCATAGCTTCAACAATTATACAAGAACAAAAGGGAAAAGACGAATTTCTGCACAAAAGACAGAGGAGAGAGGAGAGAGAACAACTTTTTGCACCACCAAAAAGGAGAATGTGCCATCGGACAAGAGAGAGGGAAGGAAAAGAGGCACATAACCACTCGTGCACTCCACCCCATCTCTTCCCCAAAAAGCACACCCCTTCGTATTTTTATTATTTCTTTGAAACTTTGATACATTTGATATTATAAGACCCTTGGCCTTTAATTTTGAGTATTCCTACCCTTCACCAATGCATGCACGTAACAATTTTGTGTATACCATTTATTTATTATGGATGTGGATGTGGATGTGGCCCCCTCATGTAAGTGTGTATTTTAGTGATTTTGTAACAATGTAGTATTATTCTCTTGACAAAAAATGAAAATATGATGCATGCTTGGATTCTTTTGTGCCTTGTTTTTATGCTTCTTTGGGTGTCATCATATTCCTCCCACACTGAAATGTGAAGCGTCCTCGCGAACCTTGTCAAAGAAGAACCACTGTCTAACACAAAAAACTTCCAAAATTGTTAGTTAAACAACTTCGATCATAAGGCCTAGCCATGGTAGGGTATGGGACTCCAAATCCACGACCACCAGAGTAAGGGAACTCCTGCCTCAAATACTCCCACAGTAAAAAACTTTACTAGTCTTCAAAAGATAGGGTTCTATCTTCAATAATGATCACAACAACAACTTCTCCATTCCAATAGAGGAAATAATGATGACTCCCTTCATCATGTAGCTCCAGACACACTCAAGGTTTGGTTAGCATTGTTAGTTTTTAGGATTCAACTTTAATAGAAATTTATATTTATAAAGGGGTGTTCATTTTGAATGTTAATTATAAACATCAAGCTTAGAAAGGCTTTAAGGTATGTGTTTAAGTTTGATATTATATTAGTTAATTTGTTTGGTTTGTTTATGATTCTAAGTTTCATATTGAAATTCGTTTGTATGTCCTCTCAAGGAAAAAGACTACTGGAGCTACATAAGAAAATGGTCACAAGGACTCCCCCTTTGTAAGGGATAATGGAGGAAGGAGAGCGACGTAAGAATTTAGAAGGTGAAGGGAATAAAATACCATTGTACTATGAGGAATAGGAGGGTTATGGTGGAGAGGCATAGGGTAGAGCGGAAAGGTGGATTGATTAGGTGCCATCCAATCTAGAAGGGTATGTCTATGAAAATTTTATCTAAATGCTTTTTATTTGTTTTTTATAATTTCTTTCTTGAATAAATTATCCCTTTATTCACATTTAGGGTGTTTTGGAAGAGAAGACGAAGGGATGGGGATGAAGAAGATGAGGGTGGAATGGAGAAGAAGAGAGTCATTTTTTATGAAGGACGAAGATGGAGGGCTATCGATGAGGAAGAAGAGGCCACCTTGGAGATGAGGAATGAAAGAAGCAATCAAGTGGGAGATGCCTTTGTGACCAAGGAAGGGTCCAGAGTGTTCTCTCATGGTTCCTTGTTGTATGAGAGCATTCGGTGACCCCTTCAACTTCTTCTTCTTTTGGCTTCCGCTTCTCTATGATTTGTAGCAAAGGAACTTCTTCGGACATTTAATGGCAGCACTAGCAATCTAGTACATGTGCTTGTCTCGTTTATATTTTCTTTTTCTCCAAAAATGGAATGCAGGTTGACCTTCAGATTCGGAGCCACTATGATCAGCAATGGAGCCCTTCGATCTCTGTTAGTTTGCACATTGTTGCCGCCTTTGTATTTTTTTCTTCTCGTTTTTTTTTCATCATGTATGATGCCTCATGCTAGCCTCTCTCTATGTGTGTGTGTGTGTGTGTGTGTATCTCTGTGATCTCTCTGTGCTCAGGAACATTGTAAAGCTTCAATTTGCCAGTGGTCTCGTCCTTAACAACACGGTACGATGGCGGTATGGGAGGGAAGAAGGTGAATCTGGCAATGACAGAGGAGGTGACTGCCCCCATGGCAGAGAGAGGGGGAAGAGGAGGAGGAGAACCCGCAATGGGTCCTCTGAAGGCACACTGGGTGTTAGAGAAGCCACATCTTTCTCTCTCTCTCTTTGTTTTCCTTCCTTTTGTGTTTAGAGGTGTTTGTGACGAAAGCAACAGCAGCAGAAAGTGGAGCCCTCCTTCTCTCCCTCCCTCCTCCTGCTCCTCCTCCCCCCCTCTCTCTTCTGTGTCTCTGTTCTAGTGTCGCAGCGTCTTCCACGTAGCTTTTCCATCCGATTTTTCCTTGTTGGCCACTTTGGCATCTTTGCTCAAATTAGACATTTGTTCCCACCCACCTTCGATTTGGCCCCTTTTCTTCATCCTCTACATGCCTTCCCCTGTTTTCCCCACTCTCTCCTGCCGCCCCCTTTCTTTCATCCCAATCGATGAATCTTAGCACGACTTGAAAGCATGGACCTGCTTTATCTTCTTATTTGTCGTTTTTCTTGTGAATAGTCATGGACGGAGGAGACCTAGCTCCCTTGATTCCGATGTCAAGCTCGTCAGACAACATACCTCTTCAACAGCTCCAAATCGAGGTGGAAGGACGGCTTGTATGATCACATCCTCTACATGCCTTCCCTTGTTTTCCCCCCTCTCTCCTGCCGCCCCCTTTCTTTCATCCCAAGCGATGAATCTTAGCACGACTTGAAAGCATGGACCTGCTTTATCTTCTTATTTGTCGTTTTTCTTGTGAATAGTCATGGACGGAGGAGACCTAGCTCCCTTGATTCCGATGTCAAGCTCATCAGACAACATACCTCTTCAACAGCTCCAAATCGAGGTGGAAGGACGGCTTGTATGATCACATTGCCCTTTTCAAGATCACATTCGCTCTCCTTCCCTCACTACTTCTCTCTCTAACTCTCTCTCTTGGATAGACGTTGATTGAGCTAGAAATGCTATGACCACCGTGTGGTGGTTTCCTCTCGCATCTCATTGGTGTCCGTTGTCTACGTCAAGTCTGGAACCAAGTTGCCCGTCGCGTGGTACTATGGATGAGTACATTATACATCCCTGTCTCTCTCTCTGGAATCGTTGTTTGTTTGTGCTAATGGTTACTATCCATATTCCATCCCAGCCTCTTTGATCTCTTGCAAAATCTACCTATACTTAAGAAGAAATGTTGTGATTGTAATAGAGAGAGGGGCAAACGAAGGACATGCATGCACAGGGCCAGAATGGGGCGCATTCATTTTCTTCTCCCTTCTTCTTGGGATGGCAATCTAGCAGAACTTTCATGAACCTTCTTTTGAGCGCCTTTGATAGGAGTACTTAGTGACAGGAAGCCATGGCGAACTACCTTATGATATCAACCCTTATTCTTCGTCTTCTTCTTTCCTTAGTAGGGTACAACTCTCTCTCCTCTCAACCAGCAAATTCCTGATGTCAAGAAGCCATCGCTCTGTCTCTCTATCTATATATCTATATATAACCTTCTAATGTTTGTAGCAACACCTCTCCAACTAGCTTTTCGGTTCTCACATTTTTGTCTCAACATTGACAATCATCTGCTTTGCAGCTTGACAAGATTGCTTCTTGAGTGTGGTTTTGTTTGAGCCATTCTGGTTGTTGATGTTGTTGTCAGGTGCCTCTTCGTGTGAGGAGCCTATTTTCTTTCTCCCAATGTTGTTAACGAACGATAAAGGCTTCTTTAGAATCCTTCCTCTATTCAAAAATCCCTTCTGTTTCCTCCATCCTCTATCAGAATCCAAATCCAATCCTTTTCCTGTTATAACTTATGAATCCCTAGGGTATACCTCCTTATTCAATTCAGCATCGGCTTCTTTTGCATCTCCTGCATCTGCTTCTTTTTATTCTTCTATTTCTGAAAATTCCTCCCTCATCAAGAGCTATGCCACCACAACTGCTTCCACATTGATGCACACTATTCTCAACATTTGAAGTTTTTTAACAAGATTTGAGATTAGTTGTTCCCCGGCTGCGCACCAAAATGACAGCAACCCTCCCACGACAGGAAATGAACATGAAACCAAGGTAGAAGCATGCAAAATCTATGCACATGGCTGAGCCATTAATCTCAAAACTGAAAAGAAACCATAAATCTTCCACTTAATAATGAACTGATTCGTTATCTTCATCATCTTCATCCATAGCTTCAACAATTATACAAGAACAAAAGGGAAAAGAGGAATTTCTGCACAAAAGATAGAGGAGAGAGGAGAGAGAACAACTTTTGCACCACCAAAAAGGAGAATGTGCCATCGGACAAGAGAGAGGGAAGGAAAAGAGGCACATAACCACTCGTGCACTCCACCCCACCTCTTCCCCAAAAAGCACACCCCTTCGTATTTTTATTATTTCTTTGAAACTTTGATACATTTGATATTATAAGACCTTTGGCCTTTAATTTTGAGTATTCCTACCCTTCACCAATGCATGCACGTAACAATTTTGTGTATACCATTTATTTATTATGGATGTGGATGTGGATGTGGCCCCCTCATGTAAGTGTGTATTTTAGTGATTTTGTAACAATGTAGTATTATTCTCTTGACAAAAAATGAAAATATGATGCATGCTTGGATTCTTTTGTGCCTTGTTTTTATGCTTCTTTGGGTGTCATCACCTTGGATATATTGCATAATTTTGAGATGGTGACTTGTTAGTGAGTTCCTTGATCGTGGAATCGCTTGTTTGCAAATTTCCTGGCTAATTACATTTTTGTTGAAGATGTATTTCTCAATTGTGGTGGTCCGGGGGAGCTCTTACAATTACCTTCTAACATTAGCCTTGGACTACTTTGGGGTCTTCTTACACACACATCCTATTTTGGCTGTCCATGGTTAGTTTAGATTATGAGTTAGATAGCAATTGAGCACCTTCCTATTCTATCATGGACACATACAATTGTCTATCATCATATTCGTTGAACGCCCCTTGCTATTTATATAGGGGGTTAGCCAATAACCTAATGCTTACGGCACCCTTATCCTTGGCGGTCGATCGTCTTGTGCTTTATTAGAGTAATGTCAAGACCAAGGGTTTGTTCCAGTAGTATGTTGCTAAATGATGGTAGTGAAGTGCATTATCTTCTTAGACCAAGAGGCCCAGTTTATTGGTTGTGAAATGTTATATTCCTTTAGGCCAAGTGGACCATATGTATATTTGGTGTGGGTACATTTAATCATTTCTATTTTAGTGACTACATCAAATAAGTTTGACAAAGTGCCTAGAGGGAGCCTTTGCTACACAGATGCTTCTTGTGGCCAAGTCCAAGTGATGTTCTTCCTTTATGAATATTATTCTTCTATGTTATATTTGTTTATGTACTTGAAGGGGAACGCTTCTTTTATTGGGGACCGGCAATCAAAGCATGAAGTCCTAGGGTTAGGTTAGGTATATTTGGGGGAGATTTGAGTAGTTGTCTACCTCATGTCACCACATTGTCAAGCATCAAATACCTATTTTTGGAATGCAATCCTAGTGACCATGTTCTGCTAGCCTACTAGGCAATTATTCTAAGAGTCCCTCCTAGTGTGAGGCAGTTAGAGAAGCCTTCCAAAATCAAAAGCAGCAGAAATTTTGAATATATGATAAAAAAATACAGAGATCTATAAATAGAGGTTTTAACCCCCTTAAATAGAAAAGAAAAACAATCAAAAATGTTAAGAGCAGTTGATTATCACCTTGCAAGGCCCTCGTAGGTTCTTGGGGATGAGTCAGACCTGATGCCTTGTCTCCCTTGGGGTAGCTGCTAGCTAAATAAATAAATAAGGAAGGTTGGAGCAAAAATAAAAATGAGCGCAATGAGAAAAGGATTAAGTGTTGCATTTGCGAGAGCTTGGTAGGTTCTTGGGTATTGAGCCAGGAGGCCAATGCTATGTTCCCCTTGGGTCATTCTACACTCAACTCCCTCCTTTTTATATGCTCAAGTATGAAAAACTTAAAATAAAAATGTGTTACAAGAAAATTATGATGACCAGGCTATAGGAGTCCATGCCTAATAGGAGTTCTTGGTCTAGTTTTCCTAAGTTAAGAAGGTAGTACAGACCACCACTAGGGTGATTTTTTTATTGGTTCTTTTTTCCAGTTTGTATTGGAGCGATTGGTTAATGGCTCGCTCTAGATTTCTGTCAGATTATGGTAGGCCTATCTCATGAGGATTTTCATGCCTTAATTTTGTTAGGGGGTACGGTGAGAGCCATTTTTGTGCTTTGTTGAGCATATTTGTTGTTGGCAGCTTGATGCTTTTTATGGTTGTTATTTTGTGCAGATCATTTCATGGGATTTGAAGAGTTGAGTTGCCATATCCTGTGGTCACACAAAATGAGAGTAGATTTTAGAGCCCATTTTGAAGCAGAAAAGTGGTTCGGGGCCTATAAAAGACCAAATTTTCATGCAAAATGAAATGGTTGTGGATCGATGAGCTAGAGTTTTTTTGGATGGAGTTCAATTGCTAAGAACCCAACACAAGTCTCAGTTCATCGATCAAAGTCCATTGGAACCCCCTTTTAATCACCATAAGGTTTGGCATTATAAAGCAAATGTGTGATATGGGAGCCAAAAAGTGCATGAGGTGACCTAATTTTGTAGGTTTTGACACCATGAAGTTGGCTGCCCTGTTGGATCTTGAATGGGAGTTTGTTCAAGATTCTGTTTGACAAAAACATCACTTTGCCAAGTGTGAACACAAGAGCATGAACTAGTTTTTTTTAGTTTTAAGCTTAACAAGCTTGTTAGCTTGGGAAGAATGAAAAGCCACAATTTATGAAATGTGGGGGGAGGGGGGGGGCTTTTTTTGTGCCCCCATTTCTAATCCATAGAACTGAGAAAAATGCTCCAAGCCATGAGATCCTCAATTTCTTTTCCATCCATCACGATAAACTGGTCGTAGAATGATGCATTGAATGAAGAGATCTGATTTTAGTATTTCTCTCTCCTCTTGTTGTATATTTCTATGGGTTGATGTATGAGAGAAGGGGGTGGGCTGAGATGAAAGATTTTGATCGTGCCATTATGCAAGAGCACAAAGAAGTGTAAATCAGGGTTGGATGGATCATCAACAATTGTTCAAGAGCATCAGTGGGCCTCTAATTTTGAAATACGTACATCATAATACACGATTTTTGATCTTTTATGATACATGGCACATAGGGTTAGTTGTTATCTAAAATTAAAATAATCTAGTAGCACGAGAGTGCTCATTGCTAGCCCTAAGCAACACAACAATCATGGTTTGGAAGAAAGACATGAAAAGAACCATTTTCACACTTTCACAATGCTGATTGTTAATGAATAAACTTGTTTGAGCATGGTAGTCATACACAATTACATTGCATGCACCATATGGTATCATCTTGGATGCATAGTAACTATTTGTATGAGCAATGACCTATGTTTTTGTGAGGTACCCTAAGTTGTAAGGTTAGAGATTCGGTTCCTTGGAAAATATTCACTAAGAATTATCTATTATCTCATGGATCGATTCAATCAAAAGAGTGGAGCTTGTTTCAAATTTGTTTCATATGTTTACGACACATCTTGGGGCCAATCTCTGAGGTGTAGGAGAGTCATAGTGGAGCCGTGGTAGTCAGTCGAGGGGTGCTCCCTTTGTGTTGCTTATGTGGTTTACAACACCAATATGTTTATTGACTCCCTCTAAGGAGTGTGGGGAAGGATATCCATTGGACTACAAATCACACAAACAAACAAAAGTTGTATTAGAGATTAGGGTAGTACACCTGTTAGATGCTCTTGGTGGCCGCCGTGAGGCCATGTGGGGTGGTTTGAGGTGTGTAGTAGAGGCTTGACTAGTGCCATAGAGCCAATGCCATGACTATTTTAGGTCCCGATAGCCTAGATGTAAGACATTTGTGTAGTGATCATAAAAATTTATTTCAAGATGTAAAAATATATCCTCTTTTTAATATATTTGTGCAGTGACCATCAATGGCTATATCATTGTAGCATACAAAAAGAAATATTAGTTTTAGAAATGTGCACAATGTCTATCAACCCATGAAAATAGAGTGTTACCATTTGGAAAGCAAGGCACTGGATGTGTGTGGGAACTCAATTTGGATTCTAACTAGGAGAGCTAATGGGTGCCTTCATGCCACACCAATTCTCATGGTCACCTCTGGATGGAGTGGGAACATAGGATATTGACATGACTAAGCAATCCTAGAGTTGTCACATTCATGGCCAAGCCATGCACAGCCTCACCTTCTAGCTTATCTATATTCAAGGTAGAGAGCTCCCACCCACCATGCATGACTCCATGCAATGGTCAATAGATCTACCATGAGCATGAGTTAAATTTGTAGGGTAATAGATCCTCACTTTTGATCTAAACATATCATGCTTAAAAAATGATCACAAGATTGTGTTGATATAGAATGAAACCTTCCTCTTGCATTTTACTATATAGCCCTGATTCCTTTTATGGTCTCTCCTTGATTTACATATATTGAAAGCATCTAGTCCAAGCCACAACATTTGTAAAACAGTTGGGATAGATGGGTAGGACATGGGGCTAGCACGGGAATACTCAGTTATATTGATGGGGTATTAAAGGTATTGAGAGACCAAACTAGGACATGACCTATCAATAATCAAGTCCCTCTTTACCCTTCCTTCCACTTTTCATGGTTTTCTCTCCCTTATATCTCCTCTTCTTGGCATTTTCTCTCTTCGTCACATCTTTCTCTCCCTCCTCCTAGTCTTCCTCTCTCCTCTTCTTTCTCTCTTTCTCTCTCCTCTGCTCATTCGCTCTCTCCTCTCAACCTCCTTCATTAAAATTGGTATCAAAGCCTTGATCTTTGATACTTTCCCCTTTCCATTTTCTCATATTAGTCACATTTTACCAAAAGAAAAACCCTAGTTCAGAGAGGTAGAGCAGGGACAAGAGTTATAAGGAGCAAATATGGAGTACCACATGGTGTTGGTGGCAACCTTTCTTGAAGGCCTTATAGGAGGATTGGACTTAATTGGAGGTATTAGGACCCAACTTAGTAGCTCATATTCAAGTTTCCAATCACTTTTTGAGATATTTTGGTCCAAGAAAGGATTATATAACTTAGGAGGAGTTTTAGCTTTTGTTTCTTTTTTTCAAAAGAACTCTTCTTCTTCCCTTCTTGAAGATTTCATGAAGTTTGCAACTAGAGATCTCTACATTTCTTCTTGACCTTTATCCTGCAACAAGAATGGAACATAGATGAACTTTTTAGGCATCTCAAGGAGGAGATTAACTACCACTATAGGGCTTCACCCCCATTTTGGATCATGTAAGACAATAGGAAGTTTGCAACTTATTTGCTGGGGCATTGATCTTACCATTGATAGACAGGTCTACAATAAGGGTCTACAAGGATGAAACCAATGCCCACACTAGTACTTCTATGGTGGCCATCTACCTTCTTTTCATAAGAAACATTCATCCAACTAGGAAAGATTGGACTACTGCCTCAATAAATAGCCTCTCTCTCATGGAAAAATTCAAACAATTGGAGACCATGTCCTTGGGAAAGTTCGACTATGTTTCCCTTGTGATGTCCTCAATTCCTATGTTCTTAAATTGGATTTTTTCTTGTGGGTACTTGCCATATTGTTGAATATGAAATTGCAATACAACAATTTGTGTTGCAAAAGGCTCTCTCATGCTACACCCTTCTACCTCCAATGGTTCCACACTTCTTTTTCCTTCCCCAAAGTTGTTGGCTCACTTGTTGTGCTTGGTACCTATGTGCTTGAAATTCCAATCCTTGCCCCATGAAGACTTGTGATCACTAGATCTTAGCTAGTGTGATTTCTTGAAATTTTTTGGGCTTTTCTCTTGTACTAATCCCATTCTTAAGTAAGCTTCCCCCTGTAAATGCTAAAGATGCTTGTTTTGTCAATATGATTACTTGTGGGATCTATGACTGACACCTTGGCATCCCTATTTAGAGACTCTTTTGTTCCATCAATACCTTGGACATTCACACTAGAAGATGAAAAGCCCTATCTTATGTTCATCTTTTCTTTGGCAACATCAACATGAGGTTGCAAAACTGAAACACTATTGAGATTTATGGGATGGTGGCAACAACAACCCCACTTGTTAATGAATTTTGAGACAAAAGACAAATAGAGCAAGATACTCAATAACACAGCTCAATGAGATTGCACTAGATGTTATAATCTCCATTTTGAGACCATAGCATAAATTATAGCAAGCTCAAATGTGTATGGGACTCTTGTGGGAACTCCTGAAGATGGAAGATTTGATCCTACACTGTGATTGTAGAAGCGCAAAACCATTCTGGCCCTTAATGTAGTAGAGCAACTTGTACATGATGCTCATTCAAGAGTTTCTACTTATGTAGGCATTGGAATGTGGCTATCTTAGAGATGAGCAAAAGATCGGATAGCAAGAATTGTGGAAAAATACCCTTTAAGATCCATGGGTTTTATAGACTACATCAACCTTTGTATTCACTATTGCATTCAATGTTAACTGTTGCATGTAGTGTTGGAATCACTATTATGATGAGCCTGATGCATGGTTTTGAGAAGTGAAAGAACTTGTGCCAACATTGAGTAAAATAGACCCTCCCTCAGAGCTAAACACAAAGGTAGGAGATCCAAATTTTGAGCATCCAACTGCAAATTATGTTCATTATTCAATGGGCGAACCAATGCAAAGCATTGGTGATCATGAAAAAGAGCTTGAATGGATTCTCTTATTTCATTGTTTGCTAAAACTAGATTTTTTGCTTTTGGGCATCAGTTTGCAGAGCTAAGTCAAGATACCCTCAAGGAATGATATGATCACCATTTGCATCCAACTCCAGTAAAAATTACTTATTCCATTAATAACTATTCTTTTCAATGGGATGCTCCACATCCACACACCTTTTGGACATGCTTTATGTGAAGGCTTCTTGGAAGAGATAGCTACCAAAACTAGATGACTAGCTAGATGCAAATGGAGAGAATTATAGGATTTTCTACTACTATAGCAGCTTGAACCTTGACCATATATTAAATCATACATTAAAGAGTGTACATCTAGTTTTGGGAGTTGCTACCAAATTTAAGAAGCATCTAACATTAGAAGTAGGTGTTGAGAACAACAAAGAAGAAGTTATACATGTAGGCATGGTACCTAAAGGGAGGTACCTAATAGCAAAGAAGCTCCTTGTAAGTACTATGTTACCATGGCATACTCAATGCATAGGCTTGCCTTGTTGTAGAGGCACATTATGATTCATGGTGTCAAAGATTCCTAATTTCCCATTTCATTACTACAAACTTGAGACACATTTTCACTTGGCACCAGGGGCTTCATTGCTTGACTTTGTTTGCCTCTCTCAAACAAAAAATTATGACTTACCCTTAGAGCTTGTAGCATCAATAATGAGATGTTGCTGCAAAAATTCTTGAAATGCCCACTTTGAGTCAACGTGAGGGATTGGGAATGGATTGAGACAAACGGTGGGCCAATGCTAGCTTGAATAGTACAAAGTTCCTTGCTGGGGCTCTAGTTTCTTCTCAAACACTCCTGACATATTGAGGCCTCAATTTAGTGAAATAAGTTCAAAGTCATTCAGCAATGTTGATCTATTTAACTCTTTTTACTCTATTGTATATTGGTCATTTCTAGCCAAATAAGTACATCCTCATCCCTCGAACTAATGCTTTGAAGATAAACATCACCACTAGGCCCTCTAGTGCCACATCACTCAAAGGAGGGGTTATTCTTGGCCACTCTCACTCTTTGATTTCTTGTTTTTCTTTGATCTTATTGATGTAAGGATCTTGGAAGCAAAGCAATATGACTAGATGCATGAAGGAGCCACACAAATTGGTTTGATGTAGGCATGATCCAAGCAACATTGCACAAGTATGTTGGATTCTCTCCTTACAAACAAAAAAGAAAGGCTATGCACAGGTAAAATGATGTGCCCATGAATAGTCATTATTGTGTCTAAAACAGTGTTTAAACATGAATATCAGAGTAAAATACTTCTTACTCTTGAGAGCAATCTCTTGAGCTAAGTGAAGTTGAAGACAATCCCATAGTTGAAGAAAGTGCTAGAGATGGATATAAACCTTGAGATCTAACACTTCTTTTCCTAGTCAAACCATCAAGAGTACTTGCCTGTGAAGAGGATATTCTACATAAGCCTTTATGCCATTAGAAGGGTTGATTTAAAGCATATTAAATGCTCTTAATTGCTATTAGCTTGTAGAGATCCAAGTGACAAATAGAGAGGGATTTTGGGTACATGAACTGGCCTCAAAAATGCTTACTTAATGTATTGATATTATGTTGATAACTTCATGTCACTGCTTATTGTTTTCAACAGTTCTTGAGCATTGATTTGCACATCATCTTGAAGGCTTGCCATAATTGCTCAATCACTACTACTATGGGAAAGCTACATTCTTGAAATAAATATTTATAGTCCCATTTAGTTTTTGTTAGCAGTGGTGGTCTACAGATGCTTGATGCAATCTTAGTTTGATGGTATGTGTGTTAGAAGATGGGCATAGAAACCCACTATAAGCAAGGGAGTATAAGGGTAGATAGGTGTGAATAGCCCTAAGGGCAGGGGAAACCCTAACCCTAGCTGGCAAAGGGCTATATAAACAGCCGATGGGTCACTATCACTGGTGAGAGAGTGTACCCAAGTTGTACTCTATGCAACTTAGTAAGCAAGATTTCATTCTTGTACTTTGAGCTCTTCTCTCCCTCTTGTGCACACATTCTACTGCTGCAAACTCTGCTTTTCAACATGGTATCAGAGCCATCTCTGATCTCCTCAGCTTCCCTCAGCATCAGTCATCACTAAGTGCACACTAGCTGTCATTTTCTTCACTCTACCCTTCTTTCCTCCATAGCTGCCTGCAACCTACCTCCATTGGAGGACTTGAGGAGGACAAAGGAGGCCATATTAGCCTAAGATTTCTTCTGGAGACTTCTTCCCCACATCAGGGCGCAGCTCCCTGTTAGCTCAAGCACCGACATTGTCCACATGTGAAGACAACATTGCCAACATTGAAAAAACGGCGCAATCTGGACAGGCGTGAATCTCGGGCTGAATCGTGGGCAGCAGATGGCGCAATCCCAGCAACTATCATGGGGGTTTGATAGCCCCCCAAGTGGGCTATACTCAGCCAAGAGGGCTCTGGGAAATTCCTCTTCTGCTGGCTGGTACAAGCCAAACCCTAACTGTGTTTTTTTGGGCAGCCATAGCCAACAAGCTCCAAGCTTGACATTTTGGGATTTTTACACTCTGAGCTTCATTATCAGTGATTCTAATCACTGAAGCAGAGTCTCTGAATCCTATTCCAGAGTCTAAAGCTCTTGGGCATGATTAACGGACATCACCAAGCATCGAGAAGCTGACTTCAAACCGGGTTCCATTCAAGCACTTCACTAAGCTTGACAATAGTGTTCTCTTAACACTAATCATAAATCATCAGTTGAATAGCTTGCTGGACATTCACTAAAACCAGTGAGTTTTTTTATTCCTCTTCATACATTGTTGTAAGGTTATGTGTAAAATAAACACATAAACCATTATGCACAAGAAGTGTATTGCATACCGTAAGTGACATTTTCTCAAGTACTTTGGTCAGTAAAATCAATAGCATGAGTGTTATCATACTCTCCTCAGAGTCATCAGCAACAAGCATTGAGATCATAGACAAACCGTGTCCAACACAAGCCTCATCCACTAAGCTGTACCACAAGGAGGAGCCTGAAGTCCAGTCTAGGTTTACTTCATTAAAACCTAAAAAGACTATTAAACCACGGAAGAAGTTTGCATATAAGAAAGGACCACCAAAGTCATACCTGGAAATATTACACTTATATGATTTTCAGCCTTTCTCTTCATTACAACTTTGACTTCACTTTGTCTAAATTGCTTCCGCATTCAGTGAAAGGTTTGTAAGGGACTAGACACTGCCCTTGTCCCAACAAGTGGTAAGACCTTCCCAATGACTACAACATATGCTGATGTCCGTCCTCAAATTCGAAAGTTCGATGGTAAGGATTTCCATCCATGGCAAGTACTTATAAAATACAAAATGATGGAGAGAGGGTATTGGCCTCTTATTCAAGGCAATAGAGTTGTAAACTCTGCAAATATGATTGATATAGAGGATGACCAACGGGCTCAAGCAATCATAATGCTACACTTAGATGAATCCCTGATTCATCATGTTGATCAACTAAACACTGCTAAAGAAAAATGGGATGAGCTTGAAAAGCTCTATGGAGCCACTGGGAAGAATACTAAAATCTTCCTTAAAATTGAATTCTTCAGCTTGGAATACTGTTCAGGAGAAGATTTGGGAAAATTCATTTCTCATATGAAGGGACTTATGGCACAACTTGCTTCTGTACAAGCTCCAATACTTGAAGAAGATGCCATTGCTATTCTCCTAAAAGCTGTAAAACAGGTGTTCCCTACTCTTGTAACCACTCTCACAAACATTCCAGATCCTACTTTGGCAAGTACCATTCAATCCTGTTTGGATGAAGAAAAGAGGAACCACAAAGAAAGCAGCAACAGTCAGGCAACTTCAAATTCCCGTGAACAAGTATTGGTTCATACAGTTCTCACTAAATGTTCTTTCTGCAAGAAAAAAGGACATCTTGTAAACAACTGCTGGAAGAAGTATCCCGAGAAGATGAAATGTAACAAATGCAAGAAGACAGGGCATATAACAAGTAAATGCCCCAACACTCCTGAAATACCCAAAGAATTGGTGGCCAACTATGTCTCCAATTCATCTGAAGATCGACTATTTTGACTATTTAAATCATCTACCTAGAACAACCTTGTAAGCCTGATTTATAAAGGCATCCAAAAAGGGGGGGATCTTTTACATGTCTTGTAATCCAATGCCACCCTGGCATTGAGGGGGGGTGTTAGAAGATGGGCATAGAAACCCACTGTAAGCAAGGGAGTATAAGGGTAGATGGGTGTGAATAGCCCTAAGGGCAGGGGAAACCCTAACCCTAGCTGGCAAAGGGCTATATAAACAGCCTATGGGTCACTATCACTGGTGAGAGAGTGTACCCAAGTTGTACTCTATGCAACTTAGTAAGCAAGATTTCATTCTTGTACTTTGAGCTCTTCTCTCCCTCTTGTGCACACATTCTACTACTGCAAACTCTGATTTTCAACAATGTGCCCCTCCTAAATCCCCAAGTGAAGCATTCAAGATTGCAAAGGCACACTTCTAGAAGAAGTGCCTATTGGAGGCATACCACAAAGTCTTTGGCTCATCATGGCAGTCTCTGTTTGTCAATGCCTTGTTGCAGGTAGTAAACACTGAATGCAACAATGTATGAAAAAAAAAACTCGGTCATGGCTCAGAATTTCAGCTCCTTTTCTCATTCTTGGTATCCCAAACTAACTGCACTAAATGCTGCACTAGGGAAATAAGAAGATATTAGGGATGAAAGACACAACGGGTTAATGGAGACACATACTAAATTAATGTTTAAGATGGACCAACTAATCTTAGCCATCTTAGCCACCAACACTCAAGCCCATGCAACCAATGACAAACTTGCACCCCTTCAACTACAATTGCTCAAATGGTTGTAATTAAAAGAATGAACTAGCATGATTATGAGTAGAATCATGGGAATTCTCATGGAAATTATGTAGCACGACTAGTGGCATGGATCTAATGAGCAAAGGTAGCAGCATGTGCTACTTATGGTCAGCATGCATATGATTATTGTGCATATTATGAGTAGCATCATGCATGTGATAACTATGCACATTCTTATGGGCTACATTAAAGTCATGAGCATGGATAACCATTTGGGAAAACTTATGTCCATGCGAAGCATCATGGAAATCTATCTGAGTATGTACATGGGGAGTAGTATCACTATTAGCATCCAAAGGATTGATATCATCAGCCACTTGATCATTACTATTAGCAACATGAGCATCCTTATGAGCAATATGATGCTTCTCATAGACAATGCCATGATGAGAGCATCTCACTATAGCTTCATGAGAAGAAGTCCCTTCAATCCAAGTCCCTTAACTTAGTCTACCCAATAGTAGCTAAAATGTGGGTTTCATGGACATGCAAGGCCTAGGGGTTGAATGCAATGCTGATTGCAGCCTCATCTACTCTAGTCCTACATGACATAGTGGTTTCAGATGCGTTTATGGATGAGTCAGTGCATGTTATCGTGTAGGTCATTGCGAATCTTGCTCCACAATCAGTGCTTGAGGATGACACCATGAATCACTTCTATGATACAGTTGGATGTATTGGATCACAATTATCCTTTTGACTTTAGTGGTAATGCAAAGACCCATGCTTGTATGGATGACCCTTATGCTCTTGATGCTTACCATCAAGTTATCCGTTTGATCCAAGGGGAAGTAATGGGTTGTAAAAGCCCTATCTTGATGAGCATTCCACTAGTGAAACCTTGCTACTTCAAAGATGTAAATTTGACTGAGGATTAACTAACTTTGCCCTAGTCTGGATTGCAAACAACTTGCAGAAAACATACTATTTTAGAAAAAAAATTACCCTACATTAATGGCAAGCAAGTGTCACATATATGAGTTGAATGTATGCTTCATGAGCTTTTTTTTGACATGTCAAATTCCTCAATCAGAGCTTCCCATAGAAAGTTATGACCAGTTTTCTCTAGCCACGGCCTGTTTTGGACAACATGCTATCCACTATTTGTCAACCTCTAATTGTCAAGAATTGGTGGCCAAAATCATATGGTATCAATTTTCACATGTTGTATGTATCCTATAAACATCAGTACATCCTAACTCCACATGAGATTATACTTCCCCATATCTATATTATCCTTTAAAATGTTGCATAGAGTGGTACTCTACAACCCCCCTATGAGTCATACCCACCAATGAGTCCTTTTTAAAAAAAGGAAAAATATCTTCATTGTCAAGATGGAATGTAAAAGAGAGAATATATGGGTAGGACACAAGGTCAACATAGGAATAACCGGTTATCGTGATGGGGTATTTAAGGTGTTGTGAGACCAAATTAGGGCATGAGTTATCAATAATCAAGTCTCTCTTTACCCTTATTTCTAGCTCTCATGGATTCCTCTCCCTTCTCTCTCTTCTTACTATCTTTCTCTCTCTCCTCCTATCCTCTTCTTCCTCTCTTTTCCTCTCTTTTACTCATTCTCTCTCTCCTCTCAACCTCCTTCATTACAACATTGGGATGCAATATGCCCATAGTCCATGCAATAGGTGAAGTGCAATAATACCACCCAAGCAAAGTTGGAGTAGCCAATCACAATCAAAATCCATACATGCTCAAAATTCATTAGAAATAGTTTTTGTATGTGACATTTCACTCAAACGACACTTTCATAAACACATGTTAACCTACAAAGAGTTGTGCTTGCTCAACTATGAATAAATCAACAAGTTCTTCTCCATTTCATTGTGCTCTCATTTCCAATCTTCTTCTTCCCTCATTAATCTCCTATATCTCTTGTGCTCTACCATGTTTTGTAACATGGTATCAGAGTCTCCCTCCAAGAAGGTTGTTAGGTCATGGAAAGCTTCCATAGCTATGTCTCAAGGTTTAAGAGTCCAAGTATTGAAGATTGTACTAGTATTTGGAGTGGAGTTTGAAGCTTGGTTCACTTTGAAGGCCTTCACTACCAAGAAGAAGAGAAGAGTAGCCATTACAAAAGAGATATAATGTCTATTTTGATGGTTCTTCTCTCTGTTTTCCATCAACTAAAAAGGATCTGCTTAAGGGCCTTACTTGTGGCCAAAATCTTGGGGGATGCTTGCATCAAGCATAGAGGTAGCATGAAGGTAAGAGCTATTAGCCTACTTCCTTCAGAAGCTTAGGGTAGCCTCCAAAACCTTGGGGCTTGCTTATTGTGTCAACAGAGCTAGAGAAGAGAAGAAAGGGAGTTGGTTGGGCTTAAAGAAGAGCTTGAAGCTCTAAAAATTGGTTGCCTACTACAAAAGGGCATGCTATCCATAGTCGATGCCATCACAACACATCCAAGACATGGCATATTTCACACCTTCTAGTGACATCCTACATCAAGATTTTCTTCTTTCCTTAATCTTTCTAAAAGTTTTATTTTTAAAACCTTAGCTTACATTTAACCTCTTTGACACCTTCTTCCTTTTTATACTAGTTCAACATAAAGCCCTTTTCACATGTACTCTTCTGAACAAGCTCAAGTAAGTTGAAGTTCACATTGGTTGATAGGATTAAATTAGAAAATTTGGAAATTATACTTCCATTGCAAAAGTGCTAAGCTAGCCTAAGTATAAACGACCATTTGCACTATTCTAAGGTCAAATTCAAATAGCAAAAATACAAAAGGCTTTTCTTTTGTGGGATTTTTGAAATTGACAAATTGCATCATTCTTTGTAAGGAGTTAGACATTGCTATGTGAGTCACTAGTAAGATCTCTCCATTCCAAAAATGTTTAAAATCAAATTGTGGATAAATTCAATGGTAATGGTCTCTGCACTCCGAAAATGAAAACCATATATCATTGAATGAGGAGAGACCTTTGGAAAGTTCTCAAAGATCCTAAAGTTTCTAATGAACCAATGTGGAAGAGGAAAAATAACAAAGCCTTCAGGATAATAGTTTGGGGTTTATCTAATGATGTTCTACACCACATTTCTAGATTTAAAAGTGCAAAGAAGGTGTGGAAAGAGTTGGATAAGATCTTGAGCTCTCAAGCAAAGACCTCTAAAATCAATCTATTAATGTAAATTTTTAGGCTTGATCTAAACTAGTATGATTCATTGACATCTTTAATAAACAAATTTAAACGTTTGAAAGTGCAACTATCTTCAATAGGCAAAGATATAGAAGAGGATGAAGCAATCTTAGTACTACTTGATAGTGTGAATAAACCTAACAAAGGTTATGAATAGGTGGTAGTAACACTAAGGAATGCACCTAATAGAAAACTCAGTGTAGTTGAAGCCACCTTATATGAGCAAGAAAGTAAACTTCAAGAGAAAGCCCAAGACTCTGCATCGAGCTTTGTAGTAACTGCACTTTATTTCTAAGGCTCTTTGTCTAAGAATTGTTTGCAAGATCTTTAAGAGAAATGGACATAAAGAATAAGACTATTGGAACAAAGGGAAACCAATGTGCAAGAGCCACAAGTTTGGACACACCAAGAAAGAATGTTAGGGCCAAAATATGAATTTTATAAAGGAAACAAACTCTAAAGAATCTATTGAAACTCTCTTCTAAATTACCTACACATTGTTTGACACTGCATGAGTTAGAGGCATTTTAGGTATTGAGTGGGAGAAACCTACATCCTTACATGCAATTATCTAGAGGGTAAGTTAGCACTAAGAAGGGGGTGTTAAAATTTATGTGTTGCTAGAGGGCATAGGGCCTAGAGGCACATGTAACCAAATCCCATAAGAAAAGAGAGTAGTATGTACCCAAGCTGAAAACCTATAAAGAAATGCACTTTCTCAACTATGAACCAATCAAGTTCTTCTCCATTTCATTATGGTCTCATTTCCATTCTTCTTCTTCCCTCCTTAATCTCCTATTTTTCTTGTACTCTACCATGTTTTGCAACAATACATGTGATTCTATTCCTTCCATTCAACTCAATATAATACCTTGATCTCACAATCATGGGACTAAAGGCAACATTGAGGATCCAATATTCAAGGTAAAGAATAACATGAGAGGATCATAGTCATGGGTATATTGATTTCTCCTTGGCCATGCTAGAAGCCTACCAAAAGAGATGAATTGAGAGAGTGGGCAAGGCTAGGATGTTGCCCTACATCAAGAGGGAGCTATACGTTCATCCTCAAAGGAGAGAGAGAGAGAGAGAGAGAGAGAGAGAGAGAGAGAGAGAGAGAGAGAGAGAGAGAGAGAGAGAGAGAGAGAGAGAGAGAGAGAGAGAGAGAGAGAGAGAGAGAGAGAGAGAGAGAGAGAGAGAGAGAGAGAGAGAGAGAGAGAGAGAGAGAGAGAGAGAGAGAGAGATCCAAACCTCGTCCAAAATATTCTACTACACTACAAAAAAGTAGTTAGGAAAAAAATAATGGAAACATAAGTGATTAGATGCAAGTATCATAGTCCACAACTTGTGCCACATAATTTTTTTTACTGAATAAGCAATCTAAAGTTTGTCTTTATTCCATCTTATACTTTCCAAGAGTAATCCAATGCAATATGTCACAAACAAAACACAATTATTTGTTTGGCACACTCAATTTTGTAATGGAGGACAATAAAAATACTTAACAGCAAGCACAATAAATAGATTGCTTGAATCCCAAACCAAGCTGATCAAACATGAATAACCATGATATAGTCATTAGAATACAAACCGTGAGATTGGTCTCCTTCTAATGTTACCATTGTTCTTGCATAATAGATAATTCACTCTTATTGGTACTTTCGTATATGCTTTTAAGCTAACATCCTTTTTTTGCAAAGTTATGTTATCATGCTTTACCTAAACCCTTATATTGATTACGCTGACATCATGTTCTAACTATGAAAGTTACTATTCATGATCTAAAGAGAGTAGGATGAGCCAAGGGATGACAGATGAGGAGCTACAAGAGATCTTCATGTATATGTTTTCAGATCAAATGGCACAATTTAGATACGTGGCAAACCATGAGTTGTCTCTAGGCATTCTATGTGTTCTACCTCAGTACGCTCTACCATATTGATCTCCAATATGTAGAGTCAATGCTCTAAACTAGCTAAAGAGGGAGGCTCAAGGATGCCTCACTTGATCAGTGGAGAGGGTGGTTGTGGTGGATGCCTAGGAGAGCCATAGACTTTCTCTCCTTATTGTTCTGGGGATGCCTTGCTTGATCAGTGGAGAGGGTGGTTGTGGTGGATGCCTAGGAGAGCCATAGACTTTCTCTCCTTATTGTTCTGGGGATGGTTTTTAAGGGTATTGCAAAGATGCAAATGTTGTGATCCCATGACTGATTGCTACTCCTCACTCTCGTACTCGTTCTAGAGAGGGTGGCTCAAGTGGGTGCTATGAAGACACTAATGTAGTGTCTCCATCTTGTGAATGAAGTGGACACCTATGGATGCTACTCAAAGAGATACCACCCCTACAGGTACACCAAATGTACAAGGGTCTTCTAGTTATGCTAGGAGCATAGTCATAGGTGGGAGAGGGTGCACCTTAGACGTATCCCATCAGGGTACGGATAGCTAGTGGATAAGAAAACTAGTGCCATGCTCATGAATGATGAGAGGAGGACGGTGATGGCACACATGAGAGAGTTATGCCAATAAGTATTTACACAACATTCTAGACCACTAGAAAAATGTACAAGAGGGGATCAAGTACTATGTAGTAGCATCCTTGTACAAGGAGTTATCGATACCTACAGCGGCAGACCATTTTTTCATAGGATAGATGATGGATTATATGCATGCATATATATCACATAGATAATTAGATACACATAAGACAATCAACAATGGCACTCCAAATCCTAAGTGGTTGGACATAGAGGATTGGCTAAGACTCTTGGCTAAGACTCAGGAGGAGGCCACCATAGACTCTCTAAGATAATGGCGGCAAAAACAAGAGGTAGTGAGGGCATGGCCGGAGATAGGGATTGTGCATCACACCTAGGGAGTTGCGAACATAGAACTTATTTGGAGGATTTTACAAGTTTTCTTTTGGTTGTTTTCACTTTCTTATTTGTTATACTACTTGTATTAATAACCTTATTTCTAACAATACTACTTCATTTTCCTTGTAGCACTTAATCACAAACTATGATCTTACAGGTTTGGAGACTCAGTATGCAAAGAGACATGGTCTCACTACACTCATCGATAGAATATATGTATGCGATAGATCTTTAAGTCATGTCTCTCTCATGTTTTCGATTATTAGTTTTTTTGTGATGCATCATGTATTGTGGATTAATCTCTGGTTGTTTATATTGCAGAGTATGTTTGACACTCCTTTGCATCGGGATGAGCTCATGGACAATGAGGAGCTATGGTTGTTGCTTGGATTCATGGAGCACACATCCTTTTTTTAAAACTGTATGATCAATGCATGTTCTTTCTATGTAGCTTTCCTTGGACATATTTATCACCCTTTGTATGGACTTGCATTTTGTGATATTTATGGATAAATTTCTCTATTTGTGTTTTGGACTCTCCTCCCTCTCATTTCATGTAGTTTTATGAGATCTCATCATCAATATTTTACTTATTTGAGTATTTAATTAATGAATCTTTCTTCCCAGTATCTCATTATGTATGTGTTTTGATGACCATTGTACACTCAATTTATAAATGCTTTATGAAACATTGTTCAACACATAGGGTTGGAAGGGTGGTAGGACAATATGCCCTGTTTGATTTTGTGTTTCATACTGACTCCTCTGTACATTCCAAGCCTCTTATGCCTTGGTTGTGTGCTAAATCAAAGTCAAAACACTATCAAAACAACTTGTAACTAAGGCACATAGTGCATTTGTGTTCCTTTATTTCCAAGCTCATAGAATATCTACATTTAGAGGAATCATAACACTTAAATTTGATGGGTCAAGGGTAGGTTATGGTTGTAGGTCAGTAGTCCCCAACACCATCTCTAGGAGCTCATAAAGAATCTAGTCATGATTTTAAACTTCCATAAAGTATAGTTTATATCATCTAACTTGCCTTTGCTGAAGGTTGGTGGATGAATCCTTAGTGTTTAATTTGCTAGTACAGCAGTAGCACCACCCGATGCACCAGTGCTACTACTTGATATAGCAAATGACATTTCTCCTCTTTGCTATTGAAGCCCTTTCCTCTCATGTACTCTTCACTTCTCAAAGTCCCCCTAGATTCTGATACCATGTAGAAATTGCATGGCACAATAGGCAAAATATGAGTAAGGGGTGAAGAACACACAACAAATATGAGAAGAACATAGACTGCTTTAATTTCAAATGAACTCATAGAAAGATGGCTCTATCCACCCATTCACTTCCACTGTGAAGCTTGGATGGTGATCCAAAAAGATGATAGGCAAAGAGCTTCGGGTAGCTAGAAGAACTCTAACTAGGTGAAACATAGATTGACAACAGCTTTAGAAGGGTCTTCCTTTTATAGCCCAGGAACGTAGTCTCGTGGGAAAGTCCAACCATATTATGAAGCTTCCCTAGTCAACCAAGGAATATTCTAGGGAATATTTCCTTTACCATTGCCTTTTTTCCATTTTGGTCACATAGACCTCATGTGACATGCAAGCTAGTACCCATCTAATGTCCTAACTCACATAGACCTCATCTGACATACAAGTTAGGTGTGCTCACACATGGCTTCTCCTCATAATGGGGGCCTTATGACTTTAAGCACCGTGGATCATTGGTGGCATTTTATGAGGGTGAGGCATTGATCATTTCTAACAATATTGTTAGATAGTTTGGTGCATTGAATTACTTTAGTTATCTATGCATTCATTTTAATGCATAGTTTTAATGCATAGTGTAGAGTATACATACATCTTGGCATATGCACATGTGCACAATGCACACCATCCCTCACATATGCGAGTGACACAAGATCATATTTGATCTTTGCTTTGACCACATGATGCCACCCTATTTGCAAGTGGAGAACAATGGGAAGGAGAAGAAAGAAAAGTTTCACTTAAAAGTGCTTAACCTTATGCACCACATTTGTGCATAGTGCATAGTGACATGCACATGTATGTAGTATATGCATACATTACACCTTGCATACATATTGCACATGACTCATTGTACTCAATGCCCTTGTTGGCTCTCTTCTACCATTTTTCTCTCTTTTTCCTAACACCACCTTGTTCACAAAGGGGGGAACAAGGGGAAGAGGAGGAATGGAGGAGGTGTCTCACAGTGCACACACATCAGTGTGGTGCACAACGCACACACACATGCATAGTGCACATCCATACAACACCCCATACTAGGACAATATCACCAACTTCATTAAGGCACACTAGGTTTTGTCTTTCATTGTAATTTATTCACTTAGGTGCATTACTATGTGCAGTGTGTGGCACAACTCTACATACATATACCAGTGCCTCTTTTATTCATCTCTTGCATGGCACACACCTATCATGTTCATAAGGGGGGGATTGGATGGGTAGAAGAACAAGAGAATGAGGCACCCCTCAGTGCTCTCTGTACTACCCTAGAACCATGTAGTCCCTTGCATAAGAATTCATTCCCCAAGTATACACGTATATACACCAAACTCACTATGGTGCACACCACTTAGTATAGTGCATCCTCGCACACTTATGTGCACATAGTTAATTTTATACCTTATACCCAACACACAAGGTATTCTAGCATTCACTACCCCTTCTTTTACTAGTGCATAACATAATGCACTAGTGTACTCATTAGTTCATAGTGCACAATGAACAATGCACAATGCATGTATAGTGGCATACACATACTAGTGCACACATGTACTAATGTACATATGCAAAAGTAACCTTTAAGTGATCTACCCACCCACACCCACATCATGGTACACCCATTTTATAGCCATTAGGACATTAGTCTTCTTGCATAATATCTATGTGCACAAGCCCCCATTCAATGCATAGTGCGCAATGCTTAGTGCACACGATACATGGCACATGGCTCACTGTGCATACGTACATGTACAATAGCCCAATACCACCCTAGTACACAAAGAAATCATGCACATTCATGCACTTGTTAGTGTTTTCTTCCTTTCTTCCTTGATCCACCTTAGTACACAAAGGACTAATGCACACTCATGCACTTACTGGTGCCTTCTTCCTTTCTTCCTTGCTTACCTAATGCTCACCTTGTTTGTAAGGGGGTGCCAAGGTGATCAAGGCAGTGCTGGGTAGACTTGTCAATGGGACTCCTACTAGGTGGACCAAGTGGCGAAGCCAAATGCCAAAATAGCAAGAGCCATGTATTTAGTCATGTTTGTAGAAATCCTTGATTAAGCAAGATGCAGTTGAATGATGTAATCAATCAATGTATCAATGTGATGCACAATACAATGCAATTTGGATGAGCAGCCTATTCTATGCTTTAGATTTCTATGTGTATTCTTAATATGCCTCTGTGCTAGATAGTATAATGAACTATTTTATTTCTTGAGTATATATGTTCCCAATTACACTTGGCAACCACAATGATCCTTCCCTCCTTTGTGAGTCTACATGCACACACATTCTCAAGGCCCACTAGCACCCCTCACTACTTCTATGGTTGGGTGGCATTTGTGGCATGAGCCACGATGGGCACACACTTCAGAGGTTACTAGCTTAAATACCTCCCATAGTGATGAGGAGCCAAATAAGGATGGGATTCTAATGTCACTATGCCCTCTACAATCATCATTGCTTCCTCCATTCAAAGAATCTCCACCAATTCAACTGATTGCTCCTTGGACACCATTAAAGTTTGCTAATCAATACTGGTAGTATCAGTTGTTGTTCCTTGCATGCTAGGTTTCCCTACCATGGCTAGAACTTCTACCACGATGATCACATCATCTTTGTTTTTAGTGTTACTCAAGCTTGTAGTCAAACCCAATTTCACTTCTTCATAAATAAGCAAGGATACCAATTCATTAAAGAATTAGGCATTTCAACCTTGACTGAAATTGACATATCAAAAGACTTGTATTCATGCCCTGGACCATTTAGGGTCACAACCACCAAATACTCATCATCTACCTCAGTCCCAATGGATGCTAGCTGATCTAAAATAATATTTATCTCAGTCACACAGTCCTAAATGGACCTTCCTTTCCTATCCATTGTGTTAAACTTCTACTTGAGCTATATTTTTTTGGCACTAGTGGTAGTACCATGGTATCTCATCTTAATATCCCATGCATCCTTCAGTGAGATACAATTCATTATTTGCATAACCATAGCATCAGAAATACATAAGGATAGCCAATGCAGTACCCTTTGAGCTCTTTTCATCCATGCTTGATGTGCCCTAAGCTGATCAACTATTGGATTCTTTTCAGGAAGCTTAGCCTCAGCTTTCATACCTGTAACCAAGTGCCAATAACCTTTGTTGATGAGAAAACTCTCCATTTTGAACTTCTAGATAGCATAGTTGTTGTTATCCAACTTCTCGCCCACAATTTGAGTAATGTTGTCAGTCCTATCATGGCATTTGTTATCTCTAGAAATCTATGTATTCAATGTATTCTTAACATAGATAGTGCCTGACTCCCTGCTACAGACCAAGTACACCTTGCACAAACCAATGTCTACTACTGACCATTGTGTATGCATGACAATTTTAGTCCACTAACTTTATGAAAGTAAAGTCCTCCAAAAGTCTAGTAAATTTCAGCTTATAAGCATATTGAAAAACTCCCTAAGTATGTGGCAAATCATCTAGAAATGATAGCCTATTCATGTGGACTCCATCTCTTGCATATCCCTTATGCAACCAAGCTATCTAATAGTGGTGGATAGATGAGAAATCTATAACTAGCAACTTGTGAATAACCAGTAGCATATTCTTTGCTAAAACATGGGAATTTTCATCTCAAATTAGCCTCAAGTCATAGTGTATATGTGTCTTGACCTCTAAAACCAATACATAGTCATATAGGCATTGATGCTTGATTGTATAGTTAGCATCAATGCAATAACAAAAAAAAAACTTTATTTAAGGTTATGGACAACTAATAAACTATTTAACTAGTCGTACATCAGTTTTGGATTGAGCATTAAATGCTCAATGCAGTGGAGAAAAAAAACATTCTCTAATCATGGAACAATGCCCAAGAATTTACAAGTACCAAACTCCCTTAACAAAGCTCAAAAGATTCAATAGTTGTCACTCATTCATGAAAATTTTCAGCCTATGAATGCACTTCCAAACCTGAACTTTAACTCTCCTTAATCATGTCTAAATACGTGATACTAATACTATATTCACTCTCAAGAATTGTCCAACATCTCATGAATTTTGAGTGTACCCCATCAAGCACTTAATGTAGTTGAAGTACATCTGACATTGCATCCCAAACAACAAGTGCAGTTTTGGGAAAATCACGTTGAATCTTGCTGCTATCAAGAGCTCACTACTGAGCATTCATCAAGAAAGATAGCAACATTGGAAAAATTGGGTGCCATAGGATAGCATCAATCTTGCCATGTCTTACAATTTGGTCTACAATCAGCCTTGATCTCTCAAACAATGTATGTCCACCAAAACTTCATGTTAGTTTCCTACTTCATTGATTTTTTTTCTTAAGCCATCTCCCTAGTCTTGAGTCATAGCCGTTGTAAAAAAATGAACTCCCTTCACTGATTGTATGCCTTTAGTTGCAGCATCCACTGGTGGTGAAGTCATGCTTGGCCTTTTCAATCCAATCTCTCCCTTTAGTAGTTCCAAGACCCCCAATGACTACAAAAGCTCCTCTCGTAGAGCAACAAAGATGGACACCTTTGTAGCATTTATGGCTCCCTAGTGATCTTGTCTTGTTGCCAACATCATGCCACTAGAGACTGTAGCATCTCAAAAGCCCAGTCGAGACCTCTAAGATAATAACAGCCCCAGGCTTCTCACTCTAGTAATGGCAACCCCCCAAGCCATGTACTATAACAAGCCCTTACTTCAATAGAGGCCCAGACACTCTCCAAGTTAGCCTCCACGGTTCCCCTTCACTGTATGGCATAAAGGCCACAATTACTCTGATCACACTCCTCCTAGAGAAGAAGGCCACCTTGCAATTACTCTAGCTCCCACAATCCAGGCTCACTGGTTCTTAGCGTTTCATGGCTTTAATACCATGTTAAAGTTGAGAGAGAGATAAAAGAAAAAGGGGAAAGAGATTAGAGAGTAGTATACTCTCTTATTCTCTTCATTATCCCATCACACACTTGAAATCAAAGTACAACTAAACTAGGTCTAAAGTGACTCTACACACTAACTAGAGTTAGCCTATAACCCAGCCTATAACCCAACTTATTTATGAAGCACACACTAGTGGCAACTAAGGACCCAACTTTCATGTTAGGGTTTGGATAAGGTACGATGGACTAAGCTTGCATAGCTATCAACAACCTCCTCAAACTATGCCTTGTCTAGCACATGTAGAAAAGAGCTAGTCGACACTACGAAAGACTATCTCTATGTGGCATGTAACTTTTGGAGTTATTCTAGTTATTGGCCATTAAGTCTTTGATAATTCTTAGGTTTATGGCCTATTTTTTCTAAGCACAACAAGATTTTAGATACTTCGGAGAGCTTTAATACATCATTAGTTAGTTAGACTAACTATAGTAGTGGTGATACCATAGCTAGTTTGACCTCATATCTATCCCAATTGAGCTTTATGTCCATCAAATTGATTGTCAAAAAAATTTAGATATTTCTATAAAAAATATGAATTAAATTACATCAATAACATTCTTGAATAATCCATAAGCCAAAACACTCACAAACAATCCATTAAGGTCTTCGGCAATTAGTTTGTCTTCGACCAACTAGTCTTTATGCAATCTCTTTGCCCAAATCAATAAAAATTAAACTTTTCAGTATTTTTGTAGATATTTTATAATTAAATTTTAGTAAAACACATCTCAGATTAACTAGACCAAATAGGTTTAAGCATGTACCCCTGTAGAACGTGACTGTATGCACTATGCCTGATAGTCTAGTAACCCTCCCATGTGGTCTAAAATACCATCATGAAATAATGATTCCCATGCATGTTCCCTCATGCATAAATCTCAAAACTAAGATTTATATTCATTCTTTGATGCAAAAATACCAACACTCAATGTTTCAACCATGCACTCATGCTTTTGCTTTTACGGGCTATCTGTAAAGACTACAACTAGCTAGTTGTCATCCGATACTTGCCCATAATATGACTATGATTCCACAAAAGGTAAGATGAAAAATAGGGAAAAATCAACAAAAAAGAAAATTTTTGTTGAACATAAATCCCCTTCCTCACTTAAGATTCAATGGTTGTTTGCCTTTGCCTAACATGCAACAATCATTCCCTGCCGTCGAGTGGTGGTGTTTTGTTTTTAGACTTTTTAAAATATTTTTTGTGAAAAAATAACGCAGGTCTCCCAAATCCTTCATCTCAAACTTCTGCTTCAATAGCATTTTTACATGAAGGATATCTTCATCACTGTCACCTGTCTCATAATCAAATCATCAACATAAATGACAAGTAGCATAATACATTTCTTTGTTTTTCTCACATAAAGTGAGAAATCTGCCTTGGAAATCTGAAAGCCAATAGTGACAAGATACTGTCCTATCTTGTCAGACCATGCTCTAGGTGCTTGCTTCAAGCCATACAAGGCTTTCTTCAACCTGCAAACAAACTCAGGATGAACAGCATGCACATAACCTGGTGGTTGCTCCATATAGACCTCTTCTTGCAAATCACCATGCAAGAAGGCATTCTTTACATCCATCTGATGTAAAGACCATCCCTTTGATGTAGCCATAGCAATGATTGCTCTTACGGTTGCCATCCTTGTATAACTGGACTGAATGTTTCTTCATAATCAATGCCATATATTTGTGCATACCCCTTGACTGCTAATCTTGTCTTGTATCTATTCACAGAACCATATGCATTGTGTTTCACCTTATAAACCCACTTACAACCAATTGCATGCTTATCTTTAGGCAAAGATACCAATTCCCATGTAGCATTTTCTTCCAAGGCATCCATTTCTTCATCCATGGCTTTCTCCCATTTTTCTTTTTCCATGGCTTGCTCAAAAGAAGTGGGTTCTGGTTCCTGTATCATTTTGACCATATATGCATAGTGAATGGCTGTAAATCCATCATATTTCAGCCTATCCACAGGATACCTAGCTCTGGTAGACCTGCGTAAATTAGGTTCACTCCCAGGTGCTCTCAAAACATCCCTTGTCTTCCTTACTCCATGTGTAACAATAGAAGGAATATCCAACTCATCATCAATGCTCTGTTCTGAGCCACTGGATTCACCATCCACATAAGAGTGACCTGCATTCACATCAAACATGGGCTGATCTACCTTCTCTTTTCCTTTTCGTGAAACCTGCATACCACTATCTGCATTGTTTTGAGGAGATTCTCTTGATCTCAATCTGCATGTCCATGGCAAAGAATGTGAACCACTGCTAGAGGACACTCCAAGTTCACTAATATTTTGTGACTGCTGATGTGAATTCTGTGCAGCATTACCATTTTGTGCATCTATATCATCAATTACATTTACTGGTTTATACCAGCTACTCATCTCATCAAAAACAACATCTCTGCTCACTGTAAACTTACGAGTAGAAGGGTTATAGCATCTATACTCTTTCTCTCTGTAGAGAGTAACCAATAAAGATGCACTTCTCAGCTTTTGGATCCAACTTGGATCTCAACTCATCTGGCACATGAACATAGGCAATGCAACCAAAAATCTTCAAATGAGAAATATCTGGTTTCTTACCAGTATACCTCTCCTCTGGAGTCATCCCATGTATTGCTGCAATGGATGTGCAGTATCATCACCAATCTCCACAAATCCTGGTTTTTCCATTTTCCTTGCATCTCCCATCCATTCTGCATGACCTGTCATGTGGTTTGATGCACCTGAGTCAACATACCATACATCGTTGCTTTCTTCTGCACTTGTCACAGAATTGTTCATGTGCTGCACCATAAACAAATGCTCATTTCTGTCATCACCCTTTTTACTAGAAGATGCATAATTTCATTGTTGCAAATTTCCATTCATGATGTCATTTTGCTTTTTATAGCAGTCTTTAGCCATATGACCCATTTTACCACAGTAGTAGCATTCAACATTGCTGTTTGCATTTTGGCCTCTTTGCCATCCACCATGACCTCTTTGGCTCCCCCTGCCTCTAGAGTTACCACGTCCTCCTCCATAGGACTGGTTTTCTTGAGTTTGCTGCATATTCTGATTTCTACCATGGCCTCCAGATCGGCCTCCTCTACCTCTGCCTCAACCTCTTCCAGCATTTGAGTAGAAGACAACTTCTTTTGAAGTTCCTCCTGAAGAGGATGCACCACAATTTCTTTGCTCCTCAGATATTAGAAGAGCAATCAACTCCTCAAAATCAAGAAATCTTTCACGGACGGAAATGGATGTTCGGAACTGTGTATAATCTTTTCCTAGACCATTCAAGGTCATAGAAACTAAATCATCATCTTCCACTGGCGACCCAATGGAAGCAAGTGCATGTGCAATCTTCTTCACCTTCATGTGGTAGTCATTGATGCTCATATTTTCTCTTTGCACATTGTGCAACTCTTGCTTGAGCTACATTTTCCTAGCTTGCGTATTTGTGCTATACATTTTTGACAAAGTATCCCACGCCTCCTTTGGCGTACTTGCATCTTGAATATGCACAATCATAGAGTCTGAAATGCTAATAGATAGCCAGTACATAACTTTCCTGGCTCTCTCATGCCATGCTTTAAATGCCTACATTTGCTGTTGATTGGGAACATCAGGAAGAACTGGTTCTTCTTCATTTCGTGCAACGAATTCCCAATATCCTTTTCCCATAAGGAAATTCGTCATTCTAAA
Source organism: Lygodium microphyllum (assembly GCF_053477565.2). NCBI lineage: Eukaryota > Viridiplantae > Streptophyta > Polypodiopsida > Schizaeales > Lygodiaceae > Lygodium > Lygodium microphyllum. Next base: position 38,666,933 of record NC_141141.1, read on the forward strand.
CTTCCATGCTTGGAAGTTGTTCTTGTCAAGCTTTTCAATGACAATCTATGAAAGAGAATCAAACACCATTATAGAACACTGCAAAAAATTCTGTCACTGCAAAGAACACAGCTTCAGCCTCACAAGGGCAAATCTGCAAAACTGACGAAAGGGGTATTTGACCACACAGTCACTTCCTAGTGATGATTTTGCATCAACAGGCAACAAGGATGATTCTGTAACTCCCAATGTCTCTGTGCACAGGCATACGATGCAATTTCCACAGTAACTTTTCACCGACCTGTAGAATAGTGGTCGCACAGCATAAAACAAGGCCTTTTCCTGAGTGCATGCAGAAAACTTCCGCCTCCAAAACAGACCCCGAAATGGCCTCAAATAAAAAAAATAGAGCAACCAGGGGCTAAAGCCTTCTCCCGCAGCATATACTGCCCTCTTGCTACACCGCGAAGGGCGTCTCAATCTGAGACAATGCACTCTTGCACTTTCCGGTTGTGCTACCTACTACAGAGACTTGCTCCCAAAACAGAAAAATGAAAGCAACACTAGTCCTCTTACCAGAACACCACGAGCTTGGTTTGCTTTCTTGAGCTCCTTACCATGAACAAGGCTCTGATACCATGTCAAGATTGTGGGAGAGAAGGAAGGAGTCTCACTTGTAGCTTTCTTGCTTGCACAATGGGGGAATACACACAAAGGTGGAGGCTGAAAACAGTTTTCCTCTTCTTAGTTGTGTAAACCAAAAGAACTCTAGTACATAGAAATAGAAGAACCCTATATATGGGTCTCAAACCAAACTCAACTAACTAAGGTGGCATACTAACTGAGCCACGAACTAGAGTAGATAAGGATAGCTGTCATCTAGCTATTATTCATGGGCGGTGTACCAACTGCATCTGCAACTGACAAGTCGGTGACATAAATGCATAACGGTCACCCTGGCATATCATGAGTGGAGCTCGATATCTCAACAGAAAGAAGGAGGAAGTCATGGAAGTTGAAGATGAAGGTGAAGAGTATGTTCTTGATAATAACTAGTTTCCCTAAACTCGGGCTCTTATACCTTATATACCCCGCTCAATGTGACTGGGTGTCGAACCCCTAGTTTTTATGTATCCTGCTCATTACACATAGCTTGGGTGGCTTCCATATACTATAGGAACATGCTTTAGATTTCATCCAAATATTCCAAGTCAAGAAGATGGCATTGCATAAACTCGTTGTCTCCTAACCACTCTGTGATGGCCACTTGTAAAGAGGGCAACTCCAACTCCGCAAGGAAAACAACTTCTATGCCGTACATCAACTGAAAGAGTGTTTGTTCTATAATAGCCTTACAAGAGGTTCAGTATGCCCAAATGGCCTCTGTAATTCAATCATGTCCTAGTCTTGGTGATATGCTTATGATATGCGGCAATCATCTGTGCCATGATTGAATAGAGAGTATAATTAATAACTTTGACTTGGTTATTGGCTTTAGAGTAGTACGGTGTGGACTTGCGATGCCTAATCTTATAAATCTTCATTAGCTCTTCCATGATCTTGTTTAGAAAATGAGTACCTTTGTCACTTACCAACTCTAGGGGACTACCAAAATGAGTGATAATGTTCTCATATAGGAACATATCCATGCTATTGCCATCATCTCGCTTGAGAGCTTTGGCTTCACGCCACTTTGTCACATAATCAATACACATACTAGAATGTATTGGTTCTACTTTTGTTTTGTTGTGCCCCATTTCTCAAATGGCTTTATGGGAAGGATAGGATGTAATGGCATGACATTGGTCTTAGTGGGCTTCCCCATGGCATTGGTGTCAAATGGCTTTATGGGAAGGATAGGATGTAATGGCATGGCATTGGTCTTAGTGGGCTTCCCCATGCATTGATAGGCATCACATCACTTGTAGTAATCATAAGCATCCTTGTGGAGAGTCAGCCACATCAATATCTTGCAAGCAAAGCCTTCCTAGCTATCCCTTCTTGCACAAAATGTCCACCATAAGGCTTGTTGTGGCAATCTTTTAGGACGATCATGATTTCATCTCCTACGACACATATCCGCAACACTTCATCTTTACCTTTCTTATATAGTGCACCACCTAGCAAGGTGTAGGGGGATGATTCCAACAAAACCTTCTTTTTTTCTCTATTGGAGAGGCTAGGAGGGCAGTGTCGTGTTGCTAGGAGGTTGGAAATGTCTACATACTAAGGGGTAACTATTAAAACCAGGGAGGTCTAGATGATCTTGCTCCTCATCTTCACTTTGAGGGATTCAAGAGAGATGATCGGCTAGGACTTGGGAGGAACTGGGCTTGGTAACCACTTCAAAGTCAAACTCCTGAAACAAGAGGAGGCATCTCATCATTGGTCCTTTGATGTCTGCCTTGTTCATCAGGAAGGATAGTAGTTTATGATCTACATAGAACTTAAAGTGGATTGACAACAAGTAGTGTCAAAACTTTTCCAATGCAAACATCATCACTAAGTGAGGGAGATCTCATACTCCTAACATCACTCAAAGAATTTCTTCCCAAAGCTTGTAGAGTATACTAAAGACACAAAAGTCATCTAAATATACCTCAATGAAATCATGCATGTAGTTCTAGAATGCAGCCATCATTACTCGTTGAAAAGTAGCTAGGGCATTGTAGAGCCCAAATGGCATCACTCTATAGACAGATGTAGGTCCCCCATTTTGTGGTGAAGGCTATTTTGTACTAGTCTTCTTTGGCGATGTTCATTTCTAGTAGAGAGTACAGCTCATGTCCTGCCATTATGTCTAACAACTCGTCAATGAAAGGAATAGGGAAATGATCTTTCTTAGTTTTGAAACTGGTCTTTTGAAAATCCACATAGATTCACAACTTTCCATTCTTCTTAGGTATAACCATGATGGGAAAAACCCGTTCACTATTGGGGCTATTAGGTAGATGAATGTAGCTTCTACAAGCTTTAGTAGCTTTGTCTTTTCCAAGGCTAAGTAATTTGGATTCATTCTCATCTGACGTTGCCTTACTAGTTTGATATCAGGTTCTAGATCAATATGATATTGGCATGTAGTGGGATCAATCCCCTTCAAGTCGTTATACGACCAAGCAAACACGTCCAGGTTCTCCTTTAGTAGGTCATGAAGGACTGCTAAATCTTCATCAAGAAGATTGGTATCCACCTTTAAATGGCATTCAATGCCATCTACATCCACAAAAGTTAGTTGTTTTTCATCTTTCACTTCTCTAATGAATGTGCATTGTATTACTTTTGGATAAAGTTACTCCTTCAAGGGAGTGGCCTCCTCTTCTGACGATCCATTGGAACTAGCATCTTCTTTCCTTGGCTTCAACCTTTCTAATCCTTTTTATGCTAAAAATTAATAAGGAATATTTTTATCTAGTTTGAGGACACTTCTTGATTTGAGGATTCATCCTCTAAGGATGTGTCTATAAATGTTACATAATAGGAACCTTTTGTGTTTCTTTGCTATGTGGATTTGGTGCTTGTTGATAGGGGGCATCATCATCATCTTCTCTCCAAAATAAATGGTCAGGGTAGCAAGAGCCACTATGGAAGGAAGGCTTGTCTTTCTTAATGCATTTCTTGTACATCTTCACACACACTTTGAGGACCATTGAATAGACCAAAAGGGACCATCATCATGCCATCCAATATGAAGGGTTCTTCAACTTCTAAAGTCTCTGGGACCTCATCATCCTTTATATCTACTTCTAATCAAACATAATCTTCCTCTTCATTTTTTGAATCTTGATCTTCACATTTATCATCTTTCCCTTCTATCTCTATTTTTGCATTTGAAAGGGCTTTGTTTGGAAAGAACAAGCTCTCTATTGCATCTTCTACTTCTACTTCAGGCTCTACAGTGGCCATGTAGCAAGGGAAATAGTACATCCATGCTTTGATTTTAGTGTTAGAACAAATTTCAAAGGTTGCTCTAGGTTCAAGAAGGAGGTATTCACCCATTGACAATGTCTTTGCTTCTACTAGGAGATTTCAAAGGTTGCTCTAGGTTCAAGAAGGAGGTATTCACCCATTGACAATGTCTTTGCTTCTACTAGGAGATTTCAAAGGTTACTCTAGGTTCAAGAAGGTTCACCCATTGACAATGTCTTTGCTTCTGCTAGGAGTTGGCTCACAGTGCCCACTATTAGGGACTGTGCTTCTGGTTTCTTTGAGAATATATGCTTAACAACATCTTCTTCCACTGATGTTTCATCTATATCTTCATTGAAAGAGTTCGGTGAGACCTCTATGGAGGTGGAGCCATGTCCTTTTGTAGCACCATACAACTTTAAAACCACTTTATTTGGTCTCGTTCCTAGGGTTAGGGATCCTTTTAACCAATCTGCCCTCCTTGCTTGAGCTTCAAGAGCAACCATGGTCCTTCAAGCAATAGAAGGTAAGATGTTCCATAAGAGTTTAGCTTTACCACTAGATGTGCCATCCAATAATCTCTTTTAGCAATTGTGGTATTTATGTATGGAAGGATCACCAGAGGCTTGATTCTGCTTTGATCAGCTAGTCTGATGAGCCACTAAGTAGGTTGCATGCATTGTAGGCCTAAATCTTTCATTGTCACATTAGTCATTATGTTCGCTAAGGAACCTCCGTCAATCAATGCACTTACAATGAAATAGGCTTCTATCTAAACACTAGTCTATGGAGTGCCAAGATCAAGGAAGGTGTTGGCCACATCTACTTCTTTTATAGATTTTGACGCCTTTTTGGAATAAGTTATAGTTTTAGCATCAATAATTGGTAGAATGTTAGGTTTGGCCAAAAGGTATTGAGATCTTTCACTAACTCATATTCCTTAATAGGATCCATTGGTTTCTCTAGCCGACTAAGAAGTGGGGCAACACCAACTTGCATCTACTCTCTTTCTTCTAAAAGTGGTAGCATCTGAACTTCTTCTATCACGGGGGGGGTACATCCACATCTTCTATCTTTTGGACTTGTGGTTTTGTTTCCTAGACTATCTATGTATCCTTTTGTGGCAGTTTATTGTTCTGCACTATATGCTATTATATGCTATTATACTTGTATTGCTCTGTAGCTCTATTAGAAGCTTGAACTTCACAGTTTTTGTAGGTGGAACATTATCTTTTAGAACGATTGGTTCTCTTTTCTTGGCACGGATAGTTGTAGCCACCTCTAATTTCACTAAGTTGGAGGCTAGCTTCAAAGTTTTTTGCTGTGGCTATCAATGGCATTAGCCTTTTTGCAAGAGCTAGACTGGGATAGTCTTTAGTAGTGTAACACTATATTTGGGAAATTGGGAATTTCCATACACTTTGGAAACCCCAAATATCTTTATTATTTCACCACATTGTCAAATCTTATTGTCTTATTTAAAGGTGGAGTCTACCCCAAATGCTATATAAGCTACCTTTTTCAATCCCACTTTCAAATATGGATCAAGATTTAGCCATGTGGTCAAATATTTATCACTTATTTGAAATTGGGACTTAAGAAATTTCCAAATGCTCTAAGATGGTGTTGTATGTCCTTCTCCTTTATATCAACTACATAAGGGCTGGTAGTCTATGGACCTTCTAGGGTTTGGATAGTTTAGGGAGATATGACCATTTTTTCCACATCTATAGCATTCCACTTTTGATCTCTGACCACTACCACATTGTCTTCCTTTGTAACTTTGGGATGAAAATCTCCTTAGACCAAAATTAGGACCAAACTCTTTAGGATTTGGTCCATATCATGGCTTGTCATCTTGGATTCTAGCAAGTTCAACCTTGCTTCCTTATATTTTTTCCTCCTTTTATGCATCTCCTTCATAAAGTAGATATCTTTTGTATGGTTCTTTCTGAGATAGTAAGAACATAAAGATCCAAGGATAGCTAGCTTTTGGGTACATTTAGTGGCTAAATGTTCTGTTGATGACACTTTTCACATCGTGTCTTTGATTGCATCACATCTCTTTCTGCTCTAACAATGTTGGATATACTAGCAATATTCACCTTTAGTGCCTGTCTAACTACTTCGTGATCACATCCATCATCTCTTTCTTGATACTTGCAATTGAATTGGCCAAGTAGTCCTTCAAATTTTCTTCTTCTAGAGCACTTGGAGTAGGGATTTAGGGAATCTCTATAATCATCACATAGACTGGTTGGATTGATGCAGAAAGACCCCTGTTTTGATTCTATTTTATAACTCCAGTTGGGGTTTTTGGTTGCCAATTCTAGTTGGTAGGGTTCCACTATTGCTACTGATTTTCCATTGAAGGAACTCTTTTAGGCCACTAATATTATGGTTAAACCAACATTTGAGGCACTATCTGCATCCCCTATAGATTTAGTGTACTATATTGTGGCATTATTTGCATTTGAGAGTAGAGATAGGGAACAATCCTTGGGATTGCATTTGATGGGTATACCATGCTTAGCATTGGAGGAGGTAGGACTCCTCTTTCGAAGGTCATATACATCTTTGCTTCCACTCCGTCGTACAATCTAACACCTTCCACTATAGCTTGCAAGTTGATTGGTCTTCTCAACTCCACAAACTAATGAACTTCTCGTTGTAGGCCTCTAAGAAAAACTCCCTTTTGAATGCCTTCATCCAAGTTATGGTTGGTCCATCTCTTCAGTATGGATTCTATTTTTGAGACATATGCTTCTACCCATTCTCTAGAGGACTACTTTAAGTTCATTTTCTCCTCTTGCACCTGCTCTTCAAAACTTTCATGCTTGAATTTCATGAGAAAGGAGAGTCGCATGTGTTGAAAGTCCTTGCTATTTGTCTCTCGTACCATTGAAATACCGTGCCTTTTAAAAGTAGTGGAAAATATTGCTAACCAATGCTCTAGGGTTTTGGCATTGTTGCCTACATATGCTACCATGAACTTGACTATATGAAGATTGAGATCTTCATTGTTTTCTTCCTTAAAGATTGGCAATGGGACTAAATCTGTTGGCCTGTCATCAACATTTCCAGGATAGAACTAGCTTGAAAGGGAACCTTGGTTTTCCATTCGGACTTCTGTAAAGAGTGCCATAAGGGCATCAAAGGAGGCTTCTACTACTAGCTTGTTCTTGGCTTTGATTTTTACATTCTCTCTTCTCACATATCTCTAGATTTATTCTAGCACTGGCCTCTTTATTGCACCATTCATCGGGGAGTTGGCTCCACCTAGTTTATCTATGCTCAATAGTAGGGGATCACAAGGTCTTCAATCTCTAGAGGACTCTCTTGAACATTTCTTCTACTTTTTTCTTTTCAATGTCTTTGAATTATGCTTTCATGCCACTATAGAGGGGAAGGTATTTAGTTCTGAAGGTATTAAAATTCATTCTTATGAGGTTTGACATAGTGTCATCGTCCTAATAATACTAACTTTAGAGGGTATCAATGGTGTATATTGTAAAGAAAACTCTGTCTAACAACTTATAGTGGGTTGCCAATTGGACAAATAGAAGATTAATTGTGCACCAAGTGTCTCATGTGTCCTACTATTGTGCATCCATAAACAAGTTCCAACTCTTTTCTTTCTTATTCTTGTGAACTTCCACTAATCACGACTCCTAAAGCTTCTTTAAAATATCCCACTTTATGATGTTTGAAAATTCTTTAATAAAGACCAAATCTTCCATTGATACTTATTCTTTCTATTTTTATCTTCAATTTTGTGGGAAACAATTAGCTATAGTGATACAACTTTCTGTAGCTTCAGAAAACAATGGGATCAATTTGTCGCACAAAGCCCACATTAAGATAGTGATATGTGTCTACCATTGAGGAGTTAAATTCTTGTAAAAAGTGACTTTGGTAATGAGAATCTCTAATTCTTTAACAATTTTAAAAATTTTACATGCTTCCATTTCTTTTCTACCTCTTCAATAATGCCACTGCTTCCATTTTCAATCTTTGTTGGTGCTTGTTGATGGCAGCTTTTCTCGGCTATACATAAAAAACATAGTATCCCAAGAAAACGAAAAAACTATTGCAAGAAAATCTATATTGTAACACCAACAAGCATATTCTTCATACTTCAATCAACCATAAGAAAAGAAATTACACCTTAAATAATAAATCATTACACAACATCATATAGTGAATCTTCTATGGGTCTATCACAATAAAACTTCAATATATTCTTCATACTCTTCATAGTAACCATAAAAGAACCAAAGAAAAATAAAATAATGCTAAAATTTAAATGAAATTCATCACATAATATTCATATTTCATCATCTTCATAGTCTTTCTCACAATCTCTCTCATATAGATACAAGATTTCTTCATAGAAATTGACTATATCTCATACACTATCTCTTTCACATATGCTCTTTTTCAAGTACATGAGAATAACAAAGAATCACTCTCAATAATCCTCTCTTGGTCATGGATGCACCTCCCAAGAGCTATGCTTGATATGAAGACGCACTAAAGACACTATAGTGACCCTTGAGAGCTCATCAGACACATTAATCTTTACTTTAAGTCTTCAACAACTACTTTCTTTGCTTCTTCAAGTTATTAAGAGCTTCCATTCTTATCTTTCCAATATTAGAGAACATCCCCAAGTTAAACATCCATCAAATAGAATACTCACAAAATCATATAGAAGATAACAAAAGGCATATAGAAGCTCAATAGTATACTACAAAAGGTCTACAAAAGGCATGAAAACCATATAAGCTTAAATGCAAACTAACTCAATTTATTAAAAATAATCTAATACACTCTCAATCATTCCTCAAATCACTATTTCACAATCATAACCTCTCAAACATAAAGAAAATAGATAAAAAAAGAGGCAAAACAAACATATCAAAACCAAACAAACGCACAACATAACCAATCATAATATCATAACTCAATCAAAAGCCATCATGAGCTTCTTAAACATGTTTAACCTAACCCAAAATACTCCAAAACACTTCCAAAAACCAATCAATCATATTTCAAATCAATTAAAATCACCCAAAATCCAACAAAAAATAGCTAAAAATTTTGTCATTTTAGCCCTCAACAAGGCACATGCAAGTATAAACTTACCATTCAACTAGATCCAATTTATACATCTTAGAGAAGTATACATGATCAAGTACCGATAGATAAGATGGAGGCTAATAGATTATGAATATAAGAAAAGAAGCATATCAATTTGTGGGTAGATGAAAATATTTATCCCGAGGACCTTCTATGGGTAGACCTTCTTCTTTTCCCAATATTCATAACTACATAAGATACGTTGGAGAAGGTTACGACAAGATGCTTGGTCATTTTATAATCTTACGCTCTCCATCTTACACATATATGGCTCAAATACACAAAACAAAAGAAGTATTATTAACTACACAAATAAGAATTTTCGAGCTAAGAAATAAGATTGACACTTTTGAAAATCATAATAAGTCTTTTTAAGACAAGCTAATACACTTGAAAAAAAACTCTAATAGGATTTAGAGAGAGGAAGAGACCACTAAAAAATATAACCAACTTGTGTGTGAGAGTAAAGAAAATGAGACTAAATCTTGCAAATAAATATGTGTTTAACATATCAGGCATTAGTATTTGAGAAAGTGAGGAGAGAATCAATCTTTTAAAGGAAATCATGAATAAGAAAGATATTTTGAGGATTCTTAAGTCACCTAAAAATGTGGATTTGAGAGACCCAACTCTCAAAGAATTGGTAAAGGACTTAAAAGGCACGATAAAACCAAATTAAATTGTAGAGACATGTGATACTGTGGGTATTAGTTGAAAATGTTATCTTTCTTTCTCTAAAATATAGTTTAAGAACCTGAAATGTAGTAGGATAAGTGCATTCAGGTTGCCTTGAGCCCTTGCGATATCAGTTGCAAGGTGATGCCAGGAGGCATATTTCACGGTAGATTCCGTGAGACCACGGGGGCTCCTTTGAGTTTTTTTTATTCCACGGTGGATTCTATGAGGTTTTTGGAGGATTTCGTAAATCTATATTTATTTTCCGGGGCTCGTACACAAGGTGGATTCCTTGTGCAAGAAGTTGACGGGGATGCCTGTCCTTTTCTGGCATCATGTTAATTTAATGTGCACGTGGGTGATTTCATGGTGGGTGATTCCGTAAAATACATAAATTTTACATTTATGGATGCTTAGGAGTTTAGAGTGCACTCGTATTAAATTAAGGTTAGGACAGAGTTCTAACCTATTTATTTATTTTGTAGCTGAAGACTACTAGGTATTCACTTTTTTAAGTTTAATTTTATTATTTTCTAATAATTGTGAATGCTTTAGTTGATGTATAGAGCAGGAAATGATGGCATTGGAAAGCACTGGGCGATAGCGTGTATTCAGATTACCTAGAAGAAATTATCATTTTTTATGGGCACGCATCTTATCATTAAAGGCATGACGCTAATATTTATTTAGTCACGCTTATTTATTGAAGGGTTTAATAAATATTTATTACTTTGTATACGCATGAACGCACCGTTTAAATATTTCATTATTGGACATTGTATTTGGGCACAGCCTGACTTTTGCGCTGCCCAATCGCTTTATTCTTTATTTGGACAAAAGTAAACACAAAGCCAAAGCATGTTAATTGTAAAATTGGCCTGTTTTTTAGCTTTGAGAAGAATAAATTTATAAATACATGCCTTGTGAAGCGCTCACACAAGGCATGGGGGGAGATTGTACCCAATTTGTCTTTTTGCCTCATGTCGTGCAAACTGTCTTCTTGCTTTTATGAGTTTTAGTAGAGTTCTTTGTTCTTAGGGACCTTCTGACGCTTGTTACGCACACATCCAACATTCGATTTGTGCACCACAAGGATTGCTATAAATCATAAGATTCAACATATTTTTGAAGAATACATTCATATTGAAGGGTTTATGCCATACAAAAAGTAAAAAAGAGAATCTATTTGGAATAAAATATGTTTAATAATATATAGCTGGTTGATTTAAGAAGAGTGCAAATTGCAATGGTCCACATGTATAAACTCCCAGTAGAAGAATGGCATGGCATTTAAAGTTTGGCTTAAAAGCATAGATTCAAAAAGGAAAGAACATGAAAATAGTCAACATTTGCATCGTGAACAAGGTACTTGACTATAATAATGGTGAGGGTCAAGCACTAGTACATAAGTTTCAATCTGAGATAGAGATTTGGTGGGTTGGTGTGGCTCAAGTACCAATTGAGTATGATCAAATATTGAAATGGTTATTCACTCATATAGGTATTCCAAACATTATTAAGTCTCAAAGTGAATGATAAATATTGGTAGTTAATGGGGTTGGTAATTTTAACATGGAATGGAATGCGAGTGTCAACTTATAAACTATCAAATGTATGCTTGAAATATACAATGGGGCAAATGCAAGATATCCTTGTGTTTATTGCATAAAAAGTGTTGGGTCTAAAGATTGGAGCAGTTTGGACCTAGCAAGAAGAGCCCTAGCTATCAAATGTATGCTTGAAATATACAATGGGACAAATCTTGCAAAATATCCTTATGTTTATTGCATGAAAAGTGTTGGGTTTAAAGATTGGAGCAGTTTGGCTCTGTAGAAAAAGCCCTAACTAGAGACTATACATTTGAGTAAATTTAAAAACATAGAAGACATATGGGATCCCATTCTTTCAATTCCTCTTAGAACTATTCATATTTATACTTTGCATGCATAGATTAGAATAAATGACAAGCTTCTCAGGTTGCATCTCAACTATGCATACTTGTTTAAGCCATTGTCTTTATCAAATGAGTGTATTGACAAATGCAAGGTGGGGAAAATGGACAAGGAAAACACATGAGGGTTTGGAACATAGCTACAGGAGTCCTCTTCAAACATGTATAGTCCAACAAAAATAGGGTCCAAATGGCTAAATAGAGTAAAATACCTAGTGGGGATATGTTTAAGATGGTTAGAAGTGATAGCATGGTTGTTCTTAGACCCCTAAAGGCAGAAATACATGGTTTTAAAGTAGTCTACAAGAGTTTAGCCAGATGTGCTGATTTTGGCCAAGCTTTAAGGGTGACCCTGCTGCATATATTTCATTTTGCCTTTATTTAATACATAAAACAAACACAGCATTATTTGTAAAAGAAAGTGTTTAAAAGATTAGGAAAAGCCCCAGCACAATACTAACCAAACGCTATGGCTTGCCTTCGCAGGCCGAAATTTCTCTCTCCACATATTAAAGTGACAGTGTTCTTACAAAAAATATTGGCAGTGATTGTACCAGAGTCTGCGAGAAGCAAAGTCTAGGCTGCGACTTGCTATACTAGAAGTTATTTGTGGATAGCTTCACGCTTATTGCTGTAGATGCTCTCTCTCTGTCTCTCTCTCTCTCTCTCTCTCAAGACTGAAGTGATCAGAAGAAGATGTTTCGCCTCCAGATGAATGGGAAAAGGAAACGAGACAGGTAATGGCGTAGCTGATAATTGAAGGTGAATTAGTAGAGAGATTAGAGCTGTAAGGGGCTTATACGGAGACGAGAGGGCGACAGTCGCCAGATCGAGCGCAGCAGGAGCAGAGGCCTGGGAGAGAGAGCTTATCGGAATGATGATTGGTGGAGACGGGTCGGGCGCAGCAGGGCTGGAGCTGGCCGGAGGAGGCCGGGGAGGCCAGGACGCCCTCGAACAGGAAGCACACGGCGCCGCCGTCAGCCGGGCATGAGACCTGGCCGCGCCCCGAGCTCGCCTCCCGACACTTCTCCGCGCAGTCGCTGTCGGACCAGCACCCCCCGCACGTGTAGCCCAGCGGCAGGCACAGCCCGCTGGCCCCCTGCAGGGCCTTGTCCACGACCTTATGCCCTGCCGGCCGCCATCTCGGATCCGGCCCCCGCCACTGACCCGGAGCTGCCCGCCGCCACTCCCGGGCTGCCCGCGGCCGCGCCAGCGCTGGCCCGTTTATGCTGCTGCCTGCGGTACAGTACGACCAGCCAACAACGTAAGACCGCGCAGCACCAATCAAATGTTGCATCGACGTACACAAGTAAATGCAGTAACCCGAATGCGCTATCTCCCTGATAACCGTCGGTACACACATAAATACAGCAACCCTAATTTCATCTTAGACACCTTCAGTATACAAATAAATTCAGTAACCCTAATTTCATCTCACGTACCTTCAGCCCAGTCCGTCAGCAGTATATTGAGCAGCAGTGCAGTCAGTATGATTCCCTTAAACAGATTGAGCTTGTCCATGTCTGACAATCAGCTGGATTAATAGTAAATACTGTCCTATGTCGTCATTGCACAAGCACGGGGCTCTTTTATGCGCTCACTATCTAGCCACTGCAGCTTCCTTGTACTTCCCCCGCCCACATGAATTGAGATCTAAGCCTCAAGAGAAATCCTGCGTACTCCACATGCATCGTTCCCAATACTTACTTCTTACTACTTGCCAGCTAGCGAGAGTCTAACTTATTTCTTGCTTTGCACATTATCATAATGCTTTCGCTCCTTACCCCTGTTTCACCATCCTAGCCTGACGGACATTTCTATTGTGCTAGAAAGTTTATCAAGCATTATCATAATTTTCCGATGTCCCATGTGAGCTTGGTCCCTCAAGTACGTTCATAATCCTCGTGGTGGGAGCCTCTTCTATCAAACCTTCATATAATACGAGTCATGGCTCCAGAAATCATTCATACCGCATTTGCAAAGGTCAAACTAAGCTTCATATAATACACGTCATGGCAACGGAAATCCTTTATCCCGCATTTGCCTGGAAAGCTCTTGATGATAAGCTGTAACTTCTCCCTCCTTTGGAAGTTGTAACTATTTACACATTATCATCATCAATGTGACCGCATTTTTATATAAGCACTTCTTCCAAGTTCCTTGCACCTTCTAAATGAAATAATTGCAAAGTGCAGCTAGCGTGTCCTGTCTCTCGATAGTATAAAACTATCAAGATCATCGCCTCGTAGATAATAGGAAGTTGCACTCCTGTCTATTGATAGTGTAAACTGTCGAGAAGTTTATAATGAATAGTAGAACGTTGCACCAAGAATCCGAGCACTAGACACAATACCCAAGTTAAGAGTCAACATTCAATAATTTTCTCTATGAATGTTTACAAACAATCCAAATTCCAAGTCTATCCCAAAAAATAATACAAGCACAAATACTTGGGTCTTTTCAAATGTAGTAAAAGGTGTAAGTGAAGCTTATGAGCTTTCAAATATAAAAAGCGCACCTTCCCTTATCATGACATGTTTGCATTCAACCTTAATTAAATTAATTTTCTATCTTACCTTTCAAAGCTAACATAAAGTATACATTTTGTGCTTGGACTTCAAACTCACGTCCAAGTCTATATTCTTAAAAGCAACTTGAGGGTGTGTAGGATTTGATATGTGTGTGTGTGTGTGTGTGTGTGTTAAGACAAAGCATTGCATAAAATGTTGTAAGAAAAGCATTGTCAATTAATTCCAAGTTTTTAACCACATGTTCCTAATGCACTTGCATGTATATGTTTATAAAAGGTTGAACATCTATGATACAAAGGATTTGAAAAAATGTATACATTACTACCAAAGGGGTCTTGTCTTCATGTTTGAATAATAGTAGATTATAAAGTAACCAAAATTACCCAAGTATCTTCAAAGAGCTAACTACAAGCCATGTTCTCAACAATAGAACGCCATAATAGGAGTAGGTGGTAGATCTATTACATGCATCCATACAACAATATCATGTAAGAAGAAGCTAGATTGATGCATTTTGTAGGTGTCAATGACCTACCACAATTGTTATCCAAGTCCCTCATGTTATGGATTACCTTACTAGAATCCATGGCTATTACAAGCTCACATGGTTGTAGGTAGATAGTTTAAGTAGCTTAGTTGCTATATATTGGATACAAGACAAGTGTCTAAGGAAAACTATATAGCTCTCTTCATGAGGGGATATTCATACCAATTCTACAGTAGTGTATTAGATAACACAATGATGAGAGAATGCATCCGTGGACCAATAGAAATAACGAGAAATATTTCTATTGGCTTTCTGTAGGTTCATAGTTGCAACATAGATTAGATTCTAGATATTCAAGGAAATATGACATGTGTGATGTGAACTACATATACAAGGCTAGTTACATGCTTGTGCCAAGTTAGTATGGAATTATCCCTTGATTGAGGGTATATGTAGGGCTTGTTACATACATGTACCAATTTTGGAGGGTTGTGCCTAAGGACAATTTGAAATACTGATGCCAGGAGGCATATTCCACGGTGGATTCCGTGAGGTTTTACGGTGGATTCCGTAAACTTAGATGACCGGGGCTCATACACAAAGAGGATTCTTTGTGCGAGAAGTTGATGGGGACACCTGTCCTTTTCGGGCGTTTCATTAATTTAGTGTGTACATGGGTGATTCCATAGCGGGTGATTCCGCAAAATGCATATTAAATTAATAAACGCTTATGAGTTTAGAGTGGGCACTCGTAATAAATTAAGATTAGGATTTATTTCTAACCAGTTGATTTATTTATGTAGTTGAAGACTGCTAGGTATTCACTTTTGTCGGTTTAATTGTATTATTTTACTAACGATTGTGAATGCTTCAGTTGATGTGTAGAGATAGCAGCAGTGGCGGAGGAAAGCATTGGAGTCTAGCGGATTTTCGACTCTTGGATTAGATTTTGATAGGTGCCACGCCTATATTCTGTTATGTCTATTGAGACATCGATTATTTATTATTATTTTGTATGCGCTTATGCGCCCGGATATGTTATTTCTATTTGGACATTGAGATTGGGCGTGCCAGACTCTATGGGCACCGTCCATTAGCTTTATTTTCCTATTTTTGTAGAAAGCAAACTCAAAAGCTAAAAAGCTTGTCATATTTTTGTAATTGGGCTATTATTGAGCATGAAGATTGGAAATATACATAAAATACATGCTTTGTGAAGCGCTCACACAAGGCATGGGGGAGATTGAACCCAATTTGTCTCTTACCTCTTGTCGTGCATGCTTTTACATGGGTTTTTGTGCAAAAAGGTAGAGTACTTTGTTCTTGGGGACCTTCCGGGATTCACCACGTGAGCTATCTGCGACCGATCAGCGCACCAGTGGTATCAGAGCGGAGCAGAGATCAAGAGCTTCCAATTGCTACCAATCTCGGGCGAAGGCGGAGCTCCAGGAACAAACGGCCTCTACAGTCAATCTCGTCGCGAACCGTCAATATGGGCAGACTTCTGGCGATCAAGAACCCCTGTTTCCACTGTCAGATTGCGAAGGACCAAGCTCTGCAGGCGGAGTACCACGCAATCATCTCCATCAACAAGTCGTTGAAAACCAGTGAGAAAGCTCTTAATCCTCTTCACTCAAAGTTTAATTACAAAGCTTAAAAAGCTTAAAATAAGCTTAAGCTTCTCCAAATCATCTCGAGGTATCAGGAAGTGGTTCCGAAATTTCCGCGTCATCAAAAAATGGCCCCCTCCCCTCACGAAAAAAAACCGGCGGCCTGTTTACTCCACCATTAAGCTACTAAGCTTAATTACCAAGTCAAATTAAGCTAAGTCACACAACTCTCTGCAAGTTACACTGGGCAGACAAGTTCAGTAACTCCAGGTCCTGCGCTGTCAAAGTCAAGTTCCGCAAGTCGACGGTAATCAAGTTCTGCAAGTTCTGCAAGTCGGCCTAAGTCCAGCAAGTCAACAACTCTGCAAGTCTGCTAAGTCTGTAACTCTGCAAGTCAGACTAAATCAGAATTGACTAGTGCTTAAAACTCATAGAAGACTTGTTCGTATGTAAAAACTCTGAACTGGAAACTTGTTCGCAGCAAGCTGTTCAACCTATCTACAAGTTCCTTGAAGTACTTTCAGCAAACAGAGACAGAAATATTGCAGAATTTCTGAAAATTGAAGAAGAAATATCCAAAAAAATACATAGCCTTGTAACCCCAAATTTGAGCTACGCTCATCCCGCTAACTGATTTTGAGTGAGAAAGGTTTGTTGAGTTTTACAGGATGACTACCCCACTTATGGATGATCCTATGGCTGAAGACAATCTACCCGAGCCTACCATGGAACAAAAGCTGGATCTTATCATGCTGCAATTGGAAGAAGAGCGAAAAGCTAGGCAAGCCTTGTAAGCGCAATTGACAAAGCTACAAAGAGCATCCACCGATAAAGAAGAACCTCAAGCTGAAGATTTGATTCGCCGTACCATCAACGCCACTCTTGAAGCACAAACCATTCGCAAGGAATCCAAGATAAGTAAACAAAGTTTCAAGTTTCGCACTTTCAATGGCATAAGAGAAGGAAAGACTGTTTTATCATTCATTAGCCAGTTTGATGACTATTTCCATGAGGAAACTTATCCCGAAAAAGATAAAATCAAGTGTGTTACTAATCATCTGATAGACAAAGCATCACTTTGGTGGACTGTAGTCCGCAAGAGTATAGAATGTCCTGCTACATGGGAAGATTTCAAGAAGAAGTTCATGCAAAATTTCCTTCCACTATAATTTCATGAGAAGGCTATCAAGCAATGGGATTTACTTCAACAGCGAGATCGTGAGCCTATTCCACAGTATACAGAGCGTTTTTGGAATGCACTCCTACAGCTACGCATGCTTGAAGACGTACCAGAGACGACACATAAGTGGAAATATATGTCTGGACTACTTGGACATTACTACGCTGAAGTGAACATGTTCAAGAAGACGCTATCTCCTTAGCTCATGACATTGAAGATAAGTTACGCGGAAGAGATCGACGACCACAGCCATTCCAAGCAAACGGTAATTATGGATCTAAACAATTCAATTCCAATTTCAGAAGGTTTAATCCAGGTCGTTTCTCATCACCATCTTTCCGCAAGAATTGGCCTAAACCACCTGCATTACCATCCACTATCAATCCAAATCCAAAGCCTATTCCACAAGAAAATCCAAATATACCCAGACTCCCAGCCATTGCAAATAATGTGACCAAAGCTAAGCCAATAGTATGCTATAAGTGTCACCAGCCAGGGCATCTCGCAGCAAATTGTCATTCAAAGAAGCCATCAGCACATATCAACTACCTTGGAGCCATGGACGAAGAAGAGCATGAGGATATGCCAGATTTCACTGAAGATGAGGATGATCCTACTACTACTTCCGACACTTTACCAGGTATGCTTACTTCACATTCATTGTTGACTATGAAATGTATGGTGCATGGAAAAGAAAGAACTATATTGCATGATGACGGTAGTACCCATGATTTTATTTCAGTAAAATTGGTAAAGGAATTAAAATTGCATACTATACCTACGCATTATCGCATAAAAGCTGCATTTTTAGGCACTAGGTACAATGGCACACAAGAAGTTCAAGATTTAGAAATTCAAATTGGTCCATATATTGAAAGAAGAAATTTCTTAGTTGTCCCATTACAGTCAAGCGACATTATTCTAGGAATGCCATGGAGACACCAACATAATCCCAATATAGATTATTCCACACATACAATGAATATTAATTTTCAAGGAAAATCTATTACATTATTTGGTATGCATGCATCTCATATTTTTCCATTGCTTTCGCATACTCAAGCAAAACGTGCACTACGTAAGAATACTAAATCATATCTCATTTGGGTGAATGAATTGCATGCAAAGGAAAATCATATGCACCCTAGGCATAAGGAATTTCTTGCATATTTTAAGGACTGTTTTGCAGAAGACCTACCACCAAGTTTACCTCCATCATGTCCAGAAGACCATAAGATTGACCTAATACCTGGCACACAACCACCTTGCAAAGCCCCATATAGGCACAATCAAATAGAGCAAAAAGAAATCCAGAGTCAAGTTGAAGAATTACTAAATAGAGGCCTAATACGACCTAGCAGTTCTCCATTCGGTGCACCTGTGCTCTTAGTCAAGAAAAAGAATAATACTTATCGTATGTGTATTGACTACCGAGCATTAAATAAGATCACTGTTAAGAATAGGTATCCTATACCTAGAGTTGATGACCTTATGGACAAACTGCAAGGATCTTCTATATTCAGTAAAATTGACCTTAAGTCTGGATATCATCAGGTGAGGCTAGATAGATCCGACATATTTAAGACTGCATTCAGAACACAGTTTGGCCATTACGAATTCTTAGTCATGCCATTCGGATTAACTAATGCACCTGCTTTCTTTAGTTGTGGTCATTTTAATCTTCACAAAGCTTTCTTTCCATATATATAAGTTCACAACTCCATGCATCCTGCCATCTAGCCAGTTTCATTCCATGTCGACTCCCTCATCACAATTCTCCCCATAAATCCATCACTTGCGGCATTGTAGTTCTGGCTTCACATCGCTATTTCCACCCCAAATTCTAAGTATTTCAACTTCACAATTTAATCCTCTTCTCATAAAATATTTCAAATCAGCTTCCATCTGTTTTGGAATTGAGTGAAACCGTTCGGTTTAACGAAGGTCAATGTCCTCCCGAAGTTGCCTCTTTATTTTGGTAGCTTTTGATTCTTGCTTCCATCCTGATTCATGACTACCGTTTTCACCACAAATTCACATCACAGCATATTAAGGCATTGATGTGTCCAAAGGACAATTTGCATGGCACTGATCAAGTCAACACAGTCAAGAACATAGAGCTCTCCATGGAAAACGGTTGGATGTGTAATGCCTTTGCCAAGAACGTTGTCTTCCATCCTTGCATACTCAAGGCATGCTATGATGCGGTGCTTCCAAGCCACGGCGCCATGCTTCTGTAAAATATTACATGGCGTAGTGAACAGAATCTGAGAAAGAGATAGAGAGTACACAACAGATAAGAGAAGAATCAGTAAATTCTTTAACTCCAAACAACTGATACAAAGATGGCTCTGTCCACCTGTGCGCTTCCACTGTGTGAAGCTTAGATGGCGATCTAGACAGAAGATAGGTGAAGAGCTTAAGGCTAGCTGGAACAACAACTCTAAGACTGGGTGAAAGATGAGTGATCGATGGCTGTGAAGGGGTTTAGCTTTTATAGTATGCGAAGGCCGTGAGATTGGCTTGACCGACCTACCATATAAACCTCCACTAGTTGGCCAGGGAATATTCCCTGGCCAAGGAATATTCCAGGGAATATTCCCTTTACCATCAGGGCCGCTGGCTGGGACCCCCCAGCTAGGGGCCGCTTCCGCGGCCCTCGGACCCCACAATAGGGGCCCCTTTTAACTCCCTTACACCGCAACTCGATGCAGTGCGCCTCGAGTTGCTACCAGCTTAACCACTCCGTCTAACCCAAAGATTAGACCCACAACGGTCACCTTTTTGCCATCCGGTCACATAGATCTCATCTGATATACAAGTCAGGACTCAACCAATGTCCGGGCTCACATTTGGCTTCTCCTCATAATGGGGGCCTTACAACTTTGAGCACCATGGATCATTGGTAGCACCTAATGAGGGTGGGGCATTGATCATATCTAACAGCTTCCATGTACTTGTTGATGTGCAACCCGAAGATGGCCTCGGTGCTCTAGCACATCAATCAGCAGTCAATGCTCTCTTTTTAGCTTGCTTATTTCTTGCAGAACCCTTCATTCCTCCCCTGTGGATTTGCAACCACCATCCTCCTTCTCTGTCTTGTAGAGATTCGCCAGTCCTTCTTCCAATGCTTCGTCATCCCATGTTTGTCTTCTATTGCTGTCTTCTTCCCGTTATCATCTTCGGCAATTTCTTTGGTTGCAGATCTTTGTCATTCCACGATTCCTTCTTTCCTCTATCATTGCTTTTATAACGATCCATCGCCTCAAAAATTTTAGAAAAGCCATCAACGAAAGTGCCGTTGATAAAATTGGCACCAATCTTTTGAAAAAAAAGCTATCTTATTAATGTCTTTGGATGTCATCAGCATTTACGTTGGTGAGGTTTTCCTTCTTTTTACGAGTTCCTAGTTGCATCTTTGTATGGTCTCTAATTAGGATCAAAGTGCTCCACCCATGCCTCCACTTAATGAAAAGGATTTTGGGCATCCCATGTTCACATCAATAGTGGCCACATCATGTCACACAATTTGAGAGGCAAATAAAGCTCTTATTGCATCGATTGTTCCAATATGATAAACTCAATGTTTTCCACTTTCGAAGTTTTGAAAACAACCTCTTTTGACGTTTTAGAAAATCAATAATTCCAAGCATATCGTTTTCTTGATGGTTATTTTGAACAATTTATGGCCCACGATCTCTTCACCATATGTTATATTAGCACCAAAATCAGTTGCCAACAATCAAAATGGAATGATTGAGTAGTAGTGAATCCACTTGGCTACATAGTGGCACCAAAAGAGCTGACAAGAACTCTGCTTGCTTATTCTTTGGTAAATCCTCCATTTCAAGGAGTAAACCAATTGCCTCAAATGCATGCTTTCATCTTCAAAGCTTGTTGTTTGTTTTCTTCTAGAAAGTATTTCCCTATTGGTGAAGCTAGACAAAGTATCTTACAAGCTCTTTGAGTACCAAGAGTTCAGCCTCTCCAAAGCACTAACACACAAGCAAAGTCAAAAACCAAGATGGTCTTTTCCTTGGATCCTTGAACCTTCAAAAGAGTTACCTCTTTTTCCATGCAATGTGCCCTATCAAGAATATGCTTTGAAAAAGAACTTTGTGCCCAATCACCCATGCAGTTTGCAAATTAGAATCCATGCTATGCAATCAATCGAGCAATGCTCCCACAAAAAAATTTATGAATGCATGGAAGAATTTGTTCCTAGCCTAACTACATGTGCTCATGCATCATGCAAATGCAAACACAAAAGATACACACAACAAAAAATAAACTCATAATGATGTTGACTAAAGAGTCCAAAATCGTGGCAGAAAATTCCACCCTCAAGTTTGCAGTGGTAGACGCGCAACATCATGACATCATGAAAGTGAGAAAATAGTTATTTTCATGCTTTTCTTCGAATTCGTGATTTCTACATTGCTTAGGGCTAGTAACGAGCATTCTTGTGCTACTAGACCCTTTTTAATTTTAGACAATAGCATACCCTCATCGAGCTAGTGCTTATAGCTAGTGTTGGACCCATTTTAGGTCACGGTAGGTGGTGTGTTTGTTCAAAGCCTCTAATAGGTAACAAGCTACCAAGATGGATCTAGGAGATGATCCTATAGGGACTAGTCAACTCTAAGTGAATTAAACCTAAGGTTGTCTTCTTCTAGTGCACATATGTGTGTTTAAGAAATGGATTAAAGGGAATGGATGGCTGTATGACCTAAAGTGGTGGTAGTTGTGGCTATGGTTAGTAATCATCACCTATCTTATAAGTGATGCACGAAGCTCTAAATGTTCAAACTTTGGTTGGCATAAGAGTACCTAGTATGTCAAGTAACCCTCCCTAAGGTGAGATGCACATACATTCAAAAATTAGGATACTTGAAGTTGAACTTTCACAGTAGTGTGTGAGAGACTTGGCCTATGATAGGGGGAAGGGCAAGAAGCGAGCTTTTCAAGCGAGCTTTTCAAGCGAGCTTTTCTGGGCAACCTCCATTTCTTGTTCCGCATATTCCACTTATTCCTCCTATTCTCTTGTGCACATATCAAGCACCACTACTGCCCCTATTGCCACCACCACCATCTCCACCACTACCACCACCGCTGTCATTACCACCTCCACCACTTTTCCCATTACCGTCCCCTCCCATGTTTCTCCCCCCATGTTAATTAAGGCCTCTGTCTCTCTCTCTCTCTCTCTCTCTCTATCCCCCATCTTCCACCAATTATTCTCTCTCTATTTTCTCTCCTCCCCATCTCCCTCTCTCTCATTCACACACACACACACTCTCTCTCTCTTTCTCTCTCTCTCTCTCTCTCTCTCTCTCTCTCTCTCGGCAACTTCTCGTTTCTCCCACTCTTACACTCACCTTCTCTCTCGCTTGCTCTCTCTCTCTCTCTCTCCTTGTGTCGCTCACAAATACATATACACCCACTCTCTCTCTATCCCTCTTTACTTTCCCCCTCTCTCTCTCTTACTCTCACTCTCACTCTCTCTCTTTGATGTGTCTCCTTTCCCCCCTCTCTCTCTCTCTCAAATATAGCAACTAAATAAAGCAACTAATGAATATTAGATTAGAGAGCACTAGACCAAATAAGCAACTCCTCTCTTTGTCCCCCTCTTACACACACACACACACACACACACACACACTCTCTCTCTCTCTCTCTCTCTCTCTCTCTCTCTCTCTCTCTCTCTCTCTCTCAAATGGCAACCTGTCTCTCTCCCCCCCTCTCTCTCTCTCTCATACACACTCTAAATTAGCAACTTCTCTCTATCTCCCCCCTCTTAATTTTGCAAGGGTCATCCATCTGTTTTTCACAACCCTCTTATTATTACAAGGGTCAAGGGTTTGCATGAGGTAAATTATCTTAAACACTTTTAGCTGTTAATTTCAAGATGAAAATAATATCACATTTTTATCCCACATGCATATATACATTTACATACCTCTCACTTTTATGTGCATGATTTGATATTATATCCTAATATATCACTTCCATTGTGCACACATAGGCAAAACTACATTGCACATGTTTTCGCTACTTTCAATTGAGCATTATTGTGTGGACTTACTACAAGAGGATAGGATATCAAATCGTTTGTTACACTCACTGCAATAACGTGAGATATCTATTGTTTTTCACTTTGTTCGAATAGTTAATATCGAGACAAAATAATACCTCATTGTTACTCAATCCACTGTGCACACATACATTCACATACATGCATGCTTCTAGATGCCACCCTTCCCTAGATATTTTGCACATGCTTTGTTTACACATCTTGTAGTATTTCAATTGAGCAAATGCCTATACAGAATCTCTTTCACTTGCACATTCCTCTCTCTTTCTCCTCTTCCCTCTCATCCTCATTATATTGCACTTGTAAATAAAAAGAATCTAATAATTCTGAAAGTATACATTATCATGCATATCAAATATCAATCGAGTTCCATTGTTGGGGGGTGGAATTGGTGATCCCTAATAGAGTCTAGGATTGAACCACGGAAGCATGCTAGCTCAATCAAGTAGGGAAGCATGTGCTCCAGAAGGATTGTGTCCATGGGGTCCATCAAATGGGGGTGGGCATATAAAGGTGTTGGGTGGGTTCATCTACATCTTCTCCATGCTATCATCCACAAATAGTGTTGTTGTTGGGCTGAAGTGTGGCCAATCAATGTTGTCAAAACATTTCATGAAAAGGGGCTTTGTGTAACTTTTTCTGGCAGAAGTTGTTGTGGGAGTTGCTCTGCACTTTCCTTGTCCATATTGGAATACAAAGGTTGGTGCTTACTTTGACAACTTCACACATTCACTTCTAACCAATTGGAGCAACTCACTTAAGTTGTCTTCCTTCATGGAGCTCCAGATGGCAATGTCAAACAATGTAGATATTTCTTTCAAAAACCTGGCAAGCCCTGGCCACAAAATCACCTAATACTTGTCCACTTCTAGGGGCTTCACTGGTAACGATCCCTTTTGCTTTGGCCGCCTATGTAGAAGCACCCCATTCATATAAAACATGATTAATTTTTGGGTTGTGGGAGGTAGTTGTACATGCATACGTGGAAGGGTGAGCACCCATGTATTGGTATGACGAAAAAGAACACTACATTACAATCAGACATAATATTTTAAAGCTATGACATCATCCAATCATGGCATGTGTGGAATTCACGAGCATTGTTTCTTTACCTCTCTGTGCATGCATCACGTCCGATGTGACCTCAAATCCAAGACACTCAATTCTTCTACCCTTTGCATGTTAAAAAATATTGTTGATGTTACTTTGGTGGTGAACAAGAATTACGTGCCTTCACATCATGAGTTTTGTACAAAAGCAAGCTTATCATCTTGGTGCTCTATACTACGTGTGTCAGTTCCATGTGATACCTCACTGCTTCTCGTCATTGTCATGCATCTCTCTATACTGGTGTGTAAGGTAACACTCTCCACCACAAGATCTGGAAGAACTTTTTGTATCCTTCTATCCATGCCAATGCCACGGATCTCCTCAGTGATGCCTTCCATTGCGATCTGCTCTTCAGTGGTATCAATGAAGGGGCCTACATGGATTGGTGGTTACGATTCATATTCAAGAAAATATTTTTACTAGAGTGACACAAGAGATGTCTTGGCTATAATACTTCAAAACATCAAACCTTTTAGGTGTGGAGAAACCAAATTAATTGGTGATGAGGGCCGATCTTTGCTTGGCCTCTCTTCAATGATATTGGATGTGCACTTGCTCTTGTGTTTTCTTTTTATAGTAATCACACTACTAGTATCAATTTCCTGTGAACCCATCATAATCTCTTCATTAGGAGACAACAAAGTGCAATATACTCCTAAGAATGTAACTCATTTCACTTATCATGCCTCTAGATCCTTGTGTCTCTTGTGTTTGTTTTTTCCTTGAGTATTTTTGGTACATTTTCTCAAAGTAGAAGCTTATACACACTCGTTCAAACATTGCTTTATTCATGTTGTCTCTCTCTCTCTCTCTCTCATCCCTCTCCCATCACTTTGTTTCTCTCTCTTCCCTTGCCCAATTAGATTTGTAGTTTTTTTTTGCCCATTTTGGTGAAAAAACAAACCACGAATCCGAGAATATACAACATGGGGAGAATAAGGACCAATAGGGTATTGGGGTTTTTTTCCACTCTTGGATGAAAAAAAAACCCGTACCCTATTGGTCCCTATTCTTAGATTTGTGGTTTGTTTTTCGCCAAAAAGGGATAGCTGGCAACCCCTTATAAGGTGAAGAAAACCCACAAATCTAGTTGGGTGAAAAGTTACTCTCGCAAGGAATGGGTCGCCAGAAAAATTTTTGTCCAGTAAGGGGCTGCTGACGACCCCTTTTTTGCAAAAAAAAATTACACACATCACATACCCCCTCTCTCATCACCCTTTCTCTCTCCCCCCATTATCTCAACTAATTAACAAATATTTACCTAATTAACTTTACGAGCGAAAGAGAGAGATATAATTTTCTAAATAGTAGATCTTTACACTCCTAGAAGCATCATATGAGATAGTCATATAAAGTAGAAGCTTATACGCCCTCGTTCAAACATTGCTTTATTCATCTTGTCTCTCTCTTTCTCATCCCTCTCCCATCACTTTGTTACTCTCTCTTTCCCAATCACTTCGTTACTTTTGCTTCCCTTGCCCAACAAGATTTGTGGTTTTTATTTCACCAATTAAGGGGTTGTTGGTGACCCCTTTTTGGTGAAAAAACTAACCACAGATCCGAGAATATACAACATAGGGAGAATAGAAAAAAAACATGTACCCTATTAGTCCATATTCTCCCCATGTTGTATATTCTCCTATATGTGGTTTGTTTTCTTGCCAAAAAGGGGTTGCCAACAACCCCTTATTAGGTGAAGAAAAGCTCGTGCCCTATTGGTCCCTATTCTCCCCAAGCTGTATATTCTCGAATTTGTGGTTTGTTTTTTTCACCAAAAAGGGGTCGCCGGTAGCCCCTTATTAGGCGAAGAAAACCCACAAATCCAGTTGGGAAAAAAGTTACTCTCGCAAGGAATGGGCCCCCATTACTTAGTTTATTTTA
Source organism: Lygodium microphyllum (assembly GCF_053477565.2). NCBI lineage: Eukaryota > Viridiplantae > Streptophyta > Polypodiopsida > Schizaeales > Lygodiaceae > Lygodium > Lygodium microphyllum. The sequence continues at coordinate 38,693,479 of NC_141141.1, forward strand.
ATAAACAATGTGCATATACATTTCAAAGAAAATTGATTTATGTTGCACATTTTTAAAAACTAGCTCTAATTATGAAACTTGCTTTACTTATGAAGATAATTGTTATTATTAATGAGGTATTATATACCAATTCATGGAAAAAAGACTTGGGAAACCCTCCCAAGACTAGCTTATTAGAACTATGTTTGTAGTATAGACTAACAAAAAGAACTAGCCTAGTAGATAGTCACTTGGTAGTTAAGTGCACTTGCGTGACGACAATACCGGGATGATTGACCTCCTGGAAAGATTTTCCTACAAGCTAATGAGAGCTCCTCACGCGCAGCCAACGGTGCTAATGAAGCCTTTGTAGCTCGTTGCCAAGTATACCAAGGTCTATGCCTTGGTTGTGCGCCTTGGAGGTGGTTGGGGGGAGCGGATGGGGGAGGGGGGAATCTCTCTCACTTATATAAAGACAAAAAAAAGCAAAAAACGTTATTTAATTTTTTCTAAATTGAAAAATTAATTAACTAACTAATCAATAATGATTAATAATTAAGTAAATAAATAAATAATTAACTATTAATAAATTAATTAATTTTTTAATGCTAGCAAGCTAACTAAAAAATCAAAAAGTATTATTTAATTTCTCTTAAATTGAGAATTAATTAACTAACTAATCAATAGTGATTAATAATTAAATAACTAATTAACTAAATAATTAATTAACTAACTATTAAAAAATTAGTTAATTTGTTATTGATTAATTAAGTAACTTAAAAAAATAAGTAATAGCTTTTTTAGGTAATTAATTAATTAATAACTTTTTAAATTTAATTATTTAATAAGTAAGTAATTAATTAAGCAACTAATTAATGAGTAAATTAATAGCCAGTTCATAATTAATTATCTAATTAAAAACCAAGTAACTAATTAAATAACCATTTAACCAATTAAAAAATTACTTATTAATTAATAAATAACGTTATATTTTATATTAGTTACTTAGTTAAATAATTAATTACTTAATATTAATAATTAATAAATAACTACTTTATCTATTAGTTATTAATTAATTACTTAGCCAATAAAATTATATATTGATCGATTAGTTGAAATTAATGACTACGAACTAAAAAATAATTAGTAATAACCAATAACTAGTTACTTAAATTAATAAATAATTTATTAAAATTAATAACCAATAAATAATAATTGATTATTTATTAGTTAGTTATGAATTACTTAAATATCTTTAATTAGTTATAAATTAGTTTTTAACAACCAATAAATATATTTTATTCAAGTAGTAATTCAAAAATCGTAATATTATATATTTATTTTATTTAAAAATATTCAATAATTTTATCACATAATTATTTAGTAATTAAAAATATTTATTACTCAATTAATTAATAAAAATATATTAACTAAATTTTTATTGATTCAATATATATCAAATAATATTTAACAAGATGGTATCCGTTAGTTCATTAATTAGATATTTAGTGTATCAGTCAAATTATATCAATTAAATTATTAATTAGTTTTTTAATTCATAATAGTCAGCTTGTTTTACAATTCACATATATCAACTAGCTTATTAATTAATTAGCTATTATAGTAATCAATTAGTATGATGTGAACCATTGGTATATTAATATTACTTAACTTGTTTATTAATTTATATATTAGTATTAATCATTTCATATACATTAATGTATTATAATAGTAATACTAATTAATCAGTTAGTATGATTGTATATTAATATGTTAGTTGTATGGGATTTTTTTTGAGGGAATGAAGAGAGAGTGCAAGTGCATGTGGATTAGGATTGTTTTGCCCACCGAGAAAGGGATCGTTGGCCATCTATCTTAGTTATTTGGGTTTAGGGTCCAAGGTATGAGAGAGAGAGTACATGTGGCCAGGACGATTGAAGAGAGAGAGTGCATGTGGATTGGGATCATTTTATTGCCAAAGAAGGGGTCGTCAGCAACCCCAATATTTGTGGTGTAGAACAATATGACTAGCACCCCCCCTTTGCCCCTTTCTCACATCTCTCTCTTCATATGGCACATGTCTCCCAGTGTCCCTTTCTCCATCTCTCTCTCTCTCTCTCTCTCTCTCTCTCTTTGGCATGCATTTAATGCCCCACTATGTCAAAGTGATTATATAAGGCCACACACCCCTTATGACACAACACCTCCCCCTTGAAAGGGAAGTGGAACCCAGGAGGAAGAAGCTTGGCAGTGAGAGCTATGGCAGATGGAGAGAAAGAGCAAGAGAGAGAGTGAAACTCAAAGTGGGAACTCCAACAACCACAATGTGTGGCCAGGCCTTCCTTTATTCAAACTGTCACTAAAATAATAAAGAATAAGTGACTATGACGGGCGCCCGCCACTTGTAGTGTGCAATGGCGGGTATTATCATCAGTGTAGTAATACATGGGCGACTAGGCGAAGGCGCCTTTACCCCCAACAACCTCCCACTTAAAGGCGAATCTGCCCCAGTGAGAGAGAAAAAGGAAAAGACAATACAACATGTACACATGTACAACAGGATGTCATCTCATCCAACGCCCATCAATCTCCTAAGGAAGGCAAAGCGCTCTGTAGCGTGGCTCTTCCTGAGCAAGTCTGCAAGATTCTACTCAGTCAGAGTCTTGACAAGGTCAATAGACCAGTCCTCAACGACCTCGCGAATGAAGTGATACCTCACCTCAATATGTTTTGTCTTCGCATGGAAGACTGGATTCTTGGCCAATTGCATGGGCCAATTGTATGGCACTCATAGAATCCGAATGTAGTGTAGGCATAGCATCTGTCATACCAAGGTCTGCAATCAAACGGCCTAACTAGATAGCCTCCTTGCAAGCCTTTGTGGTTGCAATATACTTGGCCTCTGTAGTAGAAATAGCCATACACTTTTGCGCCAAGGACATCCAAGAGATAGCCCCTCCAATATAAGTGAACACATAGCCAGAAGTGGACTTCCTACTATCTGCATGTCCTGTATAATCAGAGTCAATGTACCCGACGACTCATGTATCCTGGCTGCCATAGCAAATACACATATCTGTTGTGCCCTTTAGGTACCTCATGATACCCTTCACAACATCCCAATGTTTCTTGCCAGGTGTAGCCATATAACATGCCACAATCCCAATTGCAAAGGCAATATTTGGACGGGTGGCTATCATGGCATACATAAGATTGCCCATGGCTGCTGCATAGGGAAGCTTGGCCATCTTGGTCGTCTGCTCATATGTCTGTGGACAATCGGCCTGTGAAACCTTCACATGAGAAGGTAATGGACAACCAATAGGCTTAACATCCTGCATGCGGAAGCGCTCAAGGACTTTATGATTGTACTCCCTCTGTGTAACAGATAGACTAGTCCCTGAGATCTATCGCACATAATGTGCATACCAAGTATACGAGAGGCTTGTCCTAGATCTTTCATCTCAAAGCTCTTCTTGAGCTGAGCCTTAAGAGCATCTAGCTCCTCATGAGTTGTCCCTGCTAAAAGCATGTCATCCACATAGAGTACCAAAATTAGTAAAGAATCGTCGCAGGGTTTCTTCGTGTACAAGCACGGATCCATAGCACTGTGGCTATAGCCCTGTGACTGCATGAATGCATCAAACTTATGGTACCATTCCCTAGGTGCTTGCTTCAAGGCATATAGACTCTTCTTTAGCTTGCACACTAGGTGTTCCCTGCCAGGGTCTGCAAAGCCCTTAGGATGCTCCATGTAAATCTCATCATGCAAGTCCCCATGTAAAAAAGCCGTCTTGACATCCATCTGGTACAAGTCCAGGTCAAGCTATGTAACCAAGGCTAAGACTAAGCGTAGGGTGGTCATCTTAACCATAGGAGAAAAAACTTCATCAAAGTCAACACCATGCTTTTGCTTAAAACCCTTAGCAACCAATCGAGCCTTATATGCCGGCTTGGGGTGTCCAGGGGTACTTTTCAGCTTGTATACCCAGTCGCATGGCAAAGCCTTCTTACCCTGAGGCAAGGAAACCAAATCCCAAGTCTGATTCTTATGCAATGAGTCAAGTTCAGACTGCATAGCCCTCTCCCAAGAGTGACAATCACCCATGTGCATAGCCTCATCATAAGTGAGAGGCTCTCCTGCATCTGTAACCAATACATAATCCATAGAGGGCGCAAAATGGTCAGGAGACCGTCTATCTCTAGTAGAACGCCTCAACCCAGGCTCTGCTGCTTGATCAACATCCTGTCTAACATCTGGGCCATGAGCATCAGGTGATGCTGTACGCTATCTAGCTGGTTGCGGAGTGGGCTAAACGGGAGCAAGTGGATCCTCCTAAAAGATAACTTTACGTACCTCAACCACTTTCTCAGGCTGCATATGCATTTTGTCCTCATGCAAGATGACATCATGGCTGCGGATCACTTTCCACGCCTGCGGATCCCATAGATGGTAACCCATCTCTCCTACATCTCCATAGCCAATGAAAATGCATTTGACACTTTTAGGATCCAGCTTATTGCATTTGTCCTTGGGCACATGGCAGAATGCCTCACATCCAAAGACATGCAAATGATCATAAGAGGAAGGCTTGCCTGCCCATACCTCCTCTGCAACTTGAAAGTCAATGCCACCGCTAGGCGACCTGTTAATGAAATGCATTGCAGTAGTAACTTCCTCAACCCAAAAGTGCTACAGTAAGCCATCCTGGCTAAGCATGCTACAGACCCTCTTTTGAATGATCCTATACATGCATTCAGCCATACCATTCTAGGATGGGATGTAAGGGGCGGTCAACTGATGCTTAATACCCCGCTCATCACAAAACTGCTCAAAAGCATGTGATACATATTCACCCCCATTATCCGACCTTAGGCGTTTTAGCCTTTTCTCAGACCGATTCTCTGCTAATGCAAGCCAACGCTGAAATGTGTTTAAGACATCGAATTTTCTCTTTATGGGATAAGCCGAAACCTTACGTGAGTAATCATCTATGAAAGTAACAAAGTACTTTGCCCCACTGAGTGACTGACAGGGCATGGGCCCACATACATCCGAGTGCACAAGAGCCAAGGGCTCACCCATGCATTTCTTACTAGACTTTTTATGCGTATTTCTAGTGTGCTTGCAATACAAACAATGATCACAAGAATCAAAATGTGAAGAGTCAAAAGGTGGAAGATATTGCAAAGCACGGAGCATTTTCATTCCTTTAAGGGACATATGCCCCAAACGAGCATGCCAAAGGGAAACATGGGGGATAGAACCCATAGAAAAAACATGATCCAAGGTAGCTCCAGATACAAGTAAGGGATAGAGCCTGCCAGACTTGGCACCTCTTGCAAGCACAAGCTTGCCATGAGTAATCTTCCATGCAGTCTCCAAAAGACACAAAGTACCCTACATCATCAAGCTATCCAGCTGACATAAGGCTGCGAGTCAACGCATGTACATGGCATACATCATGCAAAACAAAAGAACTACTAGAAGGAAACTACAGCCTAACAAATCCAATGCCCACAATGTCAAGAGACTTGTCATCACCAAGACGCATTGAACCAGAGAGGGTATGATATGTATGAAACCAATCTCTACAGGGTGTTGCATGAAATGATGTACCCGAATCCAAAAACTAGCAATGTGCATACATAGAATGTATCTCAGAAGCCTGTAAGGCATTGCATGAAGAAGTTGCAAGTATACAATCATCTTCTAAATCAGTGGTGTGCATGACATTAACCTCTTCTATCTTCACACTGAACTTTGCACGTACAATACTGCTCTCAGAAGACTTTTCCTACACTTTGTCTTTTCCCTTTTCCTTGAGCTTATCATCACGCATCTTATGGCACTGTGGCCTAATATGTCCTCCTTTCCCACAATAATGATAGGTAAGATCAGACTTTCGTCCATGGGACTTACTACGACCATGTGACTTGGATTGGACTTCTGAGAGTCCCTTTCCTTATGATCATTATCATGCATGCCATGCCTGCCACCTCTAACGGTTAATGCATGTGAAGAGTGGGAAGCATCATTGTTTCTCCTATTGATTTCCTCAGTCAATAAAGCACTCTAAACATCTTTGATTTTCAGCCCATCAAGCTTGTTCGTGCATATGGTAGTACGGAAGACATCCCATGATTCAGGCAAGGTGCCAAGCAGAAACAACGGGTGCAAGTTGTCTTTGAACTCAATACCCTGTGACAATAGATTATTCACGATAGCATGAAACTGATTGAAATGAGATGATAGGGATGTCCCCTCCTTCATGCGAAGGTCCATTAACTGCTTCAGCCAATACATCTGTGATGCTGGACTCTGCTACACATAAAGCTCCTGAATCTTCTCCCATAAATCCCATGCACTCTGATTCTCATCTTCAACAACATTATGATGGACCTCTTCTGAGAGTGACAAGATAATGGTAGAATTGCATAGCTCATCAACTTCCATCCAAACATCATCATCCATATTCGGGTTTAACACCCTTGAAACACAAGGGTTTAGTGTGCAACTTTTGCACCAAAACCTGCCATATCTAGGACTTCCAATACCCATAGTTGGTACCATCCAACTTGGCAATGTTAAAGAGAGCTGTGTCTTTTAGATGCCAGCCATACTGTCCCAAATCAATGCAAAAAAGAAAAATTGCAAGTTGCTGTAATTAGCAGAAAATGCACTAAAACCATTGCTAAAACTGGCTGAAAGAGTGGATATCACCAAGAGAAGCACCTGTCCACCAAATATGACCAAGATAACATCAAATAGTAAGCATTAACCTCATAGAAGTGCTCAAAATCTGCAGATTTCAGCTTGCTAGAATAAATGACAGCAGTATGTAAAACTGTCCCAAAGTGAAGCAATCACTGATACATATGTCACTGCAACTGCCAGGTAGCAAGATACATCCAACAGTGAGTGTCAAGGGGCAAGAAGGTACCAAGAATTGTCAAACCAATAACCTGTCATGCAAGAGACATCGCATAGGTCAAGTCATGTATGTAAGAGAAGAGACCAAGCATAAGCACAACTTATAGAGCAAGAAGTTCAATGTATAACCATCCAAGATGCATACAAAATTGACAAATCTATGATAGAGATAGGTTCCTGCCCCAATAGGTGTATCAAATTAGCCCACTACAGAGTAATTGCAGACATAAATCTCTCAAGAGAGCAAATGCATGTAACTGTCCTACAAGCTCAAGCTCAAGTGTAAATAAGACTTTGTGTACATCCGAATATACCAAGAGGCTCCCACTGGAGGTAAAGTCAAATGCAAATAGAGCAAGAAATGCTCTGATACATGGAGTACATAGCATCAGACATGCCAAATCGTAGTAGGGTACATCCGAAGCATAAATCCCAAGCTATCTCAGACCCGTAAAGCATAAGCCTGAAAGCATTCAAATAGCATGTAACTGACAACCAAATGTAATGTCCAATAGGTTCAAAATGGTCAAATACATATAAAGACAAAGCTCCAAGTAATTGTCAAGCATGGGCAAACCAAGTGGCATCCATATCTGACCAAAGCATAAATGTAAGAAGCCTAAATGTCAAGCAGTGACAATAGGCATAAACTGGTCCAAAGCATGCCAACTGAAGCCAAATGCCAGTGAATGATGACCAAGGCGGAGCCTATTCCAAGCTCAAAAGCATTCCGGATCCAAAAAAGAAGCATTTGACAATCTCCAAATACATCGGTATGATCATTCAATCCTCCAATAAGCACCCCGGATCCAAGAACCAATGCATACACCAAGTAAATGAGCTTCATCCCATTGTATTATAGCAGCATATTTACTATTAAATAAAGCTCAATCAGTGCCCAAATCTACTCCAAATCAATCCCAAAGCATATACATTCTCTCCCTCCCTCTCTTTCTCTCTCCATGGCACCCACATCCACTCACACACACACACTCTCTCTATCTCCCTCTTTTGCTCTCTCCCTCCCATACAAATCTTTATATCCTCACACACACACACACACTCTCTCTCTCTCTCTCTCTCTCTCTCTCTCTCATATCTAGCACCCATATCCACACACACACACACACTCTCTCTCTCTCATGCCAAATACTTTATATATATAGCACTCGCACACACACATGCATATACACTCTCTATCTCCCTCCCTCTCTCTCTCTCTCTCTCATGCACACACTTTATATATCCTCCTCTCTCTCTCCCTCTCTTGTATATGACATACACCCCCACACTAAGTATTTCAATGACACCCATATTTGACATGAGTATTTGTACATGTGTAGATAGCTTTGGAAATGGATCCAACATCCAGTGCTACACCAAATACCGAGGTCTGCATATATGTATTGTCTCTCTCTTCCAAACCTATTATGTACTACAGAAGTAGTCGGTTCATGATGTTGAAGAAGGAAGACATTTGCAATGGCAATGGCTCCCGTGTTCTTGCTATCACCCATGCAAATGGCCAAATACAAAGCACACTAGTCCATTGTAACAATGACCATGAGGTTGTCCAGGTATATGTTCTGGATACCTTGGTCTCGCAAGACTATCTTGTCAAACAAGGAAATGGGCCTACATTGCAGCCTTCCCCCACCATAGACCTCACCTAGATCCCTTGTAGCATTAAGAAAACAACGATCACTGTGGAAGCTTCACCACCCCCCTTGGACATTGAGAAAAACAAAACCATACCTATCACGTCGATGCGGAAGAGGAGGGGATGTGGCAATCCTCTTATGCTGTAAGTGTGGTTGAGTACATAATGTCTTTGGGGGACCGACACCGAGTCTTATGTCATTTGCTTCAAAATATGAGCACTATAGAGAGAGTGGAGGAGATCCCAGTTTTCTATGATGGCAATGTGGCGTACGAGCTTCCACTAGTAGCAGGCAATATGCGTCCCATGGAGGATAAGGAGCAAAAGTACAATGGCCATTGCTGGACAAAGACCATGTTGACATCAATGGCATTCCTCAGTACTATTTGCTGAAGCAAATGTATTGGAGAGCTAGAGTGTCCCAATAGAGATTGTTGTACTAGCAGGTCAATTTTTAGCTCCCCAAACAAGGTGGCATGGATAGGTGCAAGATTCTTCATTCACTCCACTATCATTAAAGTGATTGCAAAGTTGCATGACATGGTTCTAGTACCCTATCACAAGTAAATCACACTAATCAAGTCCAAATGCATGCCATGCAGATAAACTCAATACCACCATACCGATTGTTGGAATGTCAACTGTTGGTCTTGGAAGCCTTGGATGCTTTTACTGTAAGAACCCCCCCCATCTTACTCTCCAAGTGTGAGTGTGTAGTGTATGTGATGTTAGCAAAGCCAATGTCAAGATTATTTATTCATCAAGGCACACATAACCATGAGATGCAAAGAGGCACATGTAGAGCTAATGTCAAAGAGGTGTGAAAGACCGTACATGCATGAGAGAGAGAAATTGAGAGAGGGAGGGAGATAAACACGGAGAGTGAGTGAGTGACTAAGATTTATATACGTACATATATGTACACATGTGTGTGTGTGTGTATAGAGGTGAGAGGGAGAGAGAGAGAGAATATAGAGTGAGAGGGAGAAATTGCATGTATAACCCTAAACTGAGAGAGAGTAAAGACATGGAGTAATTTGTGTGTGTGTGTGTGAGAGAGAGAGAGAGAGAGAGAGAGAGAGAGAGAGAGAGAGAGAGAGAGAGAGGTGTGGGCCATGGTGTTCCATTCTTTCGAGGTGATCGCATGAATGAATCCACGTTACGTGCTAGAGAGAGAAAAATCGTCTACGTGAGATGGAGTGCCATTTGAAAGAGTGCTAGAAAGAGAAAAAGAGATTATACACATAGAGGGATATATATATATATATATATATATATAGAGAGAGAGAGAGAGAGAGAGTGTGTGTGTGTGTGTATGTGAGTGAGTGAAGGTAGTGGTGGCAATCATGGAGGTGGTGGGGATAATGGTATCAAGATTGTGGGAGAGAAGGAAGGAGTCTCACTTGTAGCTTTCTCACTTACACAATGGGGGAATACACACAAAGGTGGAGGCTGAAAACAGTTTTTCTCTTCTTAGTTGTGTAAGCCAAAAAGAACTCTAGTACATAGAAATAGAAGAACCCTATATATGGGTCTCAAACCAAACCCAACTAACTAAGGTGGCATACTATCTGAGCCACGAACTAGAGTAGATAAGGATAGCTGTCATCTAGCTATTATTCATGGGTGGTGTACCAACCGCATCTGCAGCTAACAAGTCGGTGACATAAATGCACAACGGTCACCCTGGTATATCACGAGTGGAGCTTGATATCTCAACACGCCCCCTCGAGCTCAATCCCAATTCCTACGCACCAAGCAGGTCTCTAAACTTGTGCAGCTTCTCTGTGCCCAATGCCTTCGTAAATATGTCAGCTACCTGATCTTCTGTGCCAACATAAACTAGATCAATAAGACCTAGTAAAACCCTCTCCCGCACATAGTGATAATGCACCTCAATGTGCTTTGTTCTAGCATGATAGACTGGGTTATTTGCCAAGTATATACTACTCATGTTGTCACAATAAATGACAATTGGCCCATCTGTAGGCTGATGCATATCATAAAGTAGCTTATGCAACCAAGCTACCTCACATGCAGCCATTGCTGCACCCCTGTACTCAGCCTCTGTGCTCGACAAGGCAACTGTAGGCTGTTTCTTGCTGCTCCAAGTGACTGCAGCACTCCCAAAAGAGAACACATATCCATTGGTAGATCGTCTATTAGAAATACTACCAGCCCAATCAGCATTAGTGTATCCATGCAACTGTATTTGAACCCCAGTCTCATAAAATAGTCCATACTGCAATGTGGACTTCACATACCTGAGTATGCGTCTAGCCGCATCCAAATGCAGTTTCCTTGGAGCCTCCATAAACTGACTTACCAATCCAACAGCATAGCTCAAATTTGGCCTGGTAATAGTCATATAAATCAAACTTCCTACTATGCGTCTGTACATAGTAGGGTCTTCCAAAAGCTCACCTATATCTGCGCTCAGCTTCACATTCTGCTCCAAAGGAATTGAAATAGGCTTACAGCCTATCATCCCATATTTGGATAGCATGTCCAATCCATATTGCCTCTGCAAGAGCCGTATCCCACTTGGTGATCTAATCACCTCAATGCCCAAGAAATAACACAGCTCTCCCAAATCCTTCATCTCAAACTTCTGCTTCAATAGCATTTTCACATGAAGGATATCTTCATCACTATCACCTGTCATAATCAAATCATCAACATAAATGACAAGTAGCATAATAAATACATTTCTCTGTTTTTCTCACATAAAGTGAGAAATCTGCCTTGGAAATTTGAAAGCCAATAGTGACAAGATACTGTCCTATCTTGTCAGACCATGCTCTAGGTGCTTGCTTCAAGCCATACAAGGCTTTCTTCAACCTGCAAACAAACTCAGGATGAATAGCATGCACATAACCTGGTGGCTGCTCCATATAGACCTCTTTTTGCAAATCACCATGCAAGAAGGCATTCTTTACATCCATTTGATGTAGCCATAGCAATGAATGCTCTTACGGTTGCCATCCTTGCAATCGGACTGAATGTTTCTTCATAATTAATGCCATAAGCTTGTGCATACCCCTTGACTACTAATCTTACCTTGTATCTATTCATAGAACCATCTGCATTGTGCTTCACCTTATAAACCCACTTACAACCAATTGCATTCTTGTCTTTAGGCAAAGGTACCAATTCCCATGTAGCATTTGCTTTCAAGGCAACCATTTCTTCATCCATGACTTTCTCCCATTTTTCTTTTCCCATGGCTTGCTTAAAAGAAGTGGGTTATGGTTCCTGTATCACTTTGACCATATAGGCATAGTGAATGGCTGTAAATCCATCATATTTCAGCCTATCCACAGGATACCTAGCTCTGGTAGACCTGTGCAAAGTAGGTTCGCTCCCAAGTGCTCTCTAAACATCCCTAGTCTTCCTTACGCTAGGTGTAACAATAGAAGGAATACCCAACTCATCATCAATGCTCTGCTCTGAGCCACTGGATTCACCATCCACATAAGAGTGACCTGCATTCACATCAAACATGGGCTGATCTACCTTATCTTTTTCTTTTCGTGAAACCTGCATACCACTATCTGCATTTTTTTGAGGAGATTCTCCTGATTTCAATCTACCTGTCCATGGCGAAGAATGTGAACCACTGCTAGAGGACACTCCAGGTCCACTAATATCTTGTGACTGCTGCTGTGAATTCTATGCAGCATTACCATTTTGTGCATCTACATCATCAATCACATTTACTGGTTTATACAAGCTACTCAACTCATCAAAAACAACATCTCTACTCACTGTAAACTTACGAGTAGAAGGGTTATAGCATCTATACCATTTCTGCTGGCAGAGAGTAACCAATAAAGATGCACTTCTCAGCTTTTGGATCCAACTTGGATCTCAACTCATCTGGCACATGAACATAGGCAATGCAACAAAAAATTTTCAAATGAGAAATATTTGGTTTCCTACCAGTATACCTCTCCTCTGGAGTCATCCTATGTATTGCTGCAGTGGGAGTCCTGTTCATTATGTAGACTACTATAGCAATTGCTTCAGCCCAGTAAAAATCTAGCAAGTCTTTTTCGTTGAGCATGGCACGAGATACCTCTCCAATATGCCTGTTTTTCCTTTTTGCAATTCCATTTTATTGTGGGGTATGACTGCATGAATATTGCTGCTTTATGCCATGCTCTTGCATGAACCTTGCAAACTCATTTGAGAGGTACTCTCCCCCTCCATCTGACCTTAGGCATTTTATTTGCAAGCCTGTTTCTTTTTCAACCATAGCTTTAAGAGTTTTAAAATGCTCAAACACTTCACTTTTCTTTTTCATAAAATACACTCAAACTTTTCTGCTATAGTCATCAATAAAAGTGACAAAATAATGACAGCCTCCAATAGATGTAGCTTTAGTAGTCTACACATCAGAGTGGATTAATTCCATTGGCTTCTTACTCTCTTGAACATGTCTAGGAAATGGTTTCCTTGCCTGTTTTCCAAATTGACAGGCTTCACATACCTTATGCATTTCTGCAACCTTGAATTTAGGCAATCCTGCAACAATATTTTGGGCCTGCATTGATTTAAGTTGCTGTACATTAACATGACCAATGCGTTTATACTAGATATCAATATCTGCAACTACATCGGTCCCATGTGCAAACATTGCTGCACTCAATTTAGGCATGTCTGCATCCAACGTAAACATTCTACCCTTCTTCTTTCCTTTTGCTATCAAGCGACCTTTATTTTTCATATCCTCAATAAAGCATCCATGAGGATTAAATCTGACCTGCAAGCCCTGCTCAACCATTTGACCAACAGAAACCAGGTTCTTGGTGATATTCGGGATATGAAATACATCCGACATGTATTTCTTTTTTCCATCCTGCATAGACAAAGGAATTTTTCCAATCTGCACAATAGGATGTGCAGTATCATCACCAGTCTCCATAAATCCAGGTTTTTCCATTTTCCTTGCATCCTGCATCCATTCTGCATGACCTATCATGTGGTTTGATGCACCTGAGTCAATATACCACACATCGTTGCTTTCTTCTGCACTTGTCACAGAATTGGTCATGTGCTGCACCATAAACAAATGCTCATTTCTCTCATCACCCTGTCTACTAGAAGATGCATAATTCCCTTGTTGCAATTTTCCATTCATGATGTCATTCTGCTTTTTATAGCAGTCTTTAGCCATATGACCCATTTTACCACAGTAGTAGCATTCAACATTGCTGTTTGCATTTTCTGGCTCTCTCATGCCATCCTTTAAATGCCTGCATTTGCTGTTGATTGGGAACATCAGGAAGAACTGGTTCTTCTTCATTTCCTGCAACGAATTCCCAATATCCTTTTCCCATAAGGAAATTCATCATTCTAAACTTCCATGCTTGGAAGTTGTTCTTATCAAGCTTTCAATGACAATCTGTGAAAGAGAATCAGATGCCATTACAAAACACTTCAAAAAATTCTGTCACTGCAAAAAACACAGCTTCAGCCTCACAAGGGCAAATCTGCAAAACTGACAAAAGTGGTATTTGACCACACAGTCACTTCCTAGTGACGATTTTGCATCAACAGGCAACAAGGATGATTATGTAACTCCCAATGTCTCTGCGCACAGGCATACGATGCAATTTCTACGGTAACTTTTCATCGACCTGTAGAACAGTGGTCGCACAGCAAAAAATAGGGCGTTTTCTTGAGTGCGTGCAGAAAACTTCCGCCTCCAAAACAGGCCCCGAAATGACCTCGAATCAAAAAAACAGGGCAACCAAGGGCTAAAGCCCTTAGCCACAACATATATTGCCCTCTTGCTACACCACGAAGGGCGTCTCAATCTGAGACAATGCACTCTTGCACTTTCCGGCTGTGCTACCTGCAGAGACTTGCTCCCAAACTCGAAAAATGAAAGCAACACTGGTCCTCTTACCAGAACACCGCGAACTTGGTTTGCTTTCTTGAGCTCCTTACCACGAACTAGGCTCTGATACCATGTCAAGATTGTGGGAGAGAAGGAAGGAGTCTCACTTGTAGCTTTCTCACTTACACAATGGGGGAATACACACAAAGGTGGAGGTTGAAAACAGTTTTTCTCTTCTTAGTTGTGTAAGCCAAAAAGAACTCTAGTACATAGAAATAAAAGAACCCTATATATGGGTCTCAAACCAAACTCAACTAACTAAGGTGGCATACTAATTGAGCCACGAACTAGAGTAGATAAGGATAGCTATCATCTAGTTATTATTCATGGGCGGTGTACCAACCGCATCTGCAGCTAACAAGTCGGTGACATAAATGCATAATGGCCACCTTGGCATATCACGAGTGGAGCTCAATATCTCAACAAATGGTAGTGGTGGTGGAGATGGCAACAATATTGGCGGCAAAGATGGTGGTAATGGTGGTGGAGGTAGCATGGTGGTGGTGGCAACAGTGGCGGCAATGGCCGTGGTAGTGATGGTGGAGGAAGTTGTTGTGGTAATGGTGGTGGAGGTAAAAAAAATCAAGGGGTGGAATAAGTGGAATATGTGGAACAAGAAATGGGGGTTTCCCAGAGAAGCTCACTCAAAAAGTTCACTTCTCGCACGCACTCCTATGAGAAGTGATAAGTTTCTATCCTAGGATTAGTGTGGATGTGTCGATAGGTGGAGTTACTAAAAGGTGGTAATCTAAACCTAAGGTGTGTTGAGGCTTGTGGATGCCTATGCACCCTAAGGATATGGAAAAGGATATGTGTATGCCTAAAGTGCAAGCAGGATGTGCCTAAGATATCGTACTTGAGTGATTTACAACCTACCCAATCATTAGTACAAACCTCCCATGTCATGAATAAGGGCCTCATCCAACTGATGCCCAAGTTTTTTGATAGAAATAAACCCTCACACTTGCATCCACTAATGATACTTCCCTTCTCTTACAAAATCCTAGCCAAGGCATTAACTATGAGGATCAAGATATTGCTGTCCGAGGTGCGCCATCAAAACGATAGTATGGATTTGTTCATAGTCGTTCTATACAAGATGTGGTCTCATGAATCTGGTGCTAGTTGTGGCTCAAGCACTAGTACATCAAACTAACTCTATACTAGTCAACATGGACCTTGACAAAGTGTATGACAAGGTTAGTTGAAAGATCATAACCACTACACTCCATGATTTTGGATTTGGGCCAATTTTTGTGAGGATGGACTCATCTCTATTCAATAATGTCTTTGCCTTTGTAGTGGTGTGAATGGAGTGGTCTCCCCTCCAGCCCCCCTCCCTTTTCTCACTTAAGAGATCAATACTCCAAGGTTTCCCACTACCCTCATCACTTTCATATTTGACCCCCTACTTAGAAGAATCAACAAGGCTGTTGTTGATGGAGCCATCAAAAATCTCCCCATGCCTAATGGGAAGCCATTTGTTGCCTAGTTTTTGTCAAAACATGGATCTAGAGCATGGCAGAAGCTATGGACGATGGAAGATGAATGTACAACTCATGATGACATAGACTTAAATAGACTAACTGTTACACAAGTGAATTAGGTTCCAAGATAGATTAGCTTGGACTCATAAACACATTCTTGTGTAAGATGGACAATGACATTGACAACAGTGACTCAAATTGATAGTTCCATTACTTTGTTATGAGTGTCAACCAAGTACATGCCTTCATAGCTTTTTGGATAGTACCATTCTCCTCATTGTGCATATGGGATTTTGAACATCTCTTCCTAGAGCATACATCATTTGTTTATCTTCCATACAAAGCCACTTATGGGCACACATTTAGCCTCTATGGGCATATATCTAGCCTTTATGGCCAAGCATCATTTGCTATTCTCAATAGTTTTTTGTAGATGATAATGCCAAGCATACTATGTGTTGAGAAGCCCTTTGTCAACAATCTACTAGTCATATATGAAGAGTTTTCAGTTCTCTTTGCCGCTAAGATTAGTGTGGCTAAAATTGAACTGATTCCTCTCTTATTTGTAGGCTCTCAAAAATGGCTTGAGGCCTATGGATTTAGGATAAGTGGTGTGGGCTAGATAGTTAGGTACCTAGGATTCCCTTAGGGATCAGCCCCAAACAACAATTATGCTATTTCAAAGAGAAGATAGAGGCTAAGATGGTCAAGTGAAGAGGTATGGAACTAGCTTTGGCTAGTAAGTTGACAAATTGATTTTGACATTGACTACAATTTATGTGCATTCTCTCCTCCCCATTAGCAACATATTGTGGAGGTAGTTAGAAATGATGTTTAGATTGTTTATCTCATAGAAGCAAGTTAGAGATGACCTTGACTACAGTCTATGTGGGTTCTTTCCTCCCCATTAGCAACACCTTGTGGAGGCACTTAGAAATGATGTTTAGACACAATTTATCTCATAGAAGCAAAGCACGACTCACTTGGTCCAAATCTCTTGGGATAATCTTACCACCTCTAGAGAGGATGGTGGCTTTGGTTTGGAAGCCCTCCTGCAAAAGCTAGAAGGCTTCTCATTTGCGTTCTAAAATGGATTCTCTCAGATCAACTGTAGTTTTGTTTCATGAAGGCATGGATTAAGTCCTCTTTAACTGCTAGGGGTGCCTAGCTTGCTACTAGGTAGGTTGACTTTCTAAGAGCAATGGCCTTCCTATCGAAATCACCCAATCTATCCTATCTCAATTTCTTGTTAAATAATGGAACTTGATCCTTCTAGAAGGATGTAGGCCTAGCTAGTTCATTAGGAGAGGGAATCCCTCCCTACTACTAAGGATTTGGCTCTCCCGTTATGCCTATGATCCCCCCTCCTATTTTTTCGAAGCTCCAAGGCTCTCTAGGGTGGTCCACACTAGAGGTGTACAAATATGGATAGACTTGTGCGATAGTGGCACTTGGAAGGAGGCACAGAAAGTTAAGGAGGAATTGGGCGTAACTAAGAAAGAGATGTAGTGGCTCAACAAGGTTACCTCTAGACTCAAAAATCTTTGGCCAACCTTTGCAACCCCCAAACAGACACACCTAACAAAATTCCTTGTCTTTTCTAACATGAAATCCTTTGTGGACCTGCAAGAAGGAGAGGGACATTAAGAGCCCGTCTAGGTGATCATGAAGACATGGATGGAGTGGAGGAAGGAGTTTCCATTCACCAAGGTGTCCACTTGGAGAAGAAGGGCTTAGAGGGTTTTGAAAGCCACTAAGTCCAAACAAGCTCAACACATTGTTATGGTGTCTCTCTATCAACAAATTACCAGTGAGGGTAAGACTTTCCATGATAGTGAATGTTCCCCCATGGTGCATTAGGTGCAAAAATAATGAAGATAGTATTAAGCATATTTTCTAGGATTGCCCAGAAACCCAACTGGTTTGGAAGGCAATCAAACAATGACTAAGGAAGGCAAATTTGAAGGACTCCATCACCATGAGGAGTGCCTTATTTGGTGACTCCAATCTAGATGAGGCTACTCTAGAATGTAATAAGGGTTGTTGCCATCAAGCACATATGGACTAGTAGAAACAATGTCATTTTTTAGAAGCAAGCATATATCTTTCCCTGCCAAAAGAACTAGCCTATTGAAATCTTTGCTCTATGTTGTTATTGGTCAACGAAAGAAATGTCACTAGACCTTCATGCTTTTTGGAAAAGTTTGGGGCCTTGCCCAAAAACCCTTGGATCTACATGCATTGCTTATGATGTAATCCTTTACTTTCTATGGTAATACAATATACCACACATTTAAAAAAAAACAATGTATCCTATGTGTTAAAAACCTTAGACGCTACATGGTGCATTAAGGCAAAAGGCCCCCATCAAGAGAACACCTAGGACCACCACATCGTTGAGTTTCCAAATCATCTAGACCACCATACATATACTATGTTTCCACATGGTGAGCTAGAGTCCCTCGAGTGGAACTGGCAATTGCAGTTTGCAATGTGGAGTACCATGGGTGCTATTGTGCATAGGCAAGTTGAGGTGCTGTGAGCATTTGCTAACATGGGTAGTCATGGGCGATTGGCACTTTATGGTAGGATAGCATAGATAATGACATGGAGGATATTTGGGGCAGATATATGGTAACATCCAAGCACAAGACCAGAAAACCCAAGAAGCTTACCCATGTGATGTGTGCTTGCAAATGATGGCAATTGATGTTGAGATGCTACACTCCTTGTCCGAACTTATATAATGAGTTGAAGCGGTTCTTGTCTACTCCCTCATTGACTTGTCTAATGGGTGTAGCACTCCTTGTTTGATGTGTTCCCATCCTTTGAGATCTCAATCTAGCAATAATCCTAGCAATAAAAATAATGACTTTCTTGCCTTACATGCTTGAAAATGAAGGTTTGGGTTTTGGACCTAGATGAATTAGGATTAGGGTTAGGCTCTCATTGAATTAGGATTTTCACATTTTTTGGGTGCCCTACCCACTTTGTCGGCTCATGAATGGTCCTCCTCTTAATCCATACTCCTACCTTAGATTAAGTAGACCTAGTCTAGGCTAAAAATGAATAGAATACATCAGTGCAACTCTCCCATCCATTATGCTTGACAAATACATTTACATAAAACATTACAATTTACATGGATGTGAACCCAAGTAGCTCTCATAAAATGGTATTTAAAAATAGTGATATCATGTAATAAATAATGCGTGCTCAAAATAACATGATGAAGCCCAAAAAATGACATTTTTTCAAAAACAAATATTTTCACTTACATTTTGACTCTTCCCTTCACAATTTACTATTAATGAGTGAAATACGTACCTCATTCAATCAAGTTGAAAGCCATACCCGAACAACCACCTCAATGGATCATTCTGGCTTATGAATACTAACTCTGTTGTGAAATTGTTGATTAGAGAGCCATAGATAAAGGCAAACTCATCATAGAAGGAAAGGAAAACATCCGCAACTTCTTCTTAACTTGCAACATATTTGAGTTTCGTCCATAAAAGAGAATTGGGACAAGAACAATTGACCATCATGAAGCCTAATTGCATGAATATAAACTTCATTGCCATTCAATTTAGGTTCCTTGGAAGAGGATCCTTGATAAGTACAAACATCATAGCCCTCGTGAATGGACCTTCTAATTGGAAATTATCCAACAAAGTCCCATTCATAGCTACTTTGGTTGAGGCATTTGAGAAGAGTGCATTGATCATCCCACAAAGGCCATGCCTAAAGCCTAGGCATGCCATGATTGCTAATACAGATTCATAGTGAATGTGATCATATGCCTTATCTAAGTCTATGTTGATTAGAAAAGCTTCTTGACCACATCGCAACAAATAATCCATCAGAAACTTGAACTTCAACATCATGAATCTTCCACCCAAAGTCATAGCCTTGCTAGCCTTCTAGGCCTTGGCAAGGCACCATCTTCACGAGATTGCACAAAGTCAATCATGTATTTTTGTTGCAAGCCCATCCTCCAAGTATAGGTGGGAAGAAGGACAAATTCATGACATGATAACATATTTCGTATTCAAAACGCGGGAGCAGTCAAGGTTCCTCGTGCCACATTCATTGCTTTCTTTGCCCTCCTCACTATCTTTTGACTTCTCCAATAGTCCCAAAGTTCTTATTCTCTAGGTTTTTCTCTCACTCCTCTTCCTAACGACAGCTTATAGTTTTGCTCTTGAAAGCTATAATACTATATACGATGAGGTTATATTGGCAAAACGTCACGAGGAGGTTAGGCCCGCTTGGATTAAGGAAGGAACAACCCATCGTGCTTTGAAAGCCCTCGCCAAACATCGCATGAGATCGAAATATCATCAACAAAAGAGTCCAAATGAGCGCCTTGGAGTTAGGCCTCGAGTCTAGGCGCTAAGGGAGGGGAGAGAGAGAGAGAGAGAGAGAACCATGCATATGAGTCTCCATAGCTTATAAATCTCAGCCAGCCGCAGCTCTCCCCACTTGGCTTTACAGCAATGGCTGGCACAGGCTCCCACAGCAGAGCTGTCTGGTCATGCGTGCATTATCAATGTAGACATGCCATGTTGGTTTTGTTAGTAGTACTACTAGTATTAGTACTAGCTGGAGGGTGTGACTGCAACAGCATTAGTGGTGCGACATTGACTAATGCAAGCCTGGAGAATCATGATCAGCAGGAGGAGGAGGCGATGATGAAGAAGAAGCCGATGATGCCTGAGGCGATCATCATATTCGGGGACTCCACCGTGGATGTGGGCAACAACAACCACATGAGCACCCCCATCAAGGCCGACTTTGCTCCCTACGGCATCAACTTTGACACACACCACCCCACTGGCAGGTTCAGCGATGGCCGTCTCGTCCCTGATTTCATAGGTCTCTCTCTCTCTCTCTCTCTCTCTCTCTCGTTGCTTCATTCAAATGCATCTCTGCCCTTTCTCAACTGCATGTGAAGAAATTCTTGTCCAAATTCACTCCATTCTCATCTGCACACCTCATGATGTTGTCATGATTCACAATGTGAGAATTTGACCTAAAACTTATTGTGATAGCAGTGCCAATTTCTCTTTCTATTATGTATCACCCCATGTATTTTTGTGTCTCATTAACAATGCATCTTGGTTTACTAATGATTACAACTCCATTGCTACTTAATCTTGTTTTCTCTTTTGGCTTTTGTTGTCTCTTCAAATTCAGCATCCAAACTGGGCCTGCCATTTCCTCTGCCATACCTTCATCCAAATGCAAAGGGAGAGAACCTCACATGGGGCGTCAACTTTGCCTCGGCAGCGTCAGGCTTCTACGATCAGACGGCGCTCAATTTTGTGAGAACAGTTGTGCCCTCTTCTTTTCTGGCTTCAAAAGGAAAGCTATAGATATGTAACACTTCATATGTTTATGCAGCAGCAATGTTCTTCAGATGCTCAACTTCAATATAAATTGGTTAAGTGCACACAGAAGAGGCTCAATTCACTATCCATGTGTTTTGAGCTAGTAATTTATTCCAAATGGAGGCTGCATTCTCAGTTCCAACTAGCAAAAGTGATCAGAAATGCCACAGCGTTGTTTCAGGCTTAGAGGAAAAAAATTAAAGAAAGTAGAAGCTGAAATTTACTATCTGGAATCAGAAAAGTGTATTGTGAGCTGATTTTTCTTTGTTTTGCTCATTTGGATGGAAATGAATGCAGAATGTAGCACCCGTATCCATGCAAATGAAATGGTTCAGGCAATACAAGGTGGAGCTAGGTGGTTTTGTGGGCAGCAGCAAGGTGAAGTCTATACTGGCGAATGCGCTGTATGTGGTGAGCGCAGGCTCAAATGATTATGTCAACAATTACTACCTCAATCCCAGGCTCCAATCTCTCTACAACATCACTCAGTACACTGATTTCCTCTCTGGCCTCATTACTGCCTTCCTTCAGGTAAGCAGCAATCCTTGGAGCTGACTATTGTCAGATGTTTTGTCATATATAACCCAATTCATGACTTCAAAACTTTGATCATGAGAGTTAGCTAGATTCTTATTACAGTTTCCTTTTTAAAAAATGTGCCAACATTTTCAGAGTGCAATGATAGGTTCAGTGAAATTTTATATTCCTCTTAATAGAAAAACCACCTTCCTATGTAATGCAGGAGCTGTACAATGAAGGGGCTCGCAAGATTGCAGTCGTTTCATTTCCTCCACTGGGCTGTGTGCCATCCCAGATAGCTCTCCATGGCAGCAGCTCTGCATTGTTCAACAAGCGCAAGGCCTCGTGTGTGCCCTTCCTCAACCAAGTGGCCACACATGCCAATATGAAGTTGAAGTCTCTCATCTCCACTTTGCAGAGCACCCTCCCTAGAATCAACCTGGTCTATCTTGACAGCTACAATTTGGTGTTTGATGCTTGCCAACACCCTTCCAAATATGGTAAGTATGCCACTGATAAGAATTTATGATTTCCTTTTGCTGGTGTCAATTAGTTTTGTAGCAGTGCACAGCTTCATGACAAACTACAGTCAAGTAAGTAAATCCTTCTGTTTGTGGGAAGCATCACAATCATTTGATTTAAGATGGGATTTGTTTTCACGAGTAATGGGCTCATGAAACAGAACATACTGAAAAATAGCCAAGAAAAGAAAAGCAACTGAATGGTCAACCCTTCTATTAGTATCACAATCCTTTAGTTTTGAAAGTATGCATGTGAATGTTTGTACAGTAAGTACAAGTATAATATGTGTGTCTGTATGAAGATGTATGCATGTATGAGCCTGTATATCGATATACACATATACATGCTTGTGTCTGGATACATGTGCGTGTGCGAGCATACCCTCAATATTTGAATATAATTGAGGGTTATGGTGAAGATTTAAAATTGTTTGTTCTGGTGCCTTAAATAATCCTCGGTGCGCAGGCTTCCAGACTACTTGGAAAGGCTGCTGTGGGACTGGGATGTATGAAGTGGCCATAGGATGCAATACCATGACTCCTTTCACATGTGCCAATGCATCCTCACACGTGTTCTGGGACAGCTTCCATCCCACCCATGCCATGAACAAGCTTTTGGCAGACTCCATCTTTGAGCAGGGCCTGGATTCCATCCTTGACAAGCATCACCAATAATTCAAAAATAACCCACTATCAGCTCAAGAATTCAAATGATTACACACCCACTTCACATAATGCTGAATTATGCAAGCGATCAATGTTCCTAGAGATTGATCATCGTCACATTCCTTCATATGTAACATAGATTCAAGACCATCATTCATAGCTCAACCCTTACTTGCAATCCTGTAGGTATGGATGGACTATGGAAATGCAATCCAGTAGGTATGCACAGACTATGGAAATACCAGTTTTAAATGACCAATGGCTTTGCCAGAGGCAGAGTAAAAACAATTGGTTTAATTCCAAATGGAAAGAGCAATTTCCTTCTGGGGCAATATAGATCAATACATGTTGTGAATGATTCATTTTCTGTGACTATGGCTGCAATCTCTTCTTGTATGATTCGTTGCCAATTCTCTTCTTTTATTATTAGTTGTCTTAAGTCACTAAATTATAATCTATACTATTAGTTAAGGGGAGGTGGGGGCGGGTGCCACGTGGCAGCCCCCAACCTCCCCATAAAGAAACGCGGCGTCTAGCACCCGCCCTCACCGCGAAAATCGTGCCCGCCCCGGCGCTTCACGCTGCTGCGTGCTGGGGCGAGTCTAGGCGCAGAGCGCCTAGCAGCTTGTTATGCCCTTGTGACAAGACTCTTATTATTATTAGTTGTGCGTCTTTTATTTGACGATATCAACATTTTCCCCTCGTTTATCTACTATCATTTCCCCCTCCTTTGTACATACATTTTCCAGGCTCCTTTTGTGTGTAAGATGGTGTCAATATCCTCAACTTGTGTAAAGTGGCTCGTAGATGCAAAGCGATTTTATATTAATTGAATATTGGGGCTTATATCAATACTTGTGGTTAAGGGGCCCCAAACCCTTAATCATGTATATTACAAGTGGTAATAGTACAACATCCATCTTGGTGATCAACCAAGTGGAGCCATAATCAACTATTTATATTATTACACCATTTCACTACCACTTGAGCTAGCACTCCTTAGCCATGTCAATCTTCTTCATTTTATTCTTTTTATATTTGTTGAATATATTATTGCAATGCCATGGATTAGTAATAAGGAATAATCAAATTTCTTACATTGGGCTTCTTCAAAAATCCCTATCTTGGTAAAAGCCTTAATCTCCATCCAACACACTTGGAGGGTGCTTTTTTTAAAAATAATACGGTAAAAACATTAACCCTTCATACAACACACTTCTTGGGGGGTTCTTTTTTAAAAAATAATGCACTCTCATATTGATATTGGTATAAATAAAGAGATGAAAAGATATTTACAACACCTCTTGGGTGCACTTATGGGCATTGCCCAATTTGTTTCGTGACTTCCAACCATCTTATAAACTACCTTAGCTATCTAACAAAATTTTGGAAGTTCTTAACTACTAAGAGAATCTCATGTTTTGTCGCAGTCTTTGCAACCACTTGTTTCACTAGCTATTGTGAGGTTTCTTTTATTAGAGATGCCATTGGTTCAAAAGCTTTTCTAAAGGTCCAAATAACTCGATGCAAGGACGAATCCCCTCTTTTATCTTGGGCACCAATCTATGTTACAAGTTTTCCACGAATCCCATTCATATTGAAATAATACCTTGACAAACCTGCAACTTAGAGGAAACACAAGGTCCCAAATACCCACAACTCCCAAGTCATTAAAAAACCCCACACACCTTAAACCAAGAGAACAATGAAATGTGTATAGCCTCTTGTACCTTAGAAAAATACGATGTAACACCACAAACTTCATGTTCTCAACAATGGAACACATCACAAACTTCATGTCCTTAATAGCGAAACATTGTGGGTAAGGGCATGTCCATAGTACAATCAATCTAAATTGAACTTGACATCCACAATTACTAGATGAATACTCTTTGGCAAGGTACTCTCTTCAAGCACTATGAATACATGACAACCCACAACATTAGACATACTAGCACTTTCATACTCTTTAGCAAAGTCCTCTCTTCAAATGCTATGCATACATAGCAACTCACTACATCGGACATAATACCACCTCAAGCTTCTGCTCCTCCACACCACCAATGTTGGCCTTAGCCTTTAGCTACCTCCAACACAAGCTCAACTACACCCTCTTTCTATTTTTCTTCATGATTACCTCCATTAGTGCCTTCATGACCTCCTCTTCATCCATTATCACCTTCCCCTTGTTGAAAATCAAGCTCATCAGTGGTGTTGGCATTGATGACTCTACTTAGTACAACTGTAGCTAGCTACTACTAGAAGTCATGTGTGGCATAATAGTGAGTTGGTCAAAGGTTAGATATATCTAGTTAGTTAGTAACCTACTTGCATAAATTGTATTTGTGACTTAGAATCTTTTATGTGTTACACAATGAATGAATAATAAAAGAGAGAGTATATTTCTCTTTGCTCATGGCTCTTATTCTTGTCTCTCTTCCCCTCTCTTTGAATATGGTATTGGAGCTTGGCTTCGCAAGAGTTGGAGTTGTGGAGCTAGACTTGACCTTTAGTCTATGAAATTTCAGTCTCTGAGAAACCCTACAACAACCCATTTTTTTATAGAAGCTATATCTGACTAAATAAATGTATTTTGGAGAAATGGCCCACTAGATTGAATTGTTTTGATGCGGTCTACATTGCAGAAGAAAGTTTTTCCAAATTCTAAACCGGTTTTTAAATATTCAACACAGACCTACGTAGATCAGCTGTTTACTATAGTGGAAAATAGTCTCATTTTGGCTTGAGATGTCAGTAAAATGTTTGGCAAATGCTTATGGATGGTAAACATTGATATATTGAAACTACTAGGTGATATTTTGTTGTTGTACCTCACATGTTGAAGCTTATTGGAGCTCATGTTAATGTCCATTGATGCCCAAATCATGCTTGGTTGTTTTGGGATGCTATCTGAGATGCTTTGAGCATTTTTTGCTCAGTTTAGAGTTGTTTTATTACTGGTGTAATGGGTCCATGAAGGCTCTTCTTCATGTATACATGTTGAACATGCAATCAATGTTACCAGACATGTCATGGACATTGACCATGTAGCCAAAAGGAGGCATAGGAAGACCAAGGAAGCCCAAGTCAAAAAGTGAATGAAGAAGCTCATTTTGCCCATGCAGGAAAAGTGGAGGAGAAGGCAAGCTCAAAAAAACATAGGAGAGCACCGAATATTCTAGCAAGGCTCTCTCAAAGGTGAAGGAAGTCCTCTCAAGGATGAAGGAGGTCCTCTCAAGGATGAAGGCTGCTCTTTCAAGGATGAAGGAGAACCTCCGAGGGCTCTTGCAAGGAAACTGTGGAGCACAATGTAATTCATTTTATAAGAGTGCCAAGATCCCTCGTGTGCAAGTTGTAAAGTCTAAATGGACATAGGTGAAGGGATAAGGCAACTAGAAGGGAATAGGAAAAGAGGACCTTGGCAAAGATGCCCGGCCATGTAAAAAAGGGGACGGGTGCCCAAGGGATTTAGGGCTTATATATAAACCTGAAAAGTGAATGAGGAGCACATTCTTTGGTGTGTGACAAAAGTGGTCTCTTCTTCTTCTCTTCTTCTCTTCTTCTCTCCTTCTTTCTTGCTTGTGTGTACTTGAGAGAGAGAGTATGAGGGAGTGAGTGTGTGAGGGTGAGGGATCTTGGAGAAGAAGCTCTCCATCATCTCCTTTCTTCTTCTTCTTCTTCTTCTTCTCTTCTCTTCTCTTGTCTCACATGCGGCTATGGAGGATGGAGATCAAAGGAGGAGGCTTGATGTTGCTTGAGCTCGCATCTTGAATCGTGGAGCTATCGACTTGCTTGACGGAGGAGGAGGTTACTCATTCGGGCATCAAGGTAAGCTCACTATACCCCCGTAGAATCAAAGATGTTTTAGCTAGGTGAGAGATAGCCATTTGTGCTCGCTTGGAATGCTTGAAGCAATAACAGGTCTGTGGGTCTTGGCAGTTGAGCGTGAGCTTCCACTACATTTTGGTTCCATTGCTAGGACCAACAAATTCAAGCTTGAGCACTTGCGTGCCTCAAATCGGGCATCAAAGTAGGGTTGCATCCCTAAAGTGATGCTTGAGATGGGTAGGAGATTTGGGTTTTTAAATTTCAAAACAAGTAAGTATTTTGGGTTTCTGATGAGTAGCCAAGTAGAACAAATCATTTCAATATTTGGATTTTGATTTCTGTTGCATTTAGAGTAGGATAGGATCAAGAAATCGAAGCGAATTGTTTTAAGGTTTCTACTGTAAATAGGCCCAAAACAGGGGGAAAATGGGATTACAATTCATTGACAAGGCATAAGCACTAACGGGGCAGTACTCGGGCGCACTTTGCATAGTGTATGAAAAATATCACCACTCATGCACTGAGTGGACATAAATTGAAGATTGTCTATAAATAAAAAAGGAACACACTCAGACCTAATTAACAAAACGAACCCACCAATAGGAGATGACTCTTAAACCTAGATGAGGAACCAAGCAACCCTAATTGTTGGTAGGACCAAATGACAAAAACAACACGGAAGGCTAGACACATTGAGGGAGCAACAACATTGGGATCGCGATGTGCTCGGACTTGATCAACCTCATCAACAATTTAGTGGAGCAGGAGACTGTAGATATAGTAGAGCATAGTGTAAACTGCGAAAATGAAGAGCTTTACCCGGGAGATTTCTTGGTCGAAATCCAGCGAATGGTGAAAAAATATGATGCACAAACCGGGTTGGATTATCATGGCATATGGTCAAAAGACATCATAGTGGACCTCTAGGAGGAAAGAAAGCTAGCATGGAAAGCCTTGCAAAGCATAGTGGCATACTGCCAACACAACAAACTAGGAGATTGCAGTAGGACATTGAAATGCGAGAGGTCTAGTGTGTGACCTGGGGGATTTCTTGGTCAAAATCCGATGAATGGTGAACAAATATGACACACAAACTAGGTTGGATCACCATGGCAAACGGCCAGAATACATCATAGCATACCTTGAGGAGGAAAGAAAGCTGGCACAAAAAGCCTTGCAAAGCAAAGTGGCATACAACCAACAACAACAGACTAGGAGATTGCGGTAGGACATTGAAATGCGAGAGGTCTAGCGTGTGCTAGCCCTAGAAAATAGAAACCAGATAGAACCGAATGTAGAGAGAGAAAGGGTGCTAGAGGGGGACTTAATGCTGAACGAGCTTCTCACAAAATGACTAATAGACAACACATTGGTAGAGCAAAGTGCGGCAGTACTAGCAACATCGTTGCTTGCAGGATCAGGAGTTACCCATGGCTCTAAGAGCTAGTCGAGGATCCTCGTAGTTGTAAAACAACTAGACAAGTACCGGCCGAGCAATGACCCGTATAGTTTTGTAGAGCAGTTTGAGCAGGTGTGCGAGGCTAACGGCCTCATTGACCTTGCTCAGAGCTTACAAGCTTTTAGCCTATGCTTAGGCAATAAGGGTAGGATGTGGTGCACAAGCCTAGACGTTGTTGAGCACAACAATTTCAATGACCTCAAGAGTCTCATTAAGAGATTCTTGCACGCCAAGTACTCAGATAATCTTATTGTGCGATTGATGAATGTCAAGCAAGGGGTCAAAGAGGACATCATAGACTACATTACTCACGTGCATAGTCTCTATAAGAGAATCCCCACTAATGAGCGGCCCACCGAGAGAGTGGCATCCGTAGTGTTCATCAACAAAACATGTAGTGAGGAACTCTACAAGGCCTTGGTAGGCAAATCAAGGTTGTAGAGAGATGCACTAGCTACAAGGCCTTGGTAGGCAAATCAAGGTTGTAGAGAGACGCACTAGCTACAAGGGTCTTTGAAGAGGCTATATGAGTGGATGGCCAACTTAAGGAGAGAAGCTCCAGGACCTTGAATTGAGACAATGCTGACGAACCCTAGAAAGGGCAATGCCATCCAGCAAACGATTAGGCCCAAGTAACCAAGGTGAAGGGAAGGGTGTTGACCCAAGCTCGGAGCTAGAAAAGATGAAAATGGAGCTAGCCAGACTACAAAAAAAGATGAGGAGACCTATGTGGTCACGTGTCCAATGCATGCTCTAACCTTGCACCAATTCTAGAAGGTTTGTCCACAATGCCATGCACTACAGACTGCCACGGACACTCCCATACTCACAGCCTTAAAACCAGCCTTACCTAGGGAATAGGTCTATAAATTTCTTGAGGAGAGAAGCCCCATTGGCCCTCCTAGCACCTAACAATGCGAAGCCAACCATCTCTAGGATAGAGATCAATCCCATAGGCATACCTAGACCACTTGAACCTTACATAACCCATCCACCAAGCAATGCTCTGGTCCACTATGTGGAGGAACCGGATGTTAATGAGACTTATGTCAACCCCTACATCTTGTACGATAAAGAGGGAAATCTAGTTTTTATGGACTATCGACCAATGCCAATGATAGCATCAGAAAGAGGGAGAGGCAGAGGCTTAGGAGAGCAGACCCAAGAGTCGATTTCTTGTTGGACTTGTGGTCACCTAGGTCACATCTCTTCACATTGCCCTTAGAGGTAGCAAGCCAATCGAGACAAGAATGATCTCAAATGTGCTGAGTGCAAAATCACCCACCTTTTTGCTACCTGCCCTAGGCGGAAACCACCCCCTGGTTTGGAAATTGTACCATTAGTTCCATTGGGACTGTTCGGCGTCGAGACACCCGATGGGGAGGCCACACCTATCCTGTTGCATGTTATGATGACCTGCACACAAACAAAGCAGACCGACATATCATTGACAAGGCCTAGTAACTTGGATGCAGCCTCAATCAGAAAGAAAAATTGTAGGCAAAGAAAGAAGAAAAGCGAAGTAAAGTTCATGTTGAAAACCAAGAGTGCAATGAGACTACCTGTTGAAAGGAAATTTATGGATGCCGAGGTTGACATATTTGCTCTAAAGATGATTGAAAAAGGGAGTGCCAACGTAGGGAAGTACCCCAATTCAAAGTGCCAACTCACAGTCATAAATAAGGTCAAGGAGTGGGTGAGAGAAGCCCAAGAACACCTAAAGGATGATGAGTCCATTTTGGAGGATGAGATTGATGATCTTTCTAGTGTAAGCACACTTGTCTCTCCCATACAACCAAGAGACATGTTACCATGGACAGGCAGGAGTATGTGGAGGCATTTGTGAATAGACAAATGGGCAAATATGACTCCAAAAGAGATGAGCGTGTGCGGAGAACGCAGAGTCGAATAGCGGATGGCTACCAAAAACATGTAAGTCTCTAACATGATATTGTTTATTCTTCTGTAGTGTCATATGCAAATGCAATTTTATTACCTTGGCCTTAAGTTTATCATTTTTTTAAATATGTAAATACACTCACACGTTGCCTTCTTAAGAAACGACCTCGCACACGAGATGAGGAGGATGTGCCTCATATTGATGATGAGGGTCAAGTCCTAGACCACCATGCGGAGTTGCAAACAGTGGAGCGTAACTCCCAGATGGACCTGGATAGCTTATTGCAGGCTGGTCCTCCATCCACTGGCGATGTTATGGACTCCTAGGTTAGTTTATCACAATTTTGTGGCTTTTGGTTATGGTTATGGTTCAGGTTAGTTTATGGGCATTGTGTACTTAGGATTATGTTCATGGTTATTGTTTATGGGCATTGTATAGTTCATGGGCATTGTGTAGTTAGGTTATGGTTATTGTTTATGCTTATGGTTCTGGTCATGGCATTGTTTGTTGTGTAGTTTATTATGGTTATTGTTTAAGGTTATGGTTATGGCATTGTTTATGTTTATGGCTATGGGAATTGTGTAGTTAGGATTATGGTTATGGTTATTGTTTATGCTTACCGACTTTGACATTGTTTATGGTTATGGTTATGTTTGTGGCTATAGGCATTGTTTATTGTTATGGTTATGTTTATGCTTATGGTTATGGCATTGCTTATGGTTATGGTTATGTTTATGGGCATGTTTGTTGTGTTTATGGCTATGTTTATGGTTATGTTTATGCTTATGGTTATGGCATTGTTTATGGTTATGGTTATGTTTATGGGCATGTTTGTTGTGTTTATGGCTATGTTTATGGTTATTGTTTATGGGCAAGGTCATTGCATTCTTTATGGTTATGGTTATGTTTATGGCTATGGGCATTGTGTAGTTTATGGGCATTGTTTATGGTTATTGTTATGTATATTATGGTTATTGTTATGTAGTTTATGGTTATGGTTATTGTTATGTATATTATGGTTATGGTTATTGTTTATGGGCAATGTTATTGTATTGTTTATGGTTGTGGTTATGTTTATGGCTATGGGCATTGTGTGGTTTATGGGCATTGTTTATGGTTATTATTATGTATATTATGGTTATTGTTATGTATTTTATGGTTATGGTTATTGTTATGTATATTATGGTTATTGTTATTGTTTATGGGCAAGGTTATTGCATTGTTTATGGTTATGGTTATGTTTATGGCTATGGGCATTGTGTAGTTTATGGGCATTGTTTATGGTTATTGTTATGTATATTATGGTTATTGTTATGTATTTTATGGTTATGGTTATTGTTATGTATTTTATGTTTATTGTTATGGGCATTGTTTATGCTTTAGGGTTATGTATATTATGGTTATTGTTATGGGCATTGTTTATGGTTATTGTTATGTATTTTATGGTTATTGTTATGTATATTATGGTTATTGTTATGTATTTTGTGGTTATTGTTATGTATATTATGGTTATTGTTATGGGCATTGTTTATGGTTATTGTTATGTGTTTTATGGTTATTGTTATGTATTTTATGGTTATTGTTATGTATATTATGGTTATTGTTATGGGCATTGTTTAGGGTTATTGTTATGTGCTTCATAAATAAGTTGGGTTATAGGCTGGGTTATAGGCTAACTCTAGTTAGTGTGTAGAGTCACTTTAGACCTAGTTTAGTTGTACTTTGATTTCAAGTGTGTGATGGGATAATGAAGAGAATAAGAGAGTATACTACTCTCTAATCTCTTTCCCCTTTTTCTTTTATCTCTCTCTCAACTTTAACATGGTATTAAAGCCATGAAACACTAAGAACCAGTGAGCCTGGATTGTGGGAGCTAGAGTAATTGCAAGGTGGCCTTCTTCTCTAGGAGGAGGAGTGTGATCAGAGTAATTGTGGCCTTTATGCCATACAGTGAAGGGGAACCGTGGAGGCTAACTTGGAGAGTGTCTGGGCCTCTATTGAAGTAAGGGCTTGTTATAGTACATGGCTTGGGGGGTTGCCATTACTAGAGTGAGAAGCCTAGGGCTGTTATTATCTTAGAGGTCTCGATTGGGCTTTTGAGATGCTACAGTCTCTAGTGGCATGATGTTGGCAGCAAGACAAGATCACTAGGGAGCCATAAATGCTACAAATGTGTCCATCTTTGTTGCTCTACGAGAGGAGCTTTTGTAGTCATTGGGGGTCCTAGAACTACTAAAGGGAGAGATTGCATTGAAAAGGCCAAGCATGACTTCACCACCAGTGGATGGCGCAACTAAAGGCATACAATCAGTGAAGGGAGTTCATTTTTTTACAACGGCTATGACTCAAGACTAGGGAGATGGCTTAAGAAAAAAAATCAATGAAGTAGGAAACTAACATGAAGTTTTGGTGGACATACATTGTTTGAGAGATCAAGGCTGATTGTAGACCAAATTGTAAGACATGGCAAGATTGACGCTATCCTATGGCACCCAATTTTTCCAATGTTGCTATCTTTCTTGATGAATGCTCAGTAGTGAGCTCTTGATAGCAGCAAGATTCAACGTGATTTTCCCAAAACTGCACTTGTTGTTTGGGATGCAATGTCAGATGTACTTCAACTACATTAAGTGCTTGATGGGGTACACTCAAAATTCATGAGATGTTGGACAATTCTTAAGAGTGAATATAGTATTAGTATCAGTATTTAGACATGATTAAGGAGAGTTAAAGTTCAGGTTTGGAAGTGCATTCATAGGCTGAAAATTTTCATGAATGAGTGACAACTATTGAATCTTTTGAGCTTTGTTAAGGGAGTTTGGTACTTGTAAATTCTTGGGCATTGTTCCATGATTGGAGAATGTTTTTTTTCTCCACTGCATTGAGCATTTAATGCTCAATCCAAAACTGATGTACGACTAGTTAAATAGTTTATTAGTTGTCCATAACCTTAAATAAAGTTTTTTTTTTTGTTATTGCATTGATGCTAACTATACAATCAAGCATCAATGCCTATATGACTATGTATTGGTTTTAGAGGTCAAGACACATATACACTATGACTTGAGGCTAATTTGAGATGAATTCCCATGTTTTAGCAAAGAATATGCTACTGGTTATTCACAAGTTGCTAGTTATAGATTTCTCATCTATCCACCACTATTAGATAGCTTGGTTGCATAAGGGATATGCAAGAGATGGAGTCCACATGAATAGGCTATCATTTCTAGATGATTTGCCACATACTTAGGGAGTTTTTCAATATTCTTATAAGCTGAAATTTACTAGACTTTTGGAGGACTTTACTTTCATAAAGTTAGTGGACTAAAATTGTCATGCATACACAATGGTCAGTAGTAGACATTGGTTTGTGCAAGGTGTACTTGGTCTATAGCAGGGAGTCATGCACTATCTATGTTAAGAATACATTGAATACATAGATTTCTAGAGATAACAAATGCCATGATAGGACTGACAACATTACTCAAATTGTGGGTGAGAAGTTGGATAACAAAAACTATGCTATCTAGAAGTTCAAAATGGATAGTTTTCTCATCAACAAAGGTTATTGGCACTTGGTTACATGTATGAAAGCTGATGCTAAGCTTCCTGAAAAGAATCCAATAGTTGATCAACTTAGGGCACATCAAGCATGGATGAAAAGAGCTCAAAGGGTACTGCATTGGCTATCCTTATGTATTTCTGATGCTATGGTTATGCAAATAATGAATTGTATCTCACTGAAGGATGCATGGGATATTAAGGTGAGATACCATGGTACTATCACTAGTGCCAAAAAAATATAGCTCAAGTAGAAGTTTAACACAATGGATAGGAAAGGAAGGTCCATTTAGGACTGTGTGACTGAGATAAAGATTATTTTAGATCAGCTAACATCCATTGGGACTGAGGTAGACGATGAGTATTTGGTGGTTGTGACCCTAAATGGTCCAGGGCATGAATACAAGTCTTTTGATATGTCAATTTCAGTCAAGGTTGAAATGCCTAATTCTTTAATGAATTGGTATCCTTGCTTATTTATGAAGAAGTGAAATTGGGTTTGACTACAAGCTCGAGTAACACTAAAAACAAAGATGATGTGATCATTGTGGTAGAAGTTCTAGCCATGGTAGGGAAACCTAGCATGCAAGGAACAACAACTGATACTACCAGTATTGATTAGCAAACTTTAATGGTGTCCAAGGAGCAATCAGTTGAATTGGTGGAGATTCTTTGAATGGAGGAAGCAATGATGATTGTAGAGGGCATAGTGACATTAGAATCCCATCCTTATTTGGCTCCTCATCACTATGGGAGGTATTTAAGCTAGTAACCTCTGAAGTGTGTGCCCATCGTGGCTCATGCCACAAATGCCACCCAACCATAGAAGTAGTGAGGGGTGCTAGTGGGCCTTGAGAATGTGTGTGCATGTAGACTCACAATGGAGGGAAGGATCATTGTGGTTGCCAAGTGTAATTGGGAACATATATACTCAAGAAATAAAATAGTTCATTATACTATCCAGCACAGAGGCATATTAAGAATACACATAGAAATCTAAAGCATAGAATAGGCTGCTCATCCAAATTGCATTGTATTGTGCATCACATTGATACATTGATTGATTACATCATTCAACTGCATCTTGCTTAATCAAGGATTTCTACAAACATGACTAAATACATGGCTCTTGCTATTTTGGCATTTGGCTTCACCACTTGGTCCACCTAGTAGGGGTCCCATTGACAAGTCTACCCAGCACTGCCTTGATCACCTTGGCACCCCCTTACAAACAAGGTGAGCATTAGGTAAGCAAGGAAGAAAGGAAGAAGGCACCAGTAAGTGCATGAGTGTGCATTAGTCCTTTGTGTACTAAGGTGGATCAAGGAAGAAAGGAAGAAAACACTAACAAGTGCATGAATGTGCATGATTTCTTTGTGTACTAGGGTGGTATTGGGCTATTGTACATGTACGTATGCACAGTGAGCCATGTGCCATGTATCGTGTGCACTAAGCATTGCGCACTATGCATTGAATGGGGGCTTGTGCACATAGATATTATGCAAGAAGACTAATGTCCTAATGGCTATAAAATGGGTGTACCATGATGTGGGTGTGGGTGGGTAGATCACTTAAAGGTTACTTTTGCATATGTACATTAGTACATGTGTGCACTAGTATGTGTATGCCACTATACATGCATTGTGCATTGTTCATTGTGCACTATGAACTAATGAGTGCACTAGTGCATTATGTTATGCACTAGTAAAAGAAGGGGTAGTGAATGCTAGAATACCTTGTGTGTTGGGTATAAGGTATAAAATTAAAATTAACTATGTGCACATAAGTGTGCGAGGATGCACTATACTAAGTGGTGTGCACCATAGTGAGTTTGGTGTATATGTGTGTATACTTGGGGAATGAATTCTTATGCAAGGGACTACATGGTTCTAGGGTAGTACAGAGAGCACTAAGGGGTGCCTCATTCTCTTGTTCTTCTACCCATCCAATCCCCCCCTTATGAACATGATAGGTGTGTGCCATGCAAGAGATGAATAAAAGAGGCACTGGTATATGTATGTAGAGTTGTGCCACACACGTGCACATAGTAATGCACCTAAGTGAATAAATTACAATGAAAGACAAAACCTAGTGTGCCTTAATGAAGTTGGTGATATTGTCCTAGTATGGGGTGTTGTATGCATGTGCACTATGCATGTGTGTGTGCGTTGTGCACCACACTGATGTGTGTGCACTGTGAGACACCTCCTCCATTCCTCCTCTTCCCCTTGTTCCCCCCTTTGTGAACAAGGTGGTGTTAGGCAAAAGAGAGAAAAATGGTAGAAGAGAGCCAACAAGGGCATTGAGTACAACGAGTCATGTGCAATATGTATGCAAGGTGTAATGTATGCATATACTACATACATGTGCATGTCACTATGCACTATGCACAAATGTGGTGCATAAGGTTAAGCACTTTTAAGTGAAACTTTTCTTTCTTCTCCTTCCCATTGTTCTCCACTTGCAAATAGGGTGGCATCATGTGGTCAAAGCGAAGATCAAATATGATCTTGTGTCACTCGCATATGTGAGGGATGGTGTGCATTGTGCACATGTGCATATGCCAACATGTATGTATACTCTACACTATGCATTAAAACTATGCATTAAAATGAATGCATAGACAACTAAAGTAATTCAATGCACCAAACTATCTAACAATATTGTTAGATATTATCAATGCCTCACCCTCATAAAATGCCACCAATGATCCATGGTGCTTAAAGTCATAAGGCCCCCATTATGAGGAGAAGCCATGTGTGAGCACACCTAACTTGTATGTCAGATGAGGTCTATGTGAGTTAGGACATTAGATGGGTACTAGCTTGCATGTCACATGAGGTCTATGTGACCAAAATGGAAAAAAGGCAATGGTAAAGGAAGTATTCCCTAGAATATTCCTTGGTTGACTAGGGAAGCTTCATAATATGGTTGGACTTTCCCACGAGCCTACGATCCTGGGCTATAAAAGGAAGACCCCTCTAAAGCTGTTGTCAATCTATGTTTCACCTAGTTAGAGTTCTTCTAGCTACCCTAAGCTCTTTGCCTATCATCTTTTTGGATCACCATCCAAGCTTCACAGTGGAAGTGCATGGGTGGATAGAGCCATCTTTCTATGAGTTCGTTTGAAATTAAAGCAGTCTATGTTCTTCTCATATTTGTTGTGTGTTCTTCACTCCTTACTCATATTTTGCCTATTGTGCCATGCAATTTCTACATGGTATCAGAATCTAGGGGGACTTTGAGAAGTGAAGAGTACATGAGAGGAAAGGGCTTCAATAGCAAAGAGGAGAAATGTCATTTGCTATATCAAGTAGTAGCACTGGTGCATCGGGTGGTGCTACTGCTGTACTAGCAAATTAAACACTGAGGATTCATCCACCAACCTTCAGCAAAGGCAACTTAGATGATATAAACTATACTTTATGGAAGTTTAAAATCATGACTAGATTCTTTATGAGCTCCTAGAGATGGTGTTGGGGACTACTGACCTAGAACCATAACCTACCCTTGACCCATCAAATTTAAGTGTTATGATTCCTCTAAATGTAGATATTCTATGAGCTTGGAAATAAAGGAACACAAATGCACTATGTGCCTTAGTTACAAGTCGTTTTGATAGTGTTTTGACTTTGATTTAGCACACAACCAAGGCATAAGAGGCTTGGAATGTACAGAGGAGTCAGTATGAAACACAAAATCAAACAGGGCATATTGTCCTACCACCCTTCCAACCCTATGTGTTGAACAATGTTTCATAAAGCATTTATAAATTGAGTATACAATGGTCATCAAAACACATACATAATGAGATACTGGGAAGAAAGATTCATTAATTAAATACTCAAATAAGTAAAATATTGACGATGAAATCTCATAAAACTACATGAAATGAGAGGGAGGAGAGTCCAAAACACAAATAGAGAAATTTATCCATAAATATCACAAAATGCAAGTCCATACAAAGGGTGATAAATATGTCCAAGGAAAGCTACATAGAAAGAACATGCATTGATCATACAGTTTAAAAAAAAGGATGTGTGCTCCATGAATCCAAGCAACAACCATAGCTCCTCATTGTCCATGAGCTCATCCCGACACAAAGGAGTGTCAAACATACTCTGCAATATAAACAACCAGAGATTAATCCACAATACATGATGCATCACAAAAAAATTAATAATCAAAAACATGAGAGAGACATGACTTAAAGATCTATCGCATACATATATTCTATCGATGAGTGTAGTGAGACCATGTCTCTTTGCATACCGAGTCTCCAAACCTGTAAGATCATAGTTTGTGATTAAGTGCTACAAGGAAAACGAAGTAGTATTGTTAGAAATAAGGTTATTAATACAAGTAGTATAACAAATAAGAAAGTGAAAACAACCAAAAGAAAACTTGTAAAATCCTCCAAATAAGTTCTATGTTCGCAACTCCCTAGGTGTGATGCACAATCCCTATCTCCGGCCATGCCCTCACTACCTCTTGTTATTGCCGCCATTATCTTAGAGAGTCTATGGTGGCCTCCTCCTGAGTCTTAGCCAAGAGTCTTAGCCAATCCTCTATGTCCAACCACTTAGGATTTGGAGTGCCATT
Source organism: Lygodium microphyllum (assembly GCF_053477565.2). Taxonomy (NCBI): domain Eukaryota; kingdom Viridiplantae; phylum Streptophyta; class Polypodiopsida; order Schizaeales; family Lygodiaceae; genus Lygodium; species Lygodium microphyllum. The sequence goes on from NC_141141.1 coordinate 38,731,893, forward strand.
GTTGATTGTCTTATGTGTATCTAATTATCTATGTGATATATATGCATGCATATAATCCATCATCTATCCTATGAAAAAATGGTTTGCCGCTGTAGGTATCGATAACTCCTTGTACAAGGATGCTACTACATAGTACTTGATCCCCTCTTGTACATTTTTCTAGTGGTCTAGAATGTTGTGTAAATACTTATTGGCATAACTCTCTCATGTGTACCATCACCGTCCTCCTCTCATCATTCATGAGCATGGCACTAGTTTTCTTATCCACTAGCTATCCGTACCCTGATGGGATACGTCTAAGGTTAACCCTCTCACACCTATGACTATGCTCCTAGCATAACTAGAAGACCCTTGTACATTTGGTGTACCTGTAGGGGTGGTATCTCTTTGAGTAGCATCCATAGGTGTCCACTTGATTCACAAGATGGAGACACTACATTAGTGTCTTCATAGCACCCACTTGAGCCACCCTCTCTAGAACGAGTACGAGAGTGAGGAGTAGCAATCAGTCATGGGATCACAACATTTGCATCTTTGAAATACCCTTAAAAACCATCCCCAGAACAATAAGGAGAGAAAGTCTATGGCTCTCCTAGGCATCCACCACAACCACCCTCTCCACTGATCAAGCAAGGCATCCCCAGAACAATAACGAGAGAAAGTCTATGGCTCTCCTAGGCATCCACCACAACCACCCTCTCCAGTGATCAAGTGAGGCATCCTTGAGCCTCCCTCTTTAGCTAGTTTAGAGCATTGACTCTACCTATTGGAGATCAATATGGTAGAGCGTATTGAGGTAGAACACATAGAATGCCTAGAGACAACTCATGGTTTGCCATGTATCTAAATTGTGCCATTTGATCTGAAAACATATACATGAAGATCTCTTGTAGCTCCTCATCTGTCATCCCTTGGCTCATCCTACTCTCTTTAGATCATGAATAGTAACTTTCATAGTTAGAACATGATGTTAGCGTAATCAATATAAGGGTTTAGGTAAAGCATGATAACATAACTTTGCAAAAAAAGGATGTTAGCTAAAAAGCATATACTAAAGTACCAATAAGAGTGAATTATCTATTATGCAAGAACAATGGTAACATTAGAAGGAGACCAATCTCACGGTTTGTATTCTAATGACTATATCATGGTTATTCATGTTTGATCAGCTTGGTTTGGGATTCAAGCAATCTATTTATTGTGCTTGCTGTTAAGTATTTTTATTGTCCTCCATTACAAAATTGAGTGTGCCAAACAAATAATTGTGTTTTGTTTGTGACATATTGCATTGGATTACTCTTGGAAAGTATAAGATGGAATAAAGACAAACTTTAGATTGCTTATTCAGTAAAAAAATTTTGTGGCACAAGTTGTGGACTATGATACTTGCATCTAATCACTTATGTTTCCATTATTTTTTTCCTAACTACTTTTTTGTAGTGTAGTAGAATATTTTGGATGAGGTTTGGATCTCTCTCTCTCTCTCTCTCTCTCTCTCTCCTTTGAGGATGAATGTATAGCTCCCTGTTGATGTAGGGCAACATCCTAGCCTTGCCCACTCTCTCAATTCATCTCTTTTGGTAGGCTTCTAGCATGGCCAAGGAGAAATCAATATACCCATGACTATGATCCTCTCATGTTATTCTTTACCTTGAATATTGGATCCTCAATGTTGCCTTTAGTCCCATGATTGTGAGATCAAGGTATTATATTGGGTTGAATGGAAGGAATAGAATCACATGTATTGTTGCAAAACATGGTAGAGTACAAGAAAAATAGGAGACTTAGGAGGGAAGAAGAAGAATGGAAATGAGACCATAATGAAATGGAGAAGAACTTGATTGGTTCATAGTTGAGAAAGTGCATTTCTTTATAGGTTTTCAGCTTGGGTACATACTACTCTCTTTTCTTATGGGATTTGGTTACATGTGCCTCTAGGCCCTATGCCCTCTAGCAACACATAAATTTTAACACCCCCTTCTTAGTGCTAACTTACCCTCTAGATAATTGCACGTAAGGATGTAGGTTTCTCCCACTCAATACCTAAAATGCCTCTAACTCATGCAGTGTCAAACAATGTGTAGGTAATTTAGAAGAGAGTTTCAATAGATTCTTTAGAGTTTGTTTCCTTTATAAAATTCATCTTTTGGCCCTAACATTCTTTCTTGGTGTGTCCAAACTTGTGGCTTTTGCACATTGGTTTCCCTTTGTTCCAATAGTCTTATTCTTTATGTCCATTTCTCTTAAAGATCTTGCAAACAATTCTTAGACAAAGAGCCTTAGAAATAAAGTGCAGTTACTACAAAGCTCGATGCAGAGTCTTGGGCTTTCTCTTGAAGTTTACTTTCTTGCTCATATAAGGTGGCTTCAACTACACTGAGTTTTCTATTAGGTGCATTCCTTAGTGTTACTACCACCTATTCATAACCTTTGTCAGGTTTATTCACACTATCAAGTAGTACTAAGATTGCTTCATCCTCTTCTATATCTTTGCCTATTGAAGATAGTTGCACTTTCAAACTTTTAAATTTGTTTATTAAAGATGTCAATGAATCATACTAGTTTAGATGAAGCCTAAAAATTTACATTAATAGATTGATTTTAGAGGTCTTTGCTTGAGAGCTCAAGATCCTATCCAACTCTTTCCACACCTTCTTTGCACTTTTAAATCTAGAAATGTGGTGTAGAACATCATTAGATAAACCCCAAACTATTATCTTGAAGGCTTTGTTATTTTTCCTCTTCCACATTGGTTCATTAGAAACTTTAGGATCTTTGAGAACTTTCCAAAGGTCTTTCCTCATTCAATGATATATGGTTTTCATTTTCGAAGTGAAGAGACCATTACCATTGAATTTATCCACAATTTGATTTTAGACATTTTTGGAATGGAGAGATCTTACTAGTGACTCACATAGCAATGTCTAACTCCTTACAAAGAATGATGCAATTTGTCAATTTCAAAAATCCCACAAAAGAATAGCCTTTTGTATTTTTGCTATTTGAATTTGACCTTAGAATAGTGCTAATGGTCGTTTATACTTAGGCTAGCTTAGCACTTTTGCAATGGAAGTATAATTTCCAAATTTTCTAATTTAATCCTATCAACCAATGTGAACTTCAACTTACTTGAGCTTGTTCAGAAGAGTACATGTGAAAAGGGCTTTATGTTGAACTAGTATAAAAAGGAAGAAGGTGTCAAAGAGGTTAAATATAAGCTAAGGTTTTAAAAATAAAACTTTTAGAAAGATTAAGGAAAGAAGAAAATCCTGATGTAGGATGTCACTAGAAGGTGTGAAATATGCCATGTCTTGGATGTGTTGTGATGGCATCGACTATGGATAGCATGCCCTTTTGTAGTAGGCAACCAATTTTTAGAGCTTCAAGCTCTTCTTTAAGCCCAACCAACTCCCTTTCTTCTCTTCTCTAGCTCTGTTGACACAATAAGCAAGCCCCAAGGTTTTGGAGGCTACCCTAAGCTTCTGAAGGAAGTAGGCTAATAGCTCTTACCTTCATGCTACCTCTATGCTTGATGCAAGCATCCCCCAAGATCTTGGCCACAAGTAAGGCCCTTAAGTAGACCCTTTTTAGTTGATGGAAAATAGAGAGAAGAACCATCAAAATAGACATTATATCTCTTTTGTAATGACTACTCTTCTCTTCTTCTTGGTAGTGAAGGCCTTCAAAGTGAACCAAGCTTCAAACTCCACTCCAAATACTAGTACAATCTTCAATACTTGGACTCTTAAACCTTGAGACATAGCTATGGAAGCTTTCCATGACCTAACAACCTTCTTGGAGGGAGAATCTGATACCATGTTACAAAACATGGTAGAGCACAAGAGATATAGGAGATTAATGAGGGAAGAAGAAGATTGGAAATGAGAGCACAATGAAATGGAGAAGAACTTGTTGATTTATTCATAGTTGAGAAAGCACAACTCTTTGTAGGTTAACATGTGTTTATGAAAGTGTCGTTTGAGTGAAATGTCACATACAAAAACTATTTCTAATGCATTTTGAGCATGTATGGATTTTGATTGTGATTGGCTACTCCAACTTTGGTTGGGTGGTATTATTGCACTTCACCTATTGCATGGACTATGGGCATATTGCATCCCAATGTTGTAATGAAGGAGGTTGAGAGGAGAGAGAGAATGAGTAAAAGAGAGGAAAAGAGAGGAAGAAGAGGATAGGAGGAGAGAGAGAAAGATAGTAAGAAGAGAGAGAAGGGAGAGGAATCCATGAGAGCTAGAAATAAGGGTAAAGAGAGACTTGATTATTGATAACTCATGCCCTAATTTGGTCTCACAACACCTTAAATACCCCATCACGATAACCGGGTATTCCTATGCTGACCTTGTGTCCTACCCATATATTCTCTCTTTTACATTCCATCTTGACAATGAAGATATTTTTCCTTTTTTTAAAAAGGACTCATTGGTGGGTATGACTCATGGGGGGGTTGTAGAGTACCACTCTATGCAACATTTTAAAGGATAATATAGATATGGGGAAGTATAATCTCATGTGGAGTTAGGATGTACTGATGTTTATAGGATGCATACAACATGTGAAAATTGATACCATATGATTTTGGCCACCAATTCTTGACAATTAGAGGTTGACAAATAGTGGATAGCATGTTGTCCAAAACAGACCGTGGCTAGAGAAAACTGGTCATAACTTTCTATGGGAAGCTCTGATTGAGGAATTTGACATGTCAAAACAAAGCTTATGAAGCATACATTCAACTCATATATGTGACACTTGCTTGCCATTAATGTAGGGTAATTTTTTTTCTAAAATAGTATGTTTTCTGCAAGTTGTTTGCAATCCAGACTAGGGCAAAGTTAGTTAATCCTCAGTCAAATTTACATCTTTGAAGTAGCAAGGTTTCACTGGTGGAATGCTCATCAAGATAGGGCTTTTACAACCCATTACTTCCCCTTGGATCAAACGGATAACTTGATGGTAAGCATCAAGAGCATAAGGGTCATCCATACAAGCATGGGTCTTTGCATTACCACTAAAGTCAAAATGATAATTGTGATCCAATACATCCAACTGTATCATAGAAGTGATTCATGGTGTCATCCTCAAGCACTGATTGTGGAGCAAGATTCGCAATGACCTACACGATAACATGCACTGACTCATCCATAAACGCATCTGAAACCACTATGTCATGTAGGACTAGAGTAGATGAGGCTGCAATCAGCATTGCATTCAACCCCTAGGCCTTGCATGTCCATGAAACCCACATTTTAGCTACTATTGGGTAGACTAAGTTAAGGGACTTGGATTGAAGGGACTTCTTCTCATGAAGCTATAGTGAGATGCTCTCATCATGGCATTGTCTATGAGAAGCATCATATTGCTCATAAGGATGCTCATGCTGCTCATAGTAATGATCAAGTGGCTGATGATATCAATCCTTCGGATGCTAATAGTGATACTACTCCCCATGTACATACTCATATAGATTTCCATGATGCTTCGCATGGACATAAGTTTTCCCAAATGGTTATCCATGCTCATGACTTTAATGTAGCCCATAAGAATGTGCATAGTTATCACATGCATGATGCTACTCATAATATGCACAATAATCATATGCATGCTGACCATAAGTAGCACATGCTGCTACCTTTGCTCATTAGATCCATGCCACTGGTCGTGCTACATAATTTCCATGAGAATTCCCATGATTCTACTCATAATCATGCTAGTTCATTCTTTTAATTACAACCATTTGAGCAATTGTAGTTGAAGGGGTGCAAGTTTGTCATTGGTTGCATGGGCTTGAGTGTTGGTGGCTAAGATGGCTAAGATTAGTTGGTCCATCTTAAACATTAATTTAGTATGTGTCTCCATTAACCCGTTGTGTCTTTCATCCCTAATATCTTCTTATTTCCCTAGTGCAGCATTTAGTGCAGTTAGTTTGGGATACCAAGAATGAGAAAAGGAGCTGAAATTCTGAGCCATGATCGAGTTTTTTTTTTCATACATTGTTGCATTCAGTGTTTACTACCTGCAACAAGGCATTGACAAATAGAGACTACCATGATGAGCCAAAGACTTTGTGGTATGCCTCCAATAGGCACTTCTTCTAGAAGTGTGCCTTTGCAATCTTGAATGCTTCACTTGGGGATTTAGGAGGGGCACATACCATCAAACTAAGATTGCATCAAGCATTTGTAGACCACCACTGCTAACAAAAACTAAATGGGACTATGAATATTTATTTCAAGAATGTAGCTTTCCCATAGTAGTAGTGATTGAGCAATTATGGCAAGCCTTCAAGATGATGTGCAAATCAATGCTCAAGAACTGTTGAAAACAATAAGCAGTGACATGAAGTCATCAACATAATATCAAAACATTAAGTAAGCATTTTTGAGGCCAGTTCATCTACCCAAAATCCCTCTCTATTTGTCACTTGGATCTCTGCAAGCTAATAGCAATTAAGAGCATTTAATATGCTTTAAATCAACCCTTCTAATGGCATAAAGGCTTATGTAGAATATCCTCTTCACAAGCAAGTACTCTTGATGGTTTGACTAGGAAAAGAAGTGTTAGATCTCAAGGTTTATATCCATCTCTAGCACTTTCTTCAACTATGGGATTGTCTTCAACTTCACTTAGCTCAAGAGATTGCTCTCAAGAGCAAGAAGTATTTTACTCTGATATTCATGTTTAAACACTGTTTTAGACACAATAATGACTATTCATGGGCACATCATTTTACCTGTGCATAGCCTTTCTTTTCTGTTTGTAAGGAGAGAATCCAACATACTTGTGCAATGTTGCTTGGATCATGCCTACATCAAACCAATTTGTGTGGCTCCTTCATGCATCTAGTCATATTGCTTTGCTTCCAAGATCCTTACATCAATAAGATCAAAGAAAAACAAGAAATCAAAGAGTGAGAGTGGCCAAGAATAACCCCTCATTTGAGTGAGGTGGCATTAGAGGGCCTAGTGGTGATGTTTATCTTCAAAGCATTAGTTCGAGGGATGAGGATGTACTTATTTGGCTAGAAATGACCAATATACAATAGAGTAAAAAGAGTTAAATAGATCAACATTGCTGAATGGCTTTGAACTTATTTCACTAAATTGAGGCCTCAATATGTCAGGAGTGTTTGAGAAGAAACTAGAGCCCCAGCAAGGAACTTTGTACTATTCAAGCTAGCATTGGCCCACCGTTTGTCTCAATCCATTCCCAATCCCTCACGTTGACTCAAAGTGGGCATTTCAAGAATTTTTGCAGCAACATCTCATTATTGATGCTATAAGCTCTAAGGGTAAGTCATAATTTTTTGTTTGAGAGAGGCAAACAAAGTCAAGCAATGAAGCCCCCGGTGCCAAGTGAAAATGTGTCTCAAGTTTGTAGTAATGAAATGGGAAATTAGGAATCTTTGACACCATGAATCATAATGTGCCTCTACAACAAGGCAAGCCTATGCATTGAGTATGCCATGGTAACATAGTACTTACAAGGAGCTTCTTTGCTATTAGGTACCTCCCTTTAGGTACCATGCCTACATGTATAACTTCTTCTTTGTTGTTCTCAACACCTACTTCTAATGTTAGATGCTTCTTAAATTTGGTAGCAACTCCCAAAACTAGATGTACACTCTTTAATGTATGATTTAATATATGGTCAAGGTTCAAGCTGCTATAGTAGTAGAAAATCCTATAATTCTCTCCATTTGCATCTAGCTAGTCATCTAGTTTTGGTAGCTATCTCTTCCAAGAAGCCTTCACATAAAGCATGCCCAAAAGGTGTGTGGATGTGGAGCATCCCATTGAAAAGAATAGTTATTAATGGAATAAGTAATTTTTACTGGAGTTGGATGCAAATGGTGATCATATTATTCCTTGAGGGTATCTTGACTTAGCTCTGCAAACTGATGCCCAAAAGAAAAAAATCTAGTTTTAGCAAACAATGAAATA